>NC_080172.1:23285566-23641566 GCF_950295315.1 Erinaceus europaeus | reverse complement strand
CATTTTCCCTTCCAGCAAAAAATTGTTGCTGTGACTGTATCTGACATTCTATTGCACCAGAAGTGAGCTTTACTATGAAGATTGCAAGCTCAGAATTATTTCTGAAGCTGTGGTAGTCTATGCATTTTGGGAGCATACCAGGGTGTGGCAAGAGCACTGGGAGAAAATTTACCATTCAGAATTCAAGTTATGACTGAAAGAAACATTGTGTACATTTACAATAAACAGAAGAAAAAGAGTCTGCTGCATGCTGTGCTGGCTATTTAACTCAGTCTCAGAAGTGTTAATTCAAGGTTCTACCACTGTGCAGCCTACAGGGCCATACTTTCTAAGCATCTATTTATTTTAAAATTATTTTATTCATTTTATTTTAGTAAAAAACAGGAACAAGAAATAGAGACCAGAGCAATACTCAGTTCTGATTACGGTGCTACTAGAAATTGAGTCTAAGAATCTCAGAGCCTCAGGCATGAAAGTCATTTGCATAACCATTATGCTGTCTCCCAAAGCCCTGTAAGTACTTTTAAATGACATACAGTCTTTAATTTCATAAAGCCATGACCATGGTTTTATAAAACAGACATGTTCGTCAATCAGTTAAACATCTTTATATTTAACAATAAGAGTTTCATTCTCAAGTTACTGAGAAAACACTTACATTTGAACATGATTATTAACATCAGGCCATGGAAAAACATGTTACTGTAAGTTCCAGAGATAATGTTGGTATAATCAAACTTAACACTCATCTGATGTTATTGCGAAGTGAAACTTTCCTATGACAGATGTAATTTAAAGACATTGAAATAGTTTATTTAATAAATTATTACTCTCTACTGTGGGGTTCTCAAACACTAGGTGGTCTTCACTGACTTTTTTTGAATACTTTTTATTAAGGTATAATTGATATATACCATTATATTGCTTTTGGACACACAACATTATGATTCAATATTGATCTCAACTTGTAAAATGATCATTAAATAAATTTTACTAGCTTCCATCACCATATATAGTTAAAATGTGCTCTTATGGAGAAGACTTTTAAGATCTACCTTTTTATATTTTATTTATTTATTTACTTACTTACTTAATTTTGCTATCAGTGTTATCATTGGAGCCTGGTGACTACATGATTCCACAACTCCCAGAAGTCACTTCTTCCTTTCTTTGTTTTTTTCTTTCCTTCTCTTTTGTCCTTTCTTTTCCTTTATATTTTCTATTTATTTTTTTTCTGCTACTGGGTGAGATACAAAAAGATCAAGAGGGAGAGAGATAAATGGAGAGAGATAGACAGATGGAGAGATAGAGAGATAAAGAGAGATGGAGAGATACCTACCTCACTATTCCACAATTCATGAACTGGAGAATTGGTAAATTGCAAAGTGTGTTCTCGACCACTGCACTACCACCCCAAGATGTACTTTCTTAACAACTTTCAAATAGGCAACACAGTACTATTAACTATAGTGACCGAACTATGCATTATATAACAATAATTTATAAGTGAAGTTGGTATCTTCAGACTGTCTTATAAGTATTATAAATTGTTATTATAACTTGGAGCAGAAAAATACCAATGTCTACTATGTATGATATAAAAAAAGTTTTATATAAACTATATTAATGATTGAAATTTTAATTCAAATATTAGTTTCTTGACCAGATTACCTAATTATTATTTTATTTATCTTGATGGAAACAAGTTCTTCTTTATATTAAATATTACTTTAAACAGAAAGATTTATTTACTTATTTATTTATTTTATGAGAGAGACACAAAGCACAGAGCACTGCTTAGCTCTGGCATAAATAAGGTATCGCCAGGGACTGCACCTGTGACCTTTGGACCCCAAACCTGCAAGTTGGTGCTTGATATATATTATTACACATACCAAAGTTTCTGTGTATTATTGAAGACTAGCAAGAGGTAGTAAGTTGTCATCGGAAATATATGTCACGTCAATTGACATCAAGAGACACATTTGCTTTTTCGCTATGACTAGAACAATAAAGCATTATTTGAAAGTGAACTGTTTGGGGGCTTGGTGATAGTTCACCTTGTAGAGAATATAATTGTCATACATAATTCTTCTTCTAGCGTTTGCCCTTCTTCCGTAGCCAGTCAACAGCGTCAGGTTGAGCCTGATGTAAAGTTTCGAGACCTCCTTTGAATCTGGAGAGGTGGCAGTCGTTGACTATGTGGGTCATAGTCTGTCTGTAGCCGCAGGAGCAGTTCGGATCGTCTCTGGCTCCCCAGCGATGGAACATAGCCTGTTCGATAGTGATTGAGGAGGGCCCAATCATAACGTGCTAGGTCAAAGCCGGGTTGACGCTTGCAGGGTGTTGTTTTCGATGGGCTGGCTTTACGGGAGGGTAACAGATGACCAGGGACTCATGGTTGAGCTGTAGGCAGTATCTCTTTATTCATGCAGGAGACAGCACAATCTATACCAAGCTAAGCTAAACTCAAGTACTCTAAAACTCACAATGCTGTCTTTATATATACTTGCCAAGTAGGGTAGAAACAGGATGTGACATAGAAAGGGTGGAGAGAAAAGTGACTGGTGAAAATCAGAGTGTGACAAGGAGGGGGCAGAGCAGGCAGAGCAGGCGAGAATCCTATCACTGAACCACCAATGCCCTGGAGGGAGGGTGGTACTTGTTGACAGTGGTTATGTAAATAGAATGAAGTGGTTATGTAAATAGAATAGTGTTAAGCAGGGGGGATTTAAACCAAATGAAACAGAAGGGGTCTCATGCATACCAACAGCAGGGGTCTGTGATGAGGTGTTTGTTCTTTACCTCAGCTGACTGCCAACTCTGTTTCCAAGAGTCTGGAACAGAGAAGTTCAGTGTAGGCATAGGGGACCAGATTGGGTGACGAGATGTCAAGCGTTGGACAGGGTGGGCGAAGATATCCACGTATATTGGCAGGTCTGGTCGAGCGTAGACGTCATACATAATAAAGACTTGGGTCTGAACCCGCCCCCCCCCCCCCGTCACTGAATGGGAGCACTGCACAAAGGGGAACCTTCATAGGTAAAGCAGCAGAGTTGTGGTGTCTCTCCTTTTTATGTCTCTCTCCCTCTCCAGCTCTTATACACTACCTAAAAGCAATCAATCAAGCTACTGAAAAGCATTGCATCTGTGTGATGAGACCAGTGAAGGCTTAGTGCCAAAATACATACATACATACTTAATAGTTGAAATAGTTCACCTAGGAGGTTGACTGTTTTGCCATGTTTGTGACTTGTTACCTAAGTCGCAGGGTCTGAGTGTCAGCCCCCAAGGCACTAGGAGAAATGTTAATGTTGTGCTATACATTTCTCTCTCCCATTGTATGTGTGTCTGATAAAGTTGACTTAAAATGTTGAACCACTGGTGAGGGCATACATGAATAAATAAAAATGATTAACATTTGTTATATCTGAAACTGAGTTAAGTAACTGAGAGAACTGAAATTCTGTTTTCTGTTCTTACTGCCTAGTTCCACTGAGTTAAATAGTGTGAGTGCCTCACATGCTAAATCAAAAGACTTTAATTGATTTCATAATTATTGAAGTGTTGAAGATTCCTATAAAAATATACCCTGTGTAAATACTTATCTGTTTTCATTTATTTATTTGTTATAAGAGAGAGAGTGGAGAAAGAAGAGCAGAATACTGTTCAATTCTGGCCTAGAGTGCTGCTAAGGACTGAACCTGAAATGCATGTCTTATTATTGGGTGAAAAGCATTCCTAGGGAAAAGTTTTTAGCTTAACTTGATAGAAGTAGGATTCTAAGTTTTCCTGGGACATAGCAATAGCTTTACTTTATATTTCATAAGCAACAGAGATGGTCCAGGAAGAGTGTGAAATTCCTGAGAGCCTCAAAATTATCATAGAGGATGATTGCATAGCTACCCAAACTATTATAGTGAGCTTCGTGCTAGTCAGTTCAATTGGCTATTTGTTTTATTTAATTTTAATTTTGTTTCGTCATTTCCCAGGTTGATTTTATATGTGCACATTCACATACACACACACACACACACACAAACACACACACACACACACACACACACACACACACACACACCACACCATACATGCTTGTAGTTATTCAACACAGAGGATTCACATATGACAATTTATTCACTCTTTATCTTTAGAGAGAGAGGCAGGGGTGAATGGGAGAGACAGAGAGGATAAAATTCCCCGAGTACTGTCCATGTTTATTCTAAATGACGACAGGACTTAAACCCTGGACCTTATGCATGGTAAGGTACATGCTCTATCAGGTAATCTCGCTACCACATCCTGTATTATTTTTTTTTTATCATCTCACTTTTGGAGTAATAGATTTTTATAATAATAGGTTTTTATATATTTTACATATATATAGAAAATTTTACAAATCTTAAATCAGAGCTTCATAAAATTTTAACAAGTGAACATGTCACATCAACTATTTCATAAAACATTAGTTTAATCAACTGGACTTTTAGTGCCTAATATATACCTGTTGCTATGCTGAGTATTAGAAGTGATGTTAGCATGACAAATAAGACATCTTAGTCTTTGACTTCTTGACATTTGCATTCCAAATAAAAAGAAAGATCAAAACAAATGCAATACTGATGAAATGTTTGTGAATAATAAATATCAAGGTACCATGGTAAAAACTAACAGACAAGACTGGCCAGACACTTGAGATTAGAAAAGATAAAAATCTCCAAGAGAAAGAAAGGGGAAAAAAAAGAAAAGACAAGCACAGTTGCCCTGACCTTAATTTTGTTGTTATCACTAGAGTTTCACTACACTTGGGACTGATTTTTTCAGATAGAAGGAGAGAGGCAAAGACAGAGACAGAAACAGAGAAAGGAATAGACATTATAGCACTAAATCTTCCTTCAGGGAGTCGGGTGGTAGCACAGCAGGTGAAGCGCAAGTGGCGGGAAGCTCAAGGACCGGCCTAAGGATCCGATTCGAGTCCTAGGCTCTCTCCACTTGCTGGGGAGTCGCTTCACAAGCGGTGAAGCAGGTCTGCAGGTGTCTGTCTTTCTCTCCCCCTCTTTGTCTTCCCCTCCTCTCTCCATTTCTCTCTGTCCTATCCAACAATGATGAAATCAATAATAATAATAATAACTACAAGAATAAAACAACAAAGGCAACAAAAGGGAATAAATAAATAAATATTAAAAAAAAGTAAAAAAAAAAATCTTCCTCCAGTGCAGTGGAGACCTGAATCTGAGATCCGTATGTGTGAAAGCAAAGTTCTGTCCAAGTGCATTATTTTGCCAGCCTCTGATCTCACTTGCACCTTGACCTTGACCATTCTGTTCCCCAGCAAACAGCCTCCTTGTGATTTCCTAGTCACAACAGTCAAGTTCTTACTTCAAAAACTTGACATATGCCTTTTCCTTTGTTAAAATGTCCTATTCTCGGAGCCAGTACATAGCTTGGTGCATTCACTTATTTGGGGTATACAAATTTATTTATCTTGATTTACTCCCTGAAATTTCTATTGGTTAATTCTAGACATATTTTTTTCTGTCTTAACTTCTGTACAGGTGATCTAACCAGGTGTCTTCTTATTCCATAGATATAAACATAGTCATCACTTAATTTATGATTTTACAGCAAAAAGACCATAAATCACTTATTCTAGAATCATAAATTATGGCTTGTAAATGTTCATCATTGTCTTCTACTATGATTTTATTTTTAATATAGGAGAATGAACTTAATTTCAGTGATCCATGATTGTTTTCTTTTTCTAGGCATTCATGAAAGTTTTTGAAAACTATGTCTGCCTTTACACAGCATTAGACTCTCAGTTTTTCAGTAAAACAAATAGGATCAATAGTTGATAAAAAAAAATTCTAAAAGAGATAGTTTTATTCCCAAAAATCTTACATACTTTTCATACATCTTAAAATGTCTGTTTACCACTATAAAACTGTAAGAGATAGGTGAGACAGTATTACAGTTTCTTCAGGAAAAATATACTAGTAAAACTTCTGGAAGTTTGAATTTAATTTCTTCAGAGATTCAATGTCAAAATGTTTCTAAAATATTTTAAGCTTAGGGGACATTTCTGTAAAAGTCCCCTTAAGGACTTTTAAGGAATCTCAAATGTGTTATATAACTAATTATACACTAAATTGCATCTTCTTAACTAAAATAAAAAATATAGTTGGGAGAAACTCACTAAAAATTACTACTAATTGATAGTACATTGAGCCACTTTGCTGAATTACACAGTGCATATTAAGCCACTTTATCCTATTCTGAAATATTGTCCTTCATAATGCAACATATTGTCATTACTGTGGACTTGATTCCAGCTAATTTAATCAGCTGTATTTCCTGTTTGAAGAAAGAGTGCTTGAATAGGTTATTAAAAGCAAAGGTAAATTAAAAAGGTGACCATCTTCTGTTGAATTTCTACTATATTAGGCACCTTAAATATGTTATCTCATTTCTTTTTTTTAAATTTATTTATTTTCCCTTTTGTTGCCCTTGTTTTATTGTTATAGCTATTGTTGTTTTTACTGATGTCATCGTTTTTGGATAGGACAGAAAGAAATGGAGAGAGGAGGGGAAGACAGAGAAGGGGAGAGAAAGTAAGACACCTGCAGACCTGCTTCACAGCCTGTGAAGAGACTCTCCTGCAGGTGGGGAGCAGGGGACTCCAACCGGGATCCTTATGCTGGTCCTTGCGCTTTGCACCACGTGCGCTTAACCTGCTGCATTACCACCCGACTCTCCTCATTTCCTTTTGCAAATAAAATAAAAACTCACCTGTACCTCCTCTCTGTTCTCTGCACTTGACTTGTGGTGACCTAATGTGCCTGTTTTTCCTCCAACTGACTTATTCTGAACTTGGGTGTCCTCCTGCTCAATCCAGTTCTGATACTTCCCACCTGGAGTTAGCACATGTCACATAGAATAAAGGTTCAGTCCTATAAGACTTCTCTCCCAAACTTCAGATAACCATATATATATATATATAGGTTGTCACATATACTTCTGGTGATTACAAGTCAGAGATCTCCATTGCCCCTTTGAGTTCCAGTATTTGTTAGGACAGCTCAGAGAATTCAAGAAAATTGTTTACATATTCAGTTGCTTGTTGATTGTAAAACTATACAACTCTTGGGTGGGGTAGATAGCATAATGGCTATGCAAACAGACTCTCATGCCTGAGGCTCCATCAAGTTCCAGGTTCAATCCCCCCACACCACCATAAGCCATAGCTGAACAGTGTTCTGGGGGAAGAAAAAAAAAAGTATACCACCAGGAATATCTACAGCAGGGGTTGGGGAGTGGTAGATATCAAAATAGTCATGCAAAGAGACTCTTACAGCTGAGGTGTCAAAGGTCAAAGTCCCTGGTTCAATTCCCGTATGTGCAATGCTCTGGTAAAAAAAAAAAAAAAAAAAAAAAAAAAAAGAAGAAAGAAAGAAAGAAACAACAATAACAGAATAGCTACATAGAAAAGCTGAATAGGACAGAAATCAGGGCAAGAGGTGCTGAATTTCCATAGTTGCTAGTTTTCCAGAACTATGAGGTGATCCCCAACATTGAAGTTTTCCAATCCTCATAGTCCAGGTGGCTTCTTAAGCATTCATGATTGATTAAGTTGTTGGCCAACACTATGTAACTCAATCTCTAGCCACTTTACCCTCCACAGAGTTAAAATGTTGAGGAAGAAGAATCTAACCCTTAAGGAACAAAGTACATGCTCCTGGAACCAGCTATGGTTTGCTAAGGGCTCTCCAAAAAATCAGCTTATTAGGATAAACTCATATGTAATTACAATGAGCAAGATTTTAACTGGGCTGAGATCAGCAGGCCAAGGAAATGTCCTACTTCAGATGTGCCTAAGGAAGAAATCCTTGTGAGTCACCCATCCCAATACATATACCTGCCTGTTATACCTTATACAACAAAGAAGTCTACTTGGAATGAGAATGTCTAAAGTATAGGTTGGGTTCTCCTATTTATAAGTCACTATGATTAGGTTCACATCACTAATTTCTGTTAAAAAATATTTATTTAGTGCTGGGTGGTGGCACACCTAGTTGAGTGCACATGCTAAAATGTGCAAGGACCCAGGTTCAAGTCCCCAGTCCCCACCTGCAGGGGGAAAGCTTCACTAGTGGTTAAGCAGGGCTGCAGGTGTCTCTATGTCTCTCTCCCTCTCTATCTCCCCTTCCCCTCTCAATTTCTGGCTGTCTCTATCCAATAAATAAAGGTCATAAAATTTTTAAAAGTTTAAAAATATTTATGTATTCTTTTCTTATTTATTATCTATTGAGAGAGAGAAATAACCACCACTCTAAAATGATAATGGGGATCAGATTCTGGACCTCATGCTCGAGAGTCCAATGCTTTATCCATTGCACCATCTCCTAGATCAGAGGATCAGATTCTGGAACCTGCTCACACAAGTCCTGAATTCTATCACTGAGTCACCTACCCTATAACTGTGTTATTAATTTCTATACATTTAACTTTAGGATATGAAAATAAGATGAATAATACCACAAAGGACTAAAATAATTAAAAATTTTTAATTATTTATTTTGGATAGAGACACAGAGACATTGAGAAGGAAGGGGGAGATAGAAGAGAGAGACAAAGACACCTGCAGCACTGCTTCACCACTCCTGAAGCTTTCCCCCTTCTGATGGGGACCAGGGGTTTGAACATGGGTCCTTGTGGACTGTAATGTGCGTACTCATTCAGGTGCACCACCATCTGGCCCAGGTTAAAATACTTTAATCTTGTGAAAATGCTTTGAACTTGTCATAAAATACTTTATTTTTATTTATTTATTATTATTTTTTAGTTGCCACCAGGACTATCACCTGTCAATTCTGGTGGCAAATTTTACTTACTTTATTATATTTTATAGGACAGAAAGAATTAAGAGAAGAGAGTGAGATAGAGAGAGAGAGAGTCAGAGAAACACCTGTAGTACTTGCTTTACCCATCATGAAGCTTCTACCCCGCAGATGAGGAGCAGCGGCTCAAACGTGTGTCCTGGTGCATGGTAACATATACGTTTACTTAACCAGGACTTCCATGGCTCTGCTCCGCCATAAATTCCATTAAAATATAAAGTTTTGGGAGTCGGGCGGTAGTGCAGCTGGTTAAGCACATGTGGCGCAAAGTACAAGGACCAGTGTAAGGATCCCGGTTGGAGTCCCTGGCTCCCCACCTGCAGGGGAGTCACTTCACAAGCTGTAAAGCAGGCCTGCAAGTGTCTACCTTTCTCTCCCCCTCTGTCTTCCCCTCCTCTCTCCATTTCTCTCTGTCCTATCTGACAACAAGAATAGCTACAACAATAAAACAAGGGCAACAAAAGGGAATAAATAAATAATTTTTTTAAAGTCTAAAAAAATAAAGTTTTTCTCTGTTAAATATGAACTATTATAGCATAACTTTAATGTCTATTTCCAGAATTGAATGGCTTCATACAAAATCTGAACATATATGGGCATATGTTTTAGATTCTCTGAAGAAGATTGTTGAAAAAGATTGTTCTAGGATCATAAAGAGTAAGAAATCTTTTCAGAATCTCTGAAAGAGAAATGTATTTGTGATTTTTAAAATACCAGAAATGAAATTGTGAAATGCAAATAAGATACGGAATTAGACATGTGATGATGGACAAAATATAGCAAATTCAAATGGTAATTCATAATGTTGTGCACCTGATAGGTGCTACAAGTAGTAACTAAAGGTGAAAATACTCTATCTGAATGAATTGTAGGGGAGCAAACATGAATTGTAAGCAGGAAAAAATAATAATCTGTTTCCATCTAAAAATGAATTTCAGTCAAAAAGATGCATTTGGGGGGAAGATTCCTTGTAGGTAGAATGTAGATTCTATTTGCAATAAAGATTCTAGAGAGGATCTTGTCCATGGAAAAATCTGGAGCATTGCAGGGACACTTCAGAGACACCTGATCCAAATCTCAGGAGACAGTTAGAAGTGAAACCACAACATAAATGGAACTAGGTACACTTCTGCATCTAATTGATCCCTCTCTTCATTCTGCAAAAAGTAGAACTTATGACACTGTACTTTACGGGCCTTCTGTTCATGTGTAAATTCTTTGCTATTATTGGAAAAGCTTTGAGTTCAGGTATAAGACCACACAGAGAAAATTTCTCAGAATTCCTGTCTCTCCCATGTGTGCAGAAGCAATATATAGTGTAAATAAATTTTTGCTTGCTTTTTTGTTTATCAATATACTCCATGCTCATTTCATTATCTGCCCATCATTGAAGACTCTGGAACGGTATCATCTGATCTCTTTTTACCTCTGCAGAATAAATAAATGAATAAATCACAGAGACTGCTGTATGCCATGATTTATGACACTTGCCTCCTCTGTTTTATTTACTTTTTATTTTTTATTTATAAAAAAGAAACACTGACAAAAACATAGGATAAGAGTTTTTTGGTTTTTTTTAACGTTGTTGTTGCCATAGTGCCATCACTCTGAGTCATATTTTTCAGATGGAAAGATATAAACGAGAGAGAGAGAGAGAGGAGAGAGAGAGAGAGAGAGAGAGAGAGAGAGAGAGAGAGAGATGACACAGCATCAAATTTCCCTCCACTGTGGTAGGGGTCAGGCTGAAACCTGGGTCATGCACACGGAAAAGCAGGCACACTGTACACAGCAGCTATTTTGTGCCTCTTCTTCTATGTTTTTATTCACTTATAGTTAAGAATTGCTCCACTATAAGAAACAGACTCCTTTTTCTATGATGCAGCCTCCATCTCAGTTGGGTTATAATAAAAGTCTATGAGATGTGAGATGTTTGCACTGAGAACAGGCACAGAAGAGGAAGGAATAATTGAATATATCAAACTCACTTGAATAGACAATGTATCGGCAGTACTTAAATTTATACACCACCAGTCCTTCTGCATGATCCCTGTGGATGCTCATAAAACTTGTAATTCTAATGCATAAAGTTAACACCCAATTAAAAGCTCCTGTGCTGGGGCCTGCCTTGCCATGCACACAGCTCAGGTTCTAACCTCAGCTTACCAGAAGGGAGTGTCAAGGCCCCAGGGGAAGCTTTGGTACTATGATATTTATGTTTCTCTCTGGCTCTGTGTTTTGATATATATCTGAATAAGCTGGCATAGCGCTCTATAGACTCAAACTTATGCTTTTATTCCTTGACTTTTATCTATTAGACAACCTAAAATTCTGTTTAAATATTCAATTCAGGTTGACCTGTAGTCCTAATAGCTTTTTCACTCTGACTGCTTTAATTATATATTTATTCTTTACCAGAGTACTGTTCAGCTCTGGCTTATGGTGGTGCTGGGGACTGAATCTGGGGAATCTGGTGCTTCAGTCATGAAAACTCCATAAACATTATGCTACCTCCTCAGCCCTCTCCCTTTGACTGCTTTAGACTGAATGTAATTATGTACTGATAGTAGTCTCACTATTCAAACCTATCAGCTACTGAAAATGTTCTCTGAACACTGTTGCTAATGTTTAACTGATTTCTGAAGCTACTGCACCTCACATAAGGGGCAATGTTTATTCTTTGTGTTTGTTTTTTTTCTGATCTAGGTTTTTACACCATGCATCATACATGTCAGAATACTAACGGAAAAATGAAGTGCAGGGGATTACCTCTAAACTGAAGAGGGAGAAAAAAAAAACAATGAAATAAGATAGAGCACAGTGGAATTAAATGATTTCTCTAAATAAACAGATTTAAAGCTGCAGCAAAAGGAAGCTCATTCAGGATAGTTTCCCCCAGTCAGAACCTCTCTCAGCAAATATAAATAAAATATAAGTAAATATAAATAAAACTTTAGAAAAACTTTTCATTAGAAGTACTATACCTTATTAAGGTAACTATTCTCTCATCCTCTTTTTCACTTGCTATATCACATATAGTAATACAATTAGTTGCAGGTTGTGAGAATTATTAGAGATATACTTACCTTCCTTTCATTTCTAAGTAAATTTTCTCTTTTGCGTTAACAGAGAAATCACTCCTGAGTGGATCTGAAGCATTTATTGATGGTTGGTGTAAGATATACATCTTTGCTAATGAAGGCAATTAATCTATTACCACAGATGGGTTCACACTAAGTATCTTTCTTGCACAGACAGCACCTTCTTCTTTCTTGCCACATTTAAACCTTCATGACCTCATTTTTCATCCAGGAATGGTAATTTGTTAGCTACTGACTGCTTTAAGAACCAATCCACCATCCACCCTCTCTATTAGGATTTATGCATAAGTCTCGTGGCTGTACAGAGAGCTGACACACAACCATAGGTGCTACCCTTCAAACAGATGACAGCCTTGACTTTAGATCAACATTAAAGAGGAGCTGAATTAACAGCCTAATTCTTTAGCCTTCTGAATGTCATCAAGCTGAGTGAAGATGATTTTCCTTGCTTTGTGCATATGAACATTCTAATTTTTTTTAAAAAAAAACAACTTCTCTAATACTTTTCCTCAAAACTGATGGAGCTTGACTTTTCCAAGGAAATTTGCTACTGATTTCTCAGGAGATGCAAACTTTATACAGTCTTTTCTCTTCTTGACTTTATCTGTCTCTGGTAATTGCAGTTCTGATGTATCAGTTCTTATGCCCAGGCTGTTAACTGACCAAATTCAATTCTCAGGGAAGTACATGTCACAATGTGAAGTCAAGAGCTATTCTTCTACTAAAGATGGTGTTAGAGCAACCTGAATGTGTATGCCCCCATTTACAACATGCTAAAATTATTCTTTGTTAATAATTAAATATATGTTGTTAGTCATTTTCAACGTACATTCCAAATATCTTTAGCATTTTAATGAATGGTAATAATTGTCAAATTGTTGAAAATATGTAAAGTGAAAGTGTTCTTAAGATAAATATTGAGTTGCTTAAAAATATATTTTAAAGGTTTAATTTTAATTTTTAATTATTTATTTATTTATTTATTGGATAGAGACAGCTAGAAATTGAGAGGGAAGGGGTGTTAGGAAGGGAGAGAGACAGAGAGATACCTGCAGCTCTGCATTACACACAAAGCTTTTCCCTTACAGGTGGGGACTGGGGGCTCGAACCCAGGCCCTTTGCACTATCACATGTACGTTCAACCACCCGACCCCAAATATTGAGCTTTAATTTGAAAAAAAAAAAGTAAATGGAGGAGCCAGGTTATGATACACCTGGTTAAGTGAACACATTACAGTGGACAAGGGTCCAAGTGTGAGTCCCCAGTTCCAACCTGCAGGGTTAAAGCTTCAGAGTAGTGAAACTATATTACAGGTCTCTCTCCTTCCCACCCTCTTTTTCTCCCTCCCCCTCTCCCTTTTTCCCTCCCCTTTCCCTAAAAAATTTTTCCTGTCTGTATTCAAAATTTAAAAAAACCTAGTAAATGGAATGATTTTATAAGAAATTGTACAACTTGATCATGCATCTACTGAAATCTATATCTTTGTTAATACTTTTCCATTAGTTATTAAATGACAACCTTATAATTTTTATAAAATAATAATCAACAAATAATTGGTATCTGTGTTCATAAATATCATATTTCATTTAGTCTACCCTCATTAATAGTCTCTGCTTTTCTCCCTGAATCCTTAGAACTATATATCCTCATGAAGCTGTTTCTAAAGAGGTGGGGTGAAGCTAGTCTAAACAGAGGACCTATGCTTTCCTTCTCCCTCAGCAAAGACAAAATACCAGGGAAGGTCCACATAGAAAACTGTCTTTTCAATCACCAGGTTCCAGATGCCACCAGGATGCTGGCCAGGCTTCCCTGGATTGAAGACCCCACCAATGTGTCCTGGAGCTCAGCTTCCCCAGAGACACACCTTACTAGGGAAAGAGAGAGGCAGACTGGGAGTATGGACTGACCAGTCAACGCCCATGTTCAGTGGGGAAGCAATTACAGAAGCCAGACCTTCTACCTTCTGCAACCCTCAATGACCCTGGGTCCATGCTCCCAGAGGGCTAGAGAATGGGAAAGCTATCATGGGAGGGGGTGGGTTATGGGGATTGGGTGGTGGGAATTGTGTGGAGTTGTACCCCTCCTACCTTATGTTTTTGTTCATTAATCCTTTCTTAAATAAAAAATTTAAAAAAATAAAAATTAAAAAAAAAGAAAGAAATTCAAACAACTTTCCACCCCAGTGGACAAAAGATTCACATCCAGATGATGAGGAGAAAGAAAAGAAAAAATCTATGTGATGACAAGTCAAAATCAGGAAGAAATCATAAAGGCATGGAATTGTAATCTGGGGAGCAGAAATAGGCTGCAGTACATTCTTGGCACCCCAATCCCGTTAAAATCTTATAGCTACAACTTTACAATAGTGGGAGATCAGAAACTAAAAACTCAAAGCTGCGTGCAGTTGCAGCTGCAGCCTTCCTGGCAACTGCTGCCTTTCTTGCTGAAAGCACAACTGCTGCATAAGTAACACTGAAAGTCAGTTTCCATACTAACAACATCCTGGGGAACAGATTTCTGGAGGAGAGTTCCACCTCTAGATAGCAGCAGATTGAGCAGGGAAGTCAGACACATTTACCCACGATTAGCTCCTGGCAGACCAAAGGCCCAGTCCTTCCCAGAACACATCAGACTACAAACAAATAAATTTCACCCTTACAAGAGGAAAATGTCCTGCAGATCTTCCAAGGGGTAGAGCATCAGTAAGACAACCCCAATGCCTATAGTGCTCCCTTGCTAGTAAATAGCCTACCAAAATATATTTTCTTGTCAGCCCCAGAGTGGACATGCTATTGTTGTCTAGACTGAGACCCCAATCTCTTTGCAGGCCTGAATCTCTGAGGCTGCTAAGCACTCGAAGTCTCAAACCATTGGGTTCGCCACAGTCTGATTCAACCCCAGAGCTATCCTTTCTGTCAGGTACTTCTGATCACAACCCTTTGATCACTACTTGCCCAGGTCCTTCTTGAGTTTCAAGCACAATGAGTAGACCGAAGGCGTCCGCAATGAGTAGACCGAAGGCGTCCGCACTGACGGGCATGCCGGAAATCTGAAGAAAAAGCCCAAATCTATTAAAATTATGTAAACATTCACATGGAACTTCAAATACTTATCCTAAGGATGTCTTTTGTCTTCAACAAAGAGAAATACTATTTGTTAATCAAATGTTTATTTACTTTTTGGACACCTCATTTTTAAGTTTTACTACATGTGTTTAAACACCACCACTACAGTAGATACAGCAGCGTTTCTCAGAGATCTACTAGGAAAGAAAGAATATAAAGTGTGGTCAGCGCCACAACAACGACCACAGCAGGGACAGAGTAGACAAGTAGGGACAACATTTTACTCAATTTTGATTTGAGATTCATGGGATTATAAATTCACCAAAGACAAAGCAAATGCAAAATGAGGCCCCAAAGGGTAGGAAAGGCATAGACAGGTGGCTGGAAGGAAAGACAAAAGACCTAAGATAGTATTTCTCTATTTCTCCAGATAAATGTTTATTTACAACGTACAACTTCCCTCAGTAATCTGGGTGAGAGCTGAAGCATGGATTTAAGAGTCACCACAGGACACAAAAGGCAAATGGAAAAGATGTCGGTGAAAAACATACATAATGACAAAATGTAAGTGCTGTAAAGATAATCAGAGTTGATGGAATTCTTTTCCCTAATTTTTTCCTAAATGAACATTTAGTGTATTGCTTTACCACATGTGTGACCTAGGTTCAAGATTAGTGCCCACTACATTGAAGAAAACTTTGGTAGTGTAGTTATCTTTGATTTTCTCTCTGCCTCTCTGTCTTTACCTAAATAAATAAATAAATAAATAAATAAATTTTCTTACTGATCTGTGAGAAAAAAATTTCTGATCATATATAACAGATATACTATCTTAAAATAACGATTTTTTTAAGAGTATGGGCTTTAAACACAATATATAAAATCAAATTCTGGTTTTATGAGTGCTAGTTGTATTTCTAGGGAGAAGTTAATTATTTGTGTAATTTTTTTCCCCTAGAAGGTCAAAGGATGTGTTAGACTTTGATGTATTCTGAAAATAATTATGACTAATTGGACAGGAAGATGTCAAAGGTGTAAGCAATAAAGACTATTTAGAAAGTTATAACTCCCCCCACAGGGTGGTCATTTCACAGAGGTGAAGCAGGTCTGCGGGTGTCTATCTTTCTCTCTCCCTCTCTATCTTCCCTTCCCCTCTCTCAATTTCTCTCTGTCCTATCAATTAAAATAGAAAAAGGAAAATGGCCAGTGGTCCGGGAGGTGGCACAGTGATAAAGCTTTGGACTCTCAAGCATGAGGTCCCAAGTTTGATCCTAGGCAGCACATTTGCCAGAGTGATGTCTGGTTCTTTCTCTCTCCTCCTATCTTTCTCATAAATAAATAAAATCTTAAAAAAAAAAAAAGAAAAGAAAATGGCCACCAAGAGCAGTGGATTTGTAGTACCAGCACCAAGCCCCAACAATAACCCTGGAGGCGAAAAAGAAAAGAAGAGAAAGTTGTAACTTCGGTCATTTGGTATTTAAAGAAGTGACTTACTGTTTGTAGAACTGCATGGACTGTGCTAAAGGGGTGAGAAGAATGCAGGGGCTGGATTGCCTATCAAAGGTGTTCTGCATTAACCCAGGTGAGAGGTATTAGAAACCTGAGCAAAATTAGTAGAGTTAAAGAGAAAGGAGCAAGTTTGAGGACTCCAAAAGTTGAGTGCAAAGGCGTGATTAAGAGTTGAAGGAGATGAAGAGGAAAAGATCAAGTATGGCATGCAAGTTCAAGTTTCCGCCTCTCAGTAAATACAGTCACGTGAAAGATATTTTATACTTTGCTTACAACATAGTTATGGCTGTATTATTCACAATAGTCAAAGAGTTGAGGCAGCCTAAATGCCCATTGACAGATGGCTGACGGAAAGAAGTTATGGAATATAAACTCCATGGACTACTACCCTGTGATTAAAAAAAAAAAAAAAAGATAATAGTGTACCCTTTGGGACAAAATGGATGGAACTGGAGGTGACAATGCTAAGAAAAATAAATAAAGAGATTAAAAATGACTACTGGATGTTTTCACTCATGTGGAATCGAAAGAACAGAAACATAAACTAGCAAGAAACAAAAGAAAAAAATAACACAGAAGCAAACAAACTCTCTTTACAATTTTGTAAGAATTATTATGATTACTGTGGGGAAGATAGAGAACAGAACTGTGGTGGTTGGTGCAGTGTAGAACCAGACATTATACTTTGTAACCCTCCAGTCTTGTAACCTACTATTAATCACAAATAAAAATAAGAAAGAAAATGTTTTTATTGAAAGACCATTATAGTGTGTGTGTGTGTGTGTGTGTGAGAGAGAGAGAGATTTGTCTAGAATATTGTCAGATAAATAAAGCTGAGGAAATAAACTTCAGATGAAGACATACATAACCTGTTCAATCAAAACAGATCCTGAACATACCCTGGAGCCAGGGATTAGAGACTCCTCACTTACGATATGTAAGTCCATAATATAAAAAACAAATAACAATTGTAGGGTATAGGGTTGGTTTAAGAGGAATATTTTTGAATAGTAAAATAGCTCACTTGGATAGTGTGCTGCTTTGCAATGTGCATGAAACAGGATTTTTTTTTCCCCACAAGTTTATTTTTATTTATTTTGGATACAGACAGAAATTGAGAGGGAAAAGGGAGACAGGGAGAAAGAGAGATACTTGCATCACTGTTTCACTACCCTTGAAATTCCACAGGTGGAGACCAGGGGCTTGAACCCAAGTCCTTGCATACTATAATTTTTTTTCTCCTTTATGGGAGGATTAAAGTTTTACAGTCGACAGTAAATACAATAGTTTGTACATACATAAAATTTCTCAGTTTTGCACATAACAATGCAACCCCCCTCCTAGGTCCTCTGCCATCCTTTTCCAAGACCTGTACTCTCCCCCTACACACACCCCAGAGTCTTTTACCAACTCCAGTCCAGGTTCTCTGCTTAGTGTTTTCTTTTCTGATCTTTTTTTTTTTTTTTTTCAACTTCTGCCTCTGAGTGAGATCATCCCATATCCATCCTTCTATTTCTGACTTATTTCACTTAGGAAACTTTGATGCTTTTTTTTTTTTTTTAACTCCAGGGTTATTGCTGGCACTCAGTGCCTATACTACAAATCCAGTGCTCCTAGAAACCATTTTCCTCATTTTGTTGCTCTTGTTGTTATTGTTGCTATTGCTATTGTTGTTGTTAAATAAGATATGAGAAAGAGGAGGAAGACAGAGAGGGAAAGAGAAAGATTGACTGCTGCAGACCTGCTTCACCCTCTATGAAGTGACCCCCTGCACGTGGGGAGCAGGGGCTTGAACTGGGATCCTTATGCTGGTCCTTATACTTCACACTACGTACATTTAACCCACTGTGCTACTATCTGGCCACCGTTTTTATTTTATTTTTTAAAGTTTTTATTATCTTTATTTATTTATTGGATAGAGACAACCAGAAATCAAGAGGGAAGGGAGAGATAGAGAGGAAGAGAGGCAGAGAGACACCCACAGCCCTGCTTCACCACTTATGAAGCTTCTCCCCTGCAGGTGGGGACCATGGGCTTGAATCTGGGTCCTTGTGCACTGTAATGTGTGTTCTCAACCACGTGTGCCACCAACACCCTTTTTAAAATTTTTGTATCTCTACCTCTTCATCTCTGTCTCTTTATATCTTCGAAAAACAACAACAACAACATCTTACTGGAGCAGTTAAGTTCTGGCAATACAGAAAGAATGCAAAAAAAAAAAAAAAGGAATCCTTAGGGATTGTTTAATGATCAAGTGAAGGTCATCTTTTTAACTTGTAAAGCCATTCATTCTTACTGGTCTACATTAAATGTTATTTCCTTTAATTATTCCCTGCTCCTAATAAGGATATCAGCATATAAACGAACTAACCCAAAGCTGTGATTGCAATCAATTGGCATTTAATGAAAAAATTGCCCTTATGCTTAGCCCCAATAGTCAATGGTGGGAAAAAAAGGATCTGTACATTTTTTCACCAGTAGCTGATAAGTAAAAAGGACACAGCAAGCCCCCATCCAAACCAAAATCATCAGAGTGAACATTTTCCTTACAACAGAGTTTCAAAGGATATGGTAAAGATGATAGCGATAAACTGGTGTCATGAGAGTTCAGTTTATTTTCACTATAAAAGTGGTAATATCAAAGATTCTCAAACACATCAATGAACCCATCTTTTTAAAGGGCCGAAGAAAAGTTATACTATTTAGCAAAGAAAAAAAAAAACAGGCAATGTGTACTGAAAATTTTTAGGTAGTAACAGCTCTTCATGTCCTATTTACAAATATTTAAAAAAAACACTACTGGTATAATTCCTTGTTATTAATAGCACATTTATTATTTTTTTTCAAATAGTTTCCCTCCCTTTTCTCCAGCTTCTTTTGTCTTTGATTTCCCCCTCACAGATTTACTGAGGGCTGCTTTTCCTCAATTTTTACTTTTTTCTTTACAGTTGCCAAATTATAGTAACAAAATTTACTCTTCTATTATTTACAGCATCTCTTTTACTATACCTACTTGACTGAATAAATCATTAAATCTATGAATAGTTATGCTTTTTTAAACAAATTTTAAAGGGCTTTAAATAATCCCTGATATAGCAGACATTTTGACCAGTGGCTTAATTCTTGCCTTTCTTATTTTTACAATTTCTATATTAATTTCCAATCAATGTAGTTTTATACACTCAGATTTTATCAATAAATCTTCTCATCCTTTTTAACATCACTGTCCTTCCATTTGAGTATTTTGCTATTTTTTTTCCTAGAAATAGCCTTTAGAATTGTTATTATTTACTTTATTTACTAGATAAAAATAGATTTTATCTATTTATTAGACAGAGAAATTGAAAGGGGAGTGGAAGATAGATAGAGAAAGAGACAGACGTCTGCAGCCCTGCTTCACCACTCATGAAGCTTTCCCCCTGCAGGTTGGAACCACGGGCTTGAACATAAATCCTTATGTATCATAATGTGTGTGCTTAACCAGGTGTGTCACCTCCTGGCCCCCATCTTTAGAATTATTCGTAGTCTCTGTTCCCTGCAAGTAAACTTAAAGTTTTCATTTTCCTAGAACTATTATTTCCACTTTACAACTGGAAAATATTTATTCTAAGTATTGAATCCTAAATTGAAATGACACTATCTCAACACATTAAAGAAGATATCCTAGTAGCTAGTGGAGAGGAGTGTGCAGACATTTCTCAAGGGGAGACAAGAAATAGGATCCATATGACAATAAATGTCCTGTAAATTATTCTTTCCCTAAAAGAATTATTTGAGGAAGAAAATAAACTATCCCATTACTTTTTGTCTACTGATATTACTGTTTATAAACCGATTACTAATTGCTATTATTTTATAATTAATTGCTTTTTATAATATTTTATTTATTTTTGTTGCCACCAGGATTATCACTGGGGCTCAGTGCCCACACACTATGAATCCATAGCTCCTGGTGGCCATTTTGTCCATTTTTAAAAAATTTATTTCTATTTTATTTTTTATTTGGCAGGACAGAAAAAAACTGAGAGAGAATGGGAGATAGAGAGGGACAGAGAAAGATATAAATCTGCAGACCAACTTCATCATGTATGAAGCATCTTCCCTGCAGGTGGGGAGTGGGAAGTCTATTTTCCTTATATCCCAACAGACCGGTGACTTATACTAATTTTTGCATGGGTTGGACAACTAACATGCAGGTATTGTCTAGGAGGATTGTGTCAGAGTTGGGAACTGGACTAGAAAGCTGGATCAGGACAGAGAGTAGCTCCCAAATATAGAGAAATCATATAAATACCATTAACTGTAAACCCCATCAGCTTGATCAGAGCCCATGTTTATTTGTATTTAGCACAGGGGCCTGTGTAACCTCTGCATCCCTGTCAGTCTGAGGTCATATTTCATGGACATAGCCAAGAACATTCTAAACTACACTCATTTCAGGACCAGTCTTCTTGGAATGGCAGAGTAGGTTGACCAGGATCCCTTCGGAGAGTGAAGCAGTTTCTACCGTTATTGTTTCACATTGAGGGCAAGGTCCTGTAGAGGCCCAGAAGTGGGTCCACGATGCTGTTTCTGATGGAGATGACCATCAATGGTGGAATGAAGGATCTGTTAGAGGTCTAGGCCCATCATAACTGTGTAGAAAAAACAGACTAGGGCTCCAGATATTGGAGTGATCAGGTAGTGACCAAAAGGGCCATCATTAAAGTGTGCTGGTCTCTTGCTCTTATCCAGCTTTTTTTAGTCCTTAATTTATCTGACAGGGATAGGATTAGAGTGACTGAGGGCAGTGAAATAAGAAGTAGGCGAGGAAGGTGTCACTGACTTTTTATTTACTGTTCTGAAGCTTTATGATAGCATGTCTCTTTACAGATTCATTTTTTAGCATCGTATTTATTTTTTCACTTCACTTCCAGAATATCAGGGTTATTGGTTAAATGTTTTGGGAATTTTTGAGCCATTTTCTTTTCTAATATCTTCTTTATCCTCTCCCTTCTATAATTAAATAACAAGACAAGACAGGGTTTTTGTTCTTCATTCATGCCCAGAAGCCCAAATTTGGCTTTGTTATTCACTTGCATCCCATGTTTCACTTCAGTAGAATAGATATATAAGTAATGTAATAAGCATGAGCATAAGTTAATGCACATGTAATGTAAATGCAGTATATATATTATATAAAGTATAATATATAGTCATACATATATAGTAATATATAGAATTCATATATAGGACACATTATGCTGTATCATATATAGGATCAGTACTCATATTTAATCATTATAGTAAACATATATAATCACATATAATAGTCATATAAACCTTAATATATGATTTCTGCTATATGAGTTGGCAACATGTCTAGAGCTAAATTTTTGTACCATAAGGTTTATCACTGGAACTCGGAGCTTTCATGACAATTCCATCTTTCTTGGAAATCGTCATTTTCATGATAGAGACAGAGAGAAATGAGGAATAAAGGGGCAGAAAGAAAGAAAAACATTAATAGCACTGTTCTGCAAAACATGAAGTTTCCCTTTGCAGGTGGGGCCTGTGAACTTGAACCCAGGTCCTCAAACGCTCTGACATGCACTTTATTAAGAACACCACTGTCTGCTCCTTATGACTGATATTTTGTTAGTATCAACTGTAAACTATTTTATGTTATAAATTGTATTCTTTTTTTTAAAATATTTATTTTATTTATTTATTCCCTTTTGTTGCCCTTGTTGTTTTATTGTTGTAGTTATTGTTGTTGTTGTCGTTGTTGGATAGGACAGAGAGAAATGGAGAGAGGAGGGGAAGACAGAGAGGAGGAGAGAAAGATAGACACCTGCAGACCTGCTTCACTGCCTATGTAGCGACTCCCCTGCAGGTGGGGAGCCGGGGTTCAAGCCGGGATCCTTATGCCGGTCCTTGTGCTTTGCGCCACCTGTGCTTAACCCGCTGCGCTACAGCCCGACTCCCATAAACTGTATTCTTATAACTGTAACAGTTGAAAAATGAAAAAAAAAATCAATGGTATGCAACATATTAAAAACTCACTAAATAATTTTAGTATTGAGTTTTTCACATACAAGAATATGTTAATTTTAAAATGCTTTCTTGGGGAGGGAAAAATAAAATAAAATGCTTTCTTTAATCAAGTATAACTAATGATTTTGTTTTCTTTAAACAAAATGATCACATCCATAAGAATTCCATAAATAATATTAACATATTCATGCAAAATATATATTGAAATTTTCACTTTGAACATAAAATGAGAGAAAAGAGCTAATTTGTGAAATGAATATATAACTCTACACATTGCAATTCATCATTCTTAAACATGGGACTTTGATTCCACCATAATATCAAAGCAGCAAAATCAGTTCCTAATCAAAAACAGGAAAACAGACAAGAGTGAAATATCTGTTAAGTGCAAAGTGGGAATCATTCTTTGTAAAGTATTTCCTGTCAAATCCAGAGTTAAGCCTAAGTGAAATATATCAATGCTGGAAAGAACTTTATAGTCTTCTTTTGTTGTTGTTGTTGTTTAAGATTTTATATATATTTATTTATGAGAAAGATAGGAGGAGAAAGAAAGAACCAGACATCACTCTGCTACCTGTGCTGCTAGGGATTGAATTTAGGACCTCATGTTTGAGAGTCCTATGCTTTATCCACTGCACCATCTTCCAGACCAATGAAGGTCTCTTTCACTTTCTCTGTCTTCTCTATCTCTATCTAAAGAAGAAAAAGAAGGGAAAAAAAGAAGGAGCAGGTGGAGGAGAAGGAGGAAAAGGAGAAGGAAGGAAACAAAACCAGAAAAAAAGAAAAAAAAACGAAAAAGCCAAAACAAAACCGAACGAACCCTCCTTAAAGCTCTCTCCTATAGTCTTCTAAAACACAATGATAGAAATATGTTGGGGCCGGGCGGAAGAGCAATGGTTTAAGTGCACATGGAATAAAGCACAATGACCTGTGGGTGCAAGGATGCGGGTTGGAGTCCCCGGTTTCCCACCTGCAGCGTTGTCTCTTCACAAGCGGTGAAGCAGGTCGGCAGGTGTCTATCTTTCTCTCCCCCTCTGTCTTTTTCTCCTCTCTCGATTTCTCTCTGTCCTAGTCAACACCAACAACAGCAATAACAACAACAAAGATAACAGCAATAATGATAACAAGGGCAACAAAAGGGAAAAAAATAGCCTCCAAGAGCAGTGGATGTGTAGTGCAGGCACCGAGCCCTAGTAGTAACCCTGGAGGAAAAAAAGAAAAGAAATATGTTTACACTTAGTGAAATTAGTCCTAATATCATTGGTTAAAGGAAATGGCTTCTATTTGAATAATGAGGTCTTAGAAAATTCATCATCTCAGATGGTAGTCTTCTATGTATCTGATGTAGTACATTGACTTAAGAACAACTAATAGATTTAAGGGGCCCAATACTGACACAATATCCAATATATTAAGAAAAATAAAGCTTACACTGACAACTCTCTAAGCTGATGAAGTTTTTTTTTCTTTTACTCTTACAAGCAATATATTTGAAGATTAAAGTTCTTTTGTTAGCTTCAGGAAAAAACATTCAAAAAAAAATAAAAATGAAAAAGTTTGTCTTTGTCATTAGCTTATCAAGTTGACCTGAGTAACTAGGTTTTCCATACAACCATTCTTGTTCTAATGAATATAAAACAGCAATGTGGCCAAGCATACAATTTCATTCATTATTTTATTTTGTTTTTAATGTTATAGTCTAATGGTTTCTCATGTTTCCACATTCTATATTTGTATTAAAAAATTAAGCTTCAGGCCTTTGGTGGCAGGAATGGTGTTAATGTATACTCCTATTAATTTATATTCTTAAAAATTAAACTGCAATTGGAATCTACACTTTAATCAGTGCGGTATAAGAGTTCTCCTACAACTCACAGCCTTACCATAGGATAGACTGTAGTTGGGGAGTCTGGCGGTAGCACAGCAGGTTAAGCGCACATGGCAGGAAGCAAGGACCTGTGTAAGGATCCCTGTTTGATCCCTGGCTCCCCACCTCAGAGGAGTCACTTCACAGGCAGTGAAGAAGGTCTGCAGGTATCTCTCTTTCTCTTCCCCTCTCTGTCTTCCCCTCCTTTCTCCATTTCTCTCTGTCCTATCCAACAACGATGCCATCAACAACAGCAACAATAATAACTATAACAATAATAAAATAACAAGGGCAACAACAGGGGAAATAAATAATAAAAAAAGGAATAGACTGTAGTAAATACTTGGTTTTGTCAGACTTAATGCCAAACCCAAAAGTACATATATAAAACTATAGTTATGTTAATATTGATTCACTGATAGAATATTTTTACTAAGTTTCTCTATCTTGTCAAGTTCTCCTATATCCTTTACTAAATAAGATTGTGCTTCAATGGGTTAACATTAAAAAAATAATGTAAAGAATAAGTCTGTAAGTATAAAGTTCAGTGCAAGCTACAGAAAATAGAATATCCAAATGTAATGTGATCTAGTTCTATGTGAGATTAATTAATTAGAAATGATTTCAGGTCAAGTGAGCTAGCTCTGTTCAAAAGGAAACCATGACAAGCATACAAAAGAAAATGGACACACTGTCTCACAATCTTAAGCTCCTTTTTCTATTTCTTTTAGTATTGGGCATTTTCAGTTAAATATCTTAATTCTTTTTCATATGCCTTCTCTAGACATGACTCTTCCTTGAAATTCTTTTTGTTGCATACATTTTTCCTTTATAGTGTACTACATTTGACCTTGGACATTTTATCCATGACCATAGCTTCCTGTATATTTTTACCTCAGAAATGCCTTTCATTTTAAAATTACCTTCCTTCCCACTGCCATGACCTAAATATAAACCCACTCCATCACATGCATGGATTATTGCTTCCTGACTCCAAATTTTCTCTCTCATTCATCCTTCCTTCTGCCACTAAAGTGATTTTGCCACAATGTAAATGCAAAGACATCATCATCATGCTTCAAACCAATTAGTGGTTTCCCATTAATTATAAAACAAACTTCAATTTCCTTAGCAAAGACTAGAACATTTTAAGCTCCTCATTTGTGTCTCCAGTCTCAACTCCCATCATTTTCCCCTTCCGGATTCCTAAACCAGCCTTACTGACTTGCTTTCTAAATGTTTTAGTTGATTTTACATACACTTACACTGTTGCAAGATTTTTTTCAGAATATAATTTCAACAACTTTTAATTGTACATGTGGTGCCTCTAACATGAATGAAATTTGGGAACAGCATGCACTGCTAGAATATTTTTGGTATTTTTTTTTTCTTAACTACTTGGAAATCTTCTAATTCTTTGATACTTCATTCACACAGACCCTCCTCTAAAAATCATTTCATTCTTTTTTTTTGAAATATGTAACATAACAACAAGTATTTAATAATTCTACATTTTAGAGAGGTAAGATGGCGGCGGCCTGAGAAATCGCTGACAGCGAGTGCTCTGATAGCATCGTCGGCAACGGTAGGATTTTCTGCCTTTAGCAGGCCAGTCAATAAGGGGGGGGGCACCAAAGAAGTGATTACAGTTTAATTTGGGTTAACAATTAGAGCAAAGGTGACACGGACTAGCGGGGCTCCAGAATTCCCAGGCGGCGCCAGGCAAGGCGAGTGCGCCGGGCATTGTCCTCCGCCCGCCCGGGGAAGGCGGCTCCTCCGCCGGTTGCAGAGCCCGGCGGGCAGAGGACCCGGAGAGAGCACTTTAGCTCGGGGGCTGCCTCTTGGGAGTCGCGAGGGTCCACCGCGACCCTGAGGGTGGATCCAAAGACTTCTTGAGTATAGCTCTCATTGGATCAAAGGACTTGGAGCTAGTTTTCATTTTTGAGAAATCCTTTAAAAAAGTCTGGAGGGCGGGGTTTCCCGGAAGATGGCGCCCTGAGAAGCGGCCAGCCTTTGAGCTCCGGACACATCTCGTGTAAACAATAGGATTTTCTGCCTTTAGCAGGCCAGCCAATAAGGGGCCATAACGGTCATACCAAGGATGTGTCTATAACTTAATTTGGGTTAAGAATTAGAGTAGGGGGAAAAAATTCTTTTTTCTTCCTTTTAATTTTCAAGCATACATCCTTCCCGCCGCCCCCCCCCCCCCCATAAGCAGTGCCTGGGACCAGCTACTAGCAGGATACCCCATACCACCAAACAGGGTTTTTTTTTTTCTTTTTCTTTTTTTTTTTTTTTTAATTCACTGATACACATTTGGGAAGTTCCTCGCACTGCTCTTTAATTACAACTCTTCTTCTTATCATCTCCCTTTTCTCTCTCTTATCTCTCTCTATCTCTCTCTTTTTTTTTTTTTTTAATCTTGTCATACACTTCTTTCTTCTTTGCCTTTCTGAATTTGTGAATTACTTTGGGGAAGAAATCTGACCCAGAGTGGACTCTCTACGTGTGTATCTCTGCTCTAGTTCCCTTTACACTCTTGTTACCCTTAGAATATACACTGGATAGTAGATTTGCATAACTGTCTATTCTTGCTATCCTCTCTTCCTTTTCTCTTTCTTCACTGGGATTTGGTTACTATTTTTTCATGGACTGGAGAAATTGTTTGGCTAACTGGTAACGATTAAACTCCTTCAATACTTACTTCAGTTGCTACTGTTATTCCGGAGGTTGGTGAGTGCAATTGTCATAAAGGTATTTAGTACAGTGTTACTTGTGCTCAAAACACAACAACTGAGGAACAACAGAGCATTAAAAAAAAAAAAGAGAGAGGAAACACATAAATTAAAAAAAAAATGGGTAGATTAAAAACAAATAAAACTGCTACCCCAATGAATGAAGACAAGAGCCCAGAAGAAACCACAAATCAGTCAGAAGTAACCATAGATAAGAAAAGTATGCAGGCAATAATAAACTTATTAATCACAGAAATGAAAACAACATTGGAGGAAAGAAATGGCAGTATTAGGGAAACAACAGTTGAGACCCCCAAGGAAAATACTGATTATCTTGAGACAATTAGAGAACTGAAAGCTGAAATAGCTGTAATGAAGAAAGAAGCTGAGGCAAGGGAAAGCAGACTAACAGAAGCAGAAAACAGAATTAGTCAGACAGAGGATGAGTTAGAGAAAACTAAGAAAGAGGTGAAAGAGCTTAAAAAGAGATTGAGAGACACTGAAAACAACAACAGAGACATATGGGATGATCTCAAAAGAAGTAACATTCGTATAATTGGCCTGCCAGAGGAAGAAAGAGAGGAAGGGGAAGCAAACATCCTAGAGGAAATAATACAAGAAAATTTCCCAGACCTGAATAACAGAAAGGATATCAAGGTGCAAGAGGCCCAGAGAGTACCAAACAGAATCAACCCAGACCTGAAAACACCAAGACACATCATAGTCACAATGAGAAGAAGTAAGGATAAAGAAAGGATCCTAAAGGCTGCAAGAGAGAAACAAAAAGTCACATACAGGGGAAAACCCATAAGACTTTCTGCAGATTTTTCAACTCAAACTCTAAAAGCCAGAAGGGAGTGGCAAGATATCTATCGAGCCCTGAATGAAAAAGGGTTTCAACCAAGGATTATGTATCCTGCTAGACTTTCATTCAAGCTAGATGGAGGGATCAAAACCTTCTTAGACAAACAACAGTTAAAGGAGGCAACTATCACCAAGCCGGCCCTGAAAGAGGTACTAAAAGACCTCTTATATACAAGAACATCACTATAATACTTGTAATATATCAGAGTAAACAAATTGTTTTTTAGAACAATGGCACTACAATACATTAAATCCATAATATCAATAAATGTCAATGGCTTAAACTCACCCATCAAGAGGCACAGGGTGGGGGGATGGATCAGAAAACATAACCCAACCATATGCTGCTTGCAAGAATCACATCTGTCACAACAAGATAAACACAGACTTAAAGTGAAAGGATGGAAAACTATCATACAGGCTAACGGTCCACAAAAAAGGGCAGGAACAGCCATTCTCATCTCAGACACGATAGATTTTAAATTGAATAAAGTAATAAAAGATAGGCAAGGACATTACATAATGATTAGAGGATCAATCAGCCAAGAAGACTTAACAATTATTAACATCTATGCACCCAACGAGGGACCATTTAAATACATTAAACACCTATTGAAAGAATTTCAAAAATACATCAATAGTAATACAATAATAGTGGGAGACTTCAATACCCCACTCTCACACTTAGACAGATCAACAAAGCAGAGAACCAATAAAGAAACAAGAGAATTGAATGAAGAGATTGACAGACTAGACCTCTTGGACATTTTCAGACTCCTCCACCCCAAAAAACTGGAATACACCTTCTTTTCAAATCCACACAACACATACTCAAGGATAGACCACATGTTAGGCCACAAAGACAGCATCAATAAATTCAAGAGCATTGAAATCATCCCAAGTATCTTCTCAGACCACAGTGGAGTAAAACTAACTTTTAACAACAAACGGAAAATTATTAAAAGACATAGAATTTGGAAACTAAACAACATGCTCCTTAAGAACCACTGGGTCAGACACTCACTCAAACAGGAAATTCAAATGTTCCTGGAAACTAATGAAAATGAAGACACAACCTATCAAAATATTTGGGACACAGCTAAAGCAGTACTGAGAGGGAAACTTATAGCTATACAATCACATATTAAACACCAAGAAGAAGCCCAAATGAACCAACTTACTACACACCTCAAGGACTTAGAGGAAGAGGAACAAAGGAACCCTAAGGCAACCAGAAGGACAGAAATCACTAAAGTTAGAGCAGAAATAAACAACATCGAAAATAAAAGAACCATACAAAAGATCAATGAAGCCAAATGTTGGTTCTTTGAAAGATTAAACAAAATTGACAAACCCCTAGCCAGACTCACCAAACAAAAAAGAGAGAAGACTCAAATTAATAGAATTGTAAACGAAACAGGAGATATCACAACTGACACCACAGAAATCCAGAGAATTCTGCGAAACTTCTATAAAGAACTATATGCCACCAAGCTAGAGAATCTGGAAGAAATGGAACAATTCCTAGAAACCTATGCACTTCCAAAACTGAACCAAGAAGAACTACAAAATCTAAATGCACCAATCACAGACAAAGAAATTGAAACCGTTATTAAGAATCTCCCCAACAACAAAAGTCCTGGACCAGATGGCTTCACAAACGAATTCTACAAAACTTTCAGGAAACAGTTAATACCCATACTTCTTAAGCTATTCCATAAGATTGAAGAAACAGGAATACTCCCTTCCACCTTTTATGAAGCCAACATCACCCTGATACCAAAAGCTGATAGGGACAGAACAAAAAAGGAAAACTACAGACCAATATCTCTGATGAACATAGATGCCAAAATATTAAACAAGATCTTGGCCAACCGGATACAGCAACACATCAAAAAGATTGTTCATCATGACCAAGTGGGATTCATCCCAGGAATGCAAGGCTGGTTCAACATCCGTAAATCAATCAATGTCATTCATCACATCAATAAAAGCAAAGCCAAAAACCACATGATTATCTCAATAGATGCAGAGAAAGCCTTTGACAAAATCCAACACCCATTCATGCTCAAAACTCTACAAAAAATGGGAATAGATGGGAAATTCCTCAAGATAGTGGAGTCTATATATAGCAAACCTACAGCCAATATCATACTCAATGGAGAGAAGCTGAAAGCATTCCCCCTCAGATCAGGGACTAGACAGGGCTGCCCACTGTCACCGTTACTCTTCAACATAGTATTGGAAGTTCTTGCCATAGCAATCAGGCAAGAGAAAGAAATCAAAGGGATACAGATTGGAAGGGAAGAAGTCAAGCTCTCACTATTTGCAGATGATATGATAGTATACATAGAAAGACCTAAAGAATCCAGTAGAAAATTACTGGAAGTTGTTAGGCAATATAGCAAGGTATCAGGCTACAAAATCAATGTACAAAAATCAGTGGCATTTCTTTATGCAAACACTAAATCTGAAGAAGAAGACATCCAGAAATCACTCCCATTTACTGTTTCAGCAAAATCAATCAAATACCTAGGAATAAAGTTGACCAAAGAAGTGAAAGACTTGTATGCTGAAAACTATGAGTCGCTACTCAAGGAGATAGAAACTGATACCAAGAAATGGAAAGATATCCCATGCTCATGGATTGGAAGAATAAATATCATCAAAATGAACATTCTCCCCAGAGCCATATACAAATTTAATGCAATACCCATCAAAGTTCCACCAAGCTTCTTTAAGAGAATAGAACAAACACTACAATCATTTATCTGGAACCTGAAAACACCTAGAATTGCCAAAACCATCCTAAGGAAAAGAAACAGAAATGGAGGCATCACACTCCCAGACCTTAAACTATATTATAAAGCCATCATCATCAAAACAGCATGGTACTGGAACAAAAATAGGCACACAGACCAGTGGAACAGAATTGAAAGCCCAGAAGTAAATCCCAACACCTATGGGCATCTAATCTTTGATAAGGGGGCCCAAAGGATTAAATGGAAGAAGGAGGCTCTCTTCAATAAATGGTGCTGGGAAAACTGGGTTGAAACATGCAGAAGAATGAAATTGAACCACTTTATCTCACCAGAAACAAAAATCAACTCCAAATGGATCAAAGACCTAGATGTCAGACCAGAAACAATCAAATACTTAGAGGAAAACATTGGTAAAACACTTTCCCATCTACACCTCAAGGATATCTTTGATGAATCAAACCCAATTGCAAGGAAGACCAAAGCAGAAACAAACCAATGGGACTACATCAAATTGAAAAGCTTCTGCACATCCAAAGAAACTATTAAACAAACAGAGAGACCCCTCACAGAATGGGAGAAGATCTTCACATGCCAGACATCAGACAAGAAACTAATCACCAAAATATATAAAGAGCTCAGCAAACTCAGCCGCAAAAAAGCAAATGACCCCATCCAAAAATGGGCAGAGGTAATGAACAAAACATTCACCACAGAGGAGATCCAAAAGGCTAACAAACATATGAAAAACTGCTCTAGGTCACTGATTGTCAGAGAAATGCAAATTAAGACAACACTAAAATACCACCTCACTCCTGTAAGAATGGCATACATCAAAAAGGACAGCAGCAACAAATGCTGGAGAGGATGTGGGGACAGAGGAACCCTTTCACATTGCTGGTGGGAATGTAAATTGGTACAGCCTCTGTGGAGAGCAGTCTGGAAAACTCTCAGAAGGCTAGACATGGACCTTCCATATGACCCAATAATTCCTCTCCTGGGGTTATACCCCAAGGACTCCATAACACCCAACCAAAAAGAGGTGTGTACTCCTATGTTCATAGCAGCACAATTCATAATAGCTAAAACCTGGAAGCAACCCAGGTGCCCAACAACAGATGAATGGCTGAGAAAGCTGTGGTATATATACACAATGGAATACTATGCAGCTATCAAGAACAATGAACTCACCATCTCTGACCCAGCTTGGACAGAGCTAGAAGGAATTATGTTAAGTGGACTAAGTCAGAAAGTTAAAGATGAGTATGGGATGATCCCACTCATCAACAGAAGCTGACTTAGAAGATCTGAAAGGGAAACTAAAAGCAGGACCTGATCAAATTGTAAGTAGGGCACCAAAGTAAAAACCCAGTGGTGAGGGGTAGACATGTAGCTTCCTGGGCCAGTGGGGGGTGGGAATGGGCGGGAGGGATGGGTCACGGTCCTTTGGTGATGGGAATGGTGTTTATGTACACTCCTAGCAAAATGTAGACATATAAATCAGTAGTTAATTAATATGAGAGGGGGAAATCAATTGTATGTCTCAAAGGTTCTCAAAAGACAAACTGAATCTTTTTAATAGATAGGCTACGTGTTTGATATGCGGACTCTCTCAAAAGCCTAGACCAAGTAGATTAGAAGCTTCCAATAGCACAGCTATATACAAGATACTGGGTACTGTACAGCAAACCATAACAAAGGGACTTTTCAAAGTTAACCCAATTAACAAATAATGTGATGATAATATTAACTATTGATTGTCTTTTTGAACCCTAAGACAGCAGGAACCTCACATCTTCACTATAGAGCCCCTACTTCCCCCAGTCCTGGCACCCTTGGATAGGGCTCACTTTCCCGTATGCTTCTCCCAATCCATACCAAATAATATTGCATCCGCCGATCACAACCTAACCAAAGCAACGATTGCCATCTCAACATGCTTCACCTCAGTGTGTATCCAGAGACGTTACGTGTGGAATGACAACCCTTCAGCTTCATTACTCGGGTGAGACCTTTCCTTTTATAGTACACTCTAATTTCATCTCAGGTAGTTCACTTTCTAACAAAGTCCCATAACCTAGACATACACCAGTTTCTGTGAGAGAGAGCGTATGTGCACACGTATCCATAAACTACTGCAAAATATATACCTGAAAGCAGGATTACACTAGAGTTTGCAGTGAGTACCTCCCTAACACTTCCTCTCCACTATTCCAATCTTGGGATCCATGATTGCTCAACAAATTGTTTGGCTTTGTATGTTAACTCTCTTTTCAATCACCAGGTTCCAGATGCCACCAGGATGCTGGCTAGGCTTCCCTGGATTGAAGACCCCACCAATGTGTCCTGGAGCTCAGCTTCCCCAGAGGCACACCTTACTAGGGAAAGAGAGAGGCAGACTGGGAGTATGGACCGACCAGTCAACGCCCTTGTTCAGCGGGGAAGCAATTACAGAAGCCAGACCCTCTACCTTCTGCAACCCTCAACGACCCTGGGTCCATGCTCCCAGAGGGCTAGAGAATGGGAAGGCTATCATGGGAGAGGGTGGGTTATGGGGATTGGGTGGTGGGAATTGTGTGGAGTTGTACCCCTCCTACCTTATGCTTCTGTTCACTAATCCTTTCTTAAATTAAAAATTTAAATAAAAAAAATAATAATTCTACATTTTAAATATTTTTTAATTTTTGAAATTGTCTATTTATTGACTAGAGATTGTCAGAAATCAAGAGGGAAGGAGTGAAAGCGAGAGATAGAGAGACATCTGCAACACTGCTTCACCACTCAAAAAGCTTCCCCCTTTCAGGTGGGGATCGGGGCTCAAACCTGGGTCTTTGTGCATTGTAACATGTGCACTCAACCAAGTGCACCACCACCTGACCCTGAAACTACAGTTTTTTGTTTGTTTTCAGAAAAGCACTGCTTAGCTCTGGTTTATGCTGCTGCTGGTGGTGGTGTATGTATAGGGGAGGGAGGCATTGAACCCAGGACTTTGGAGCCTCAGGAATGAAAGCCTCTTTGCATAACCATTATTTTATGTACCCACTTAATTTCCTTATATATTTCTGTCATTGCATATTTAACACTCAATTTAACTCTGTTTACAGATTTATTTCCCTGTTATGCCCCATTGAGGAAAAGTAACCCATAGCAGAGCGTGTCTATAGTAGAATGATTCACAATGGCTGTTTTTTACATCCAATAGAATAACCGATGTGTACATTTGCAAAGAAGAATTTGAAATTGATAGCATGTTTCTAATGTGAGAATCATTCTTGAGAAAAGGATCAAAGTCTATACTTTTACATTTTAAAGCTCTGGGAAGAGAAACCATAATGCTTATAGGATAGAATATATTAGTAGCTGAACCTTTCATTTTAAAAGCTTGTCAAGTTTCTAAAATACTCCTAAGGACAGACCTCTTGTATTCTGGAATGTAGTGAGCTAGTTTTTACCCGATAATCAGCATCAATACAGTAAAGGACATGTCAGCACTTTTATAATGAAACAGCTGTTCATAAATAGTTGCAACATGATTATATTAGCTAACATTGGAAAATGCTAAAAAAAAAAATCTATACTGCAAGGATCAGCTGTTACTAACTTACAACACAGCATTAAATTGAGCATATACATGCACAGCAAACACCTCCACACTGAGTATGGATATCTATACCTACATTAATTTTTGTTTTCTAGATATGAGATGCAATTACATTAAAGCATTTTTGCTGAAAATAATTGTTCTTCTTATATTTTCAAAACTCATAAGCGCATGCAGTAATAAAGCAATGGTATAAAAGTACTACAAAAGAAGAATACATGACTCAATTATACTTCCAACACACACCTAGATGAAGACTTTAAAAAAATAGACAATTAGGCTGGAAGTATGGACCAACCTCCTGTTAACGCCCATGTTCAGCGGGGAAGCAATTACAGAAGCCAGACCTTCCACCTTCCGCACACTACAATGACCTTGGGTCCATACTCCCAAAGGGTTAAAGAATTGGAAAGCTATTATGGGAGGGGATGGGATATGGAGTTCTGGTGTTGGAAATTGTGTGGAGTTGTACCCCTCTTATCCTATGGCTTTGTTAATGCTTCCTTTTTGTAAATAAAATTTTTTTTAAAAAATAGCCAATTGTTGTAGGCTTGGCCTTCAGTTTTCATGGTTCAACATTTCAATTTTATAAATATCACTTTCTACTATATTTTAAAATGTTGAAATAAGCTAGTCAAATTTACAAAAAAAATGTATCTAAGAATGTAAGTTTATTACTGACTGTATTTTTCTAATGATTCAAGTTCTCATTTCTTCTCAGGACAGAGTCTTCATGAGTCAAACACCTGAAATGTTCAATTAGAAACCCTCAACTTCTTCAATAGACTCCTCACTCTCACATGCTTCTGTCTCCATAGACCAAACAGAAGATTCTAAGTCAAAGTTCTGAGGTTATTATTTTAATTCTAAAACTTAAATCACCCTTTCTGATTATTTTTTCATGTTGTACTTCAAAATCCCATTCCTTGTTTCTCATCACCCATCACTTTTACATCTGTCCTGGGATTCTCCTTCTTTTCAGATTCTGTCTTCATAAGACTTATAAGAATTCTACAGATTACAACATGAGTGAGAGTATTGGACTTAGTGAAAAAAGACAGATGGAGAATGAAATAAACTGCATGATTTCACTCATATGTGGTGTACAGGGGAAAAAAAGAGGTAAGCTAAATAAAACAATAATAAATTTTTAGACTATAAGACCAATTAGTGGTTACCAGAAGGGAAATGAGAAGATATGAGGTCTGTAGGTGGATCATAAGTCAGGAAGAAAGGGTTGTGCATATTGTCTTTCAATTATGCATATCTAAAGCCCACATACTTAAATAAATAGATTTTAAAGGATTGTACAAAATAGCAAGAGTTCTATCACATTTTCTGTTGAAAGTGAATTATTATATAAATCTTCTACTGTTAATACAAATATGTCTAGGAATCCTGTGGTTTTTTGCCCCCTCAAATTTGTAAAAATTATAATTATTTTTATTAAAATATTTTAATTAAAAAAATAAATATTTTTCTTTATTAATTTATTCCCTTTTGTTGCTCTTGTTTCATTGTTGTAGTCGTTGTTGGATAGGAAAGAGAAAAGTGAAGAGAGGAGGGGAAGACAGAGGGGAGAGAGAAAGATAGACACCTGCAGACGTGCTTTGCCACCTATGAAGCGACTCCCCTGCAGGTGGGGAGCCGGGGGCTGGAACCCAGATCCTTAAGCTGGTCCTTGGGCTTTGTGCCGCCTGTGCTTAACCTGCTGCGCTACCGCCCGACTCCGTGAAATTATAATTCTTACTCATATTTGTTGTCATTTGTGATTAAGCCCCTTCTGTTAATAAGTTTCCTACTCTGCAGAGCTACAACACAGCTTGTACTTCTACCTTTGAGTTCTGCTTCATTAAGAGTTCGACTTCAATCTCCTTAACTTTCTGCACTTTTCACCATCACATTTAAAATATCTTTTTTTTTTTTTTTTTTTTGCCAGGGAACAACTCACATTCATGTTGTTATTTCTCCCTGATAAACATCTACTTAAGAGGAGTTGGGTGGTAGCGCAGCAAATTAAGCACAAGTGATGCAAAGCGCAAGGACAGGTGTAAGGATCAGGTTTGAGTCCCTGGCTCCCCACCTCAGGGGAGTTGCTTCACAGGAGATGAAGTAGGTCTGTAGGTGTCTTTCTCTCCCCCTCTTTGTTTTCCCCTCCTCTCTCCATTTCTCTCTGTCCTATCCAACAATGATGACATCAATAACAACCACAATATGAAAAGCAAGGGCGACAACAGGAAAAATAAATAAATATAAAACAATTTAAAAATCTACTTAAAGGATAAAATAACACTAGAATTGTGGGTTCAAACTAAGTTATGTTATGTGTGATATGGCACAATCCTGAAATCCTATGAGCTCCTATTAATATTCAGTAGAGAAACAATCTTGTGAAGAAAGTGAAACAATAAATCTACTAGATTACCCAGCTACCAATTTTCAGATAGAAGAGGATAAGCCGGTTATGGTTTAGCAAACAGAAGCAAAGGAAATCATATGAAAGTAGAAGTTAAGGTGTACTGATGTAGTCACTGAGTTTTGAGACTATGTACAAATCTTCTCTGTTCATTTCTATTTTAATCTCTGTGTAATGTAATAATATCTTACTAGAAAGCTATTATTTTTTAATTTTATTTATTATTGTGTTGTTCTCTGCAGTTTTGCACTATTGTCAAGGCTGGGGTACTAACAAGTTATAATTCAGTGCCTAATAATAGCAGGAAACATTATTCATACAATATATGTATCCTGAACTATTATGATTGTTTACATCAGTACACAAAGCCAAGAACTGTTAAGAATAGAGTAAATCAGGATCATCATTTATATATACAAGTGGTATGTATAAAACATAATATCTGTCACCAACAAACATTCTATGTGAACACACACATACACACAGAAACCCCTGACATGGTTCTCACAAAGTTCAAGAGATACATAGGTCCTGATGGACTTCCCTGCAGGTAGGGAGCCTGGGGCTCGAACTGGGATACTTAGGCCGGTCCTTGTGCTTTGCTCTCCAAGTGCGCTTAACCTGTTGTGCTACCGCCCTACCCCCATAATTTTTTATTTCAAAGTAGTACTCACTTGACTATATATCACATAATTTCTTTATCCAGTCGTCTACCGTGGGGCTTTTAGGTTACCTCCATATTTTGGCTATTATAAATAGTGTAGCTATGAACGTTAGAGTGTATAATTCCTTTCATATCAGTGCTTCAATGTCTTTTGGATATATGCCTCATTTCTATAATTTAGAAACTTGCAAAATAATTATTATTTTGTTTTTAAGAATACATTATTGGGGGTTGGGCGGTAGCACAGCGAGTTAAGCGCACATGACGCAAAGCTTAAGGACCGGCTTAAGGATCCCAGTTCGAGCCCCCGGTTCAAGCACCCAGTTCCCCACCTGCAGTGGGGGTCGCTTCACAGGTGGTGAAGCAGGTCTGCAGGTGTCTATCTTTCTCTCCTCCTCTCTGTCTTCCCTTCCTCTCTCCATTTCTCTCTGTCCTATCCAACAACTCTGTTTCTCTGCCATTTTAAGAAGTAGGAAACACTATCAGTTAATGTTTTAATTTCTTTTTTTTTTTAACTGCTGAGGCTTTGCTTTTTGTATGTTTAGACTTCACTTGTAGTTTCCCTTTCATGAATTGTTCATGTTCTTGTCACCCCCCCCCCCACACACACACACACATTGGATTCAGTCATTTTTAAGAGCTTTCTAGGGGGTGGGTGGTGGTGCACCTGGTTAACAGCACATGTTAATAATGGTGGTGCAAGGACCTGGATTCAAACCCCTAGTCCTCACTTACAGGGGGAAAGCTTCAAAAGTGGTGAAGCAGGACTGTAGATGTCTCTCTATCTCTCTCCTTCTCTGCCTCACCTTTCCTCTCAATTTCTGACTGTCTCTAGCCAATTAATAACTAAAGATAATAAAAAATTTATAAAAATGAAGAGTTCTCTAACCATTAAAAATGGCAGACTAATAGCTCTTACACAATGAGACAATACAGGTTTCTAATAGTATGTTGATATCATATTAGCTGAAGAGCCAATAAGTAGACACTTTTTCTTCACTAAAGTTAAGTTTTTAATAATCAGTGCAATAAGAAAGACGCTATTTTCACTGATAAGATTGATTGCATGAATAGTGCCCTTGCTTTGCCCTGCACACAACCTAGCTACAGGCCTGTTCCCCACTGCACTGAAGGAAGATTTGATGTTGCAGATTTCTTTCTCTCCATCTTTCTGTCTGTCTCTATCTATCAAAAATATCAGTTTAGAATGATATCTCCACAGCAATGACATAAAGAAATAAAATAAAAATAAAAGGCAATGACTGGCTTATGCTTTTGAAAATTTATTTCATTTATTTGTTTTTGTGCTAACAGAGTTATCAGTGGGGCTCAGTGCCTACATGACTTCCTTCTATAATCTACATCCTTTCAAAAACAATTTTTATTAATGATTTAATATTGATTTACAAAATCATAACAGGGGTACAATTACACCCCTTTCCCACCACCAGAGTTCTGTGTCCCCATTCCTTCCATCAGAAGCTGAATTAATTCTCCCAAGATCACAGATATAGGTTGACATTTATTTCTATAACTACCTGTCTATACTTATACATATTTGCCCATTTTTCCTATAGTCTCACCTTCTCTTCCGTTAATGGTTTACAATCAATAATAAAATATAGTTGTTTGTACATGTGTAACATTTCTCAGTTTTCCACATAACAATCTAACCCCCTCCCACCCTGGTCTTCCTCTGCCATCATGTTCCAGGATCTGAACATTCCTTGTGACCACAGTCTTTGACTTTGGTGCAATACACCACTTCTCTTTCTTTCTAAGTTATACCTATTACTTCTAGTCCCCCCTTTTTTTCTTTTTCTCTCTCTCTGGATACTGATGGAATTGGGGTTCAGAATCCTCTTGTCATCTTTCTCTAACATTTCTTTCATCTGAAAGTATAGACCAATATTCTTTATAGGGGACAGAAGGCGGAAGGTCTGGCTTCTTTAATTGTTTCTCCACTGGACGTGGGTGTGGGAAAGTTGATTCATATTCCAAGCCAGTTTCTATCTTTCCCTAATGGGGTAGCACTCTGGAGAGGTGAGATTCTGGAACACACTGGTGAGGTCATTTGCCCAAGAAGGTAGTAGTAGCATCCACAACTTGGTGGCTGAAATTCAGTAAGATATAAAGCAGGACAAAATGTTTAATGAACAGGAACCATAAAATAGAAATAGAGCAGATGGGAATAAGGGTTTTAGGGTAAATAGAAGCTATAAAATCTATTTTAGGTACGTTCCTAGGGTCCCATGACTGTGGTAATTTTTGCTGGAGATTGACAGCTAATAGGGAGGTGGACTAAAAATAAATATGGTCTGGGTAGATGGTGTCAGAGTAGAAAATAAGACTTGAAATCTGGATCAGGTCAGAGAGTAGCTCCCAAACTTGAAGAAAATACATAACTACAATTAACTATTAACCATGTCAATCTGACCTGGGGCCCACATCTATTCATGTTTAGCACAGGAGCCTGTATAGCCTCTGAGTTCCTATCAGTCTGTGTTTGCAGTCCATTGTCACAACTGGGAATATTCTAGGCTGCACTCATTTCAGGATCAGTTTTCTCAAGTGGAAAAGTAGGATGACCCAGCCTCCCTCAAAGAGCGGAGTATTCCTTACTAGTTCACAGTGAGGGCACCTGAAGAAGCCTACAAAAGGCTTTGAAATATATGTCAGATATATATATATATATATATATGAATGTGAGAGACAGATATAGATAGAAAGGGATATTGAGGAAAACAAATACAGAGAGCAACACTATTCACCTACAGGTGGGGATCTGGAGTTTCAATTATGTTCTACTGAGTGATCCATCACCTAGCTCTCTCTTTTTTAATTTAAAAACATGAGTAAAGGAAAAGTAAGTCAAGAAGCACTTTAGTAATGAAACATATAATCAGTTTAGTGGCCCAAACTTTGAAAGAAATTTGATTTGGATTAAGTGATCTTAAATGTTCATATCACAGCATCTTCAATAATTTACTATAGTTTCATTTACACATCTATGCTAGTTCCTCTCTGAAAAGACTCCTTGAAATTTCATTTTTTAAGGTCTCCAGGTATAAAATTATAATATTTAACTACTTGTAGTTTTGCTCAGAAAGACTCACATCTGTTATCCTCAAAAACTATTCAATGCAACTTGAGGGTTTTTTTTTTCCCTTAGTGATAACCTTAAATGAGGATAAAGATAAGCACTGGCTTTCAACAGGTTAAAAACAAAAACAGAAAAAGCAAGGCACAGTGTTGTACTATTCCCTTAGAATTTATTTTTCTAGATTAAATTATTTATCCTGTAAATTCTACCTCTTACTTTTTCCATTCAGACAAACTACAGCTGAAGACCTAATTCGAAATATATAAACTTCCAAGTATGTTTCAACCAATTTTCCCCAACAATTGTATCATATACAGTTACCTAATACAATTTCTATTATTTATATTTATTTATTTATTCCCTTTTGTTGCCCTTGTTTTATTGTTGTAGTTATTGATGTCATCATTGTTGGATAGGACAGAGAGAAATGGAGAGAGGAGGGGAAGACAGAGAGGGGGAGAGAAAGGTAGACACCTGCAGACCTGCTTCACCGCTTGTGAAGGGACTTTCCTGCAGGTGGGGAGCGGGGAGCTCAACCTGGATCCTTACTTCTGTCCTTGCGCTTTGTGCCATGTGCCCTTAACCTTCTGCGCTACCGCCTGACTCCCAATACAATTTCAAAATGAGCAAAGTGAGGTTCAGCAGTTGAGTACATGTTTTATATTCACAAGGTCCTGGGTTTAATCCCCAGCATCACATGTAAAATCAGAGTGGTGCTCTTGTCATTTTTTCATAAGAAATAATAGGATATTGTATAGACACTACCATAATTAAAAGAAAGACAATTATACAACCCCCCACCCCGGTACTGCATAGCTCTGGCTTTTAATGGTGTCAGGTACTTAATGTGGGACATAAGATTTTTTTTGTTTTTTAAGGAACAGATTACCACTCAGCTCTGGCATAAGGTGGTGCAGAAGATTGAACCTGGGACTTTGGAGCCTCAGGCATGAGAGTCTGTTGGCATAACCACTATGCTATGTTATGGCCCTCTGCCCCAGATATAAGATTCAGTTGTGTAAATCTCTGTGTTATTTCTCTCAATCCCAAGGAAATGATTTGCACCAAAAGTAATAAATTCAATAAGTACAATATATGTATATAATTCTATCTTGTTTTACTGTGTAAACAGATTAACAAACATCAGAATCAAAATACAGAACTACAGCCAGGAGATAGCTCAAACGGAAATCTAGTGCTTTACCATATATGAAACCCTGGGTTTGAGCCCCATTGTCACACAGGAGCACTAGGAACAGCATTGGGAATGGGGGCGGGGAGGGGACTTCATATGTATTGAGCATTGCTGTGTCTCCTCTCTCTTACTCTATTTTTCTTCTTCTCCCTCTTTTTCTCTCTCTTCCTTTCCACCTCTCTCATTCTCTACTCATTCTTTCTTTCTCCCCCCCCTCTTTTGAACACCACCTTCTAAATAAGTTTTTTTAAAAAAAAATCAATTACAGAGCAATCCTTCAGTTATCCCACTTCCGGTTATTTTGTCCATCTCCAAAACTCTCTCCCTTTACACTGTCTGAACTGGAAGATGCTTTGAAGAGGGTTAAACCAGGAACAGCTGCTGGCTATGATAACATCACCCCAGAACTCATTCTTAACCTGGGTCCCGCAGCAAAGAAGTGGCTTGCTTCATTCCTGTCCCACATCTTGGAATCTGAGTCTATGCCCAAAGTTTGGCGTCATGCGAAGATTATAGCGGTTTTGAAACCAAAGAAAGACCCAACACTGGCCACCACCTATAGACCAATTTCTCTCCTCTCCGTGTGTTACAAACTCCTTGAGAGGCTGCTTCTGTCACATATTTCTCATCTTACAGAGAAATTCCTATCACCCGCCCAAGCTGGTTTCCGCCCAGGAAGATCTACCTGCGAATAAGCCCTGGCCCTCTCAACTTACATTGAAAATGGATTCCAGAAGAATTTAAAGATGGGTGCTGTCTTTGTTGATCTCACAGCAGCCTATGACATGGTCTGGCACCGTGGTCTCCTAGTCAAGATCTCAAGATGCCTGCCTCCATGGGTGGCCAACACTATATCGTTTCTTCTCCAAAACAGAAGATTCCGGGTGCATCTGGGTGACAAGTCTAGCAGATGGAGACTTGTCTCAAGTGGCCTCCTCCAGGGCTCTGTTCTGGCTCCTATGCTATTTAATATTTACATCAATGACCTCCCAGAAACTTCTTCAAGGAAGTTCATCTATGCCGATGACATCTGCTGTGCAACTCAGGCATCAAAGTTCGGCATCCTCTAGGAAACACTCACGAAAGACATTATCTCTGATATCTGATTACTGTAAAAAATGGCGACTAATCCCTAGCACTGCAAAAAAATCTGTTTTCCATCTACACCATGCCTCGGCCTTGCGTGAGCTTAATGTGCAGCTTGACGATGCGAGAATCCGGCATGAAGCCCAGCCAGTCTATCTTGGCGTTACTCTCGATCGCACCCTGTCATTTCACGAACATCTCATAAAAACTGCAGCAAAGGTGGGCGCGAGGAATCACATCATTGCAAGACTGGCCAGCTCCTCATGGGGCGCGAGCGCTTCCACACTACGATCATCATCCCTGGCATTATGCTATTCCACTGCAGAATACTGTGCCCCAGTATGGTTCCGTAGCCTCCATGTCCACTTGGTCGATTCCAAATTATATTCCTCCATGAGGATCATTTCTGGAACCATCCGTTCCACCCCGGTTCCATGGCTGCCAGTTCTTAGCAACATCGCCCCGCCAGATATTCGTCGGGATGCGGCATCATCTAAGTTCATTTCCCTCATCTATGCTCCACCGGACCTGCCAATATACGCGGATATCTTCACCCACCCTGTCCAACGCTTGATGTCTCGTCACCCAATCTGGTCTCCTACACCTACACTGAACTTCTCTGTTCCAGACTCTTGGAAACAGAGTTGGCAGTCAGCCGAGGTAAAGAACAAACACCTCATCACAGACCCCTGCGAGTGTCAACCCGGCTTTGACCTAGCACGTTATGATTGGGCCCTCCTCAATCACTATCGAACAGGCCATGGCTGGTGCACCGCTATGTTCCATCGCTGGGGAGCCAGAGATGACCCGAACTGCCCCTGCAGCTACAGACAGACTATGGCCCACATAGTCAATGACTGCCACCTCTCCAGATTCAAAGGAGGTCTCCAAACTTTACATCAGGCTCAACCTGATGCTGTTGACTGGCTACGGAAGAAGGGCAAACGCTAGCAGAAGAAGAAAAGATCTGCTTTGCATTATCCTTTATTGTCTCTCCATCCTCCTCCTACCATCCCTAACTTTTGTTATTTTCAGATGCATAATTCAGGAGAAAAAGAATATTTCATTTTCTTTTTTTTTATTTATAAAAAGGAAACACTGACAAAACCATAGGATAAGAGGGGTACAACTCCAAACAATTCCCACCACCAGAAATCCATATTCTATCCCCTCCCTTGATAGCTTTCCCATTCTTTAACCCTCTGGGAGTATGGATCCAAGGTCATTGTGGGATGCAGAAGGTGGAAGGTCTGGCTTCTGTAATTGCTTTCCCGCTGGACATGGGTGTTGACTGGTTGATCCATACTCCCAGCCTATCTCTCTCTTTCCTTAGTGGGGAAGGGCTCTTGGGAATTGGAGGTCCAGGACACAATGGTGGGGTTGTCTGTCCAGGGAAGTCTGGTTGGCATTATGCTAGCATCTGGAACCTGATGGCTGACAAGAGAGTAAACATATAAAGCCAAACAAATTGTTGACTAATCATGAACCTAAAGGCTAGAATAGTGCAGATGAAGAGTTGGGGGGGGGGGGTGTCTCTGTATTGTAGATAGCTAATTGGCATGTTTTAGTTATATTCCAAAGGGTTTGGTGGCTATTAATTTTTTTCCAAAAAGAATATTTCTTTCACTCCTTCTGTCTATTACCATTATTCTGTATGAATAACTTTTTTGAAAGGTTTTATTTATTTATTAATGATAAAGATAGCAAGAGAGAGACATCACTCTGGTACATGTGCTGCCGGGGACCGAACTCAGGACCTTATGCTTGAGAGTCCAATGCCCTGACCACACTTTGTATAAATATCTTTAAAAACAAACACAGTGTATATAAGTCGAGGTATCACAAGACACTGAAGACAACATAACGTAAATCTGAGACTTGATGGAGCATGGCAATTGACTTCAACTTGCCAGTGGTTTCTGTTGTGATAAACAAGCGAATATGTAATGTTCAGAATTCCACTCTGAAAAACACTCTTGAGATAAATATTTGCATTCTAATAGCTTTTTGTATGATGCTATGAGAATAATACTTATAGGGAAGAGGAGAAAAACAAGATAAAGGAGAAAATGAGAATTTGAACTGAAAAATAATTTATCAGAGACCTCGGTCCCCATTGCAAAGGAAACTCTGAAGCTGGGGGTAGAACAAGCATAACCTTGGATGTGACAGGCCTCTTCAACTGAAATCATTTCCCCAGAAGGGAAGGACTCTGCTGTGTGCCTGTAGTCATTAACATTCTTGTCAGGTGGAGGAGTGACTACTTCCTTCTCAAAAAGGAGCAGGGCTGGGGCGGGGTTCTGGATGGCATGCACAGGATCCACTACAAGCTAATATTCTCTAGCCAAGAATCTTAGAAGATGATAATGGAAAAGAATAAAAAGCTCCTGAATTCCCTTCACAGCAAAACTATAAAAAACTATAGCTCTCTTGGATAGTATGCGGCTTTGGCATGCACAGTACCCAATTTGAGCCTAGTACCCAAAAGACTAAAGCAAGCTATGGCGCTCTGTGTTTTTCACTCCTGCACTGCCTCTTTTTCTTCTCCATCTCTATCTAAAAATACATAAATAAACATAATAGTGATTATATATACATACATAAGTATATAAAATTTGTATATGTTTCACAAGTCATTTTGCAAATAAGAAAGTTAAAATAAGGGGGCCGGGCGGTAGCACAATGGGTTAAGTGCACATGGCACAAAGCACAAGGACAGGCATTAGGATGCCAGTTCGAGCCACCGGCCCCCCACCTGCAGGGGAGTCCAAGGCAATGAAGCAGGTCTGCAGGTGTCTATCTTTCTCTTCCCCCTCTCTGCCTTCCCCTCCTGTCTCGATTTTTCTCTGTCCTATTCAACAACAGCTATGGCAACAATAACAGTAACAACAACAAGGGCAATAAAAATGGGAAAAAATGGCCTCCAGGAGTAGTGGATTCATAGTGCAGGCACAGAGTCCTAGAGATAACCCTGGAGGCAAAAAAAAAAAAAAGAAGGAAAGAAAAGAAAGTTAAAATAAGAATATCAAAAACAACTTCTTTATTAAAGAAACATTTCATTGATCTATAATGCAGCAACAATGTTTAATATGGGTTAACTGTATAATAAAACTTGTGAACATATTGTGTTTTGCAGTATATACCCAATGAATCCAATGTTTGATGAGCATTCAGGACTTTTTGGAAATATTTATGTATTTATTTATTCCTGGGAGCTGGAGGAATCAGAGCATATCTCCATTGTGTGCCAGGTCCTTATTCATGCAAGGATACATCCTACCTGTTCAGCAACCTTCCTGGCTAGGTAAGTCCAATTTGAATGATAATAACACTAGTATGATAGCATTTTTAAAAAACCTTATTTTAAAATCAGTGTATTCAGTCTAGAAGGGCACATAAGTCTTCCTTTAATCTAAATTTTTCTCAACAGTATTTTCAAAAATAAAAGTACATTTCCATATGCAAATTCACTCTGCTTTGAATAGAAAAGCAGCAATTACACTAAGACTATATGAACCAAATGAAATGCACTACTGACATAGAAGAAATATATATGTGCACGGAATTTTAACCATCTTTAGAAATAAATTGTCTTTGATTTATTTTTTCCTAGCAAACTGGTTTAATTTCACTACAATTAGAAAGTCAGCATTGTCTGTGACCTCAATAACTGTGTTGACTCAATAACTTAGGCACAGAAATTCATATTTTGAATAAACATGACAGTTTTAGTAGTTTCTGGAAGCAGAAAAGCTGTCATGCTAGAAGTGATCTGTACTCTGAGTAATTATAAGAAGGAAACGTCACTACCATCAAATGGATTTGTATTAAGTTTGTGAGTAGCTAAAACTGCTCTTAGAAAAACTAAGGGTACTTAGCAGTTAAGCTGATGCTCTATATCATGTGCAAGGATTTGCATTTCAGATTTCAGATGAATACTCTCAACCAAATGCTATTGTTATTCCATAAAATCAACACACTATTTAAGGAAAAAAAAAGCTTTTCATCTCATGTAAAGTTTGAAATCATAGCCTACACAAAAAACAAAAGGGTGCTGAAGAAAAAAGATGAAAAATTCAATTCCTTTGTTTTCCTGACTAGCCTGATTCTTCACTGTGAAAGTTGATAATAGTTTGAATGCCAAAAGGAAATTTTTTTATGATTTTATTTTATTTTTATTTATTTATTTTTTAAAACCAGATCACTATTCTGCTCTGGCTTATAATGGTACAGGGGATTGAACCTGAGACTTTGGAGCCAGCCGCAGGCATGAGAGTCACTGCATAACCATTATGCTATCTAACCCTGCCTGAGGAAAATTTTTTATCAGCATATCTTGTGTCACTTGGTATTGGTTGAAGAAAAGGATGATTTCCTTGAAGATAAAATCTTTTGCAGCTACTTTTACTTAGTTACAACCTTTGAGTAGCAAGACAATAAAACTACTATAAAGAATGAAAGATCACATGAAGCCTCACCAAATTACAACAGGGACTTCTGGAGAAACTCACTTTGTTATAGGTGGGTGCAGGTGTGCATGGCCAAAAGGTGGAAAGAGGGTGAGGGAGGAATACTCAGGACAGAAGAAACCTCATGTGCTGACAGCTGGCATTCTCTTGGTCGCTATTCAGAGGAGCTAAAGGTCAACTACAAGAAGGTAAAGAATTTATCAGGGAAAAGTTTGCTGAAAACTAAAGTCATATGGTCTGCCTAGGTTGTGGCAGCAGATTTCTGGGAACCAGAGTACAAAATGATACATGGCAGCAAGTCCCTATTTTGTCCTCACATGCACTAAATCTGTCTGGTGACATGTAATAGAATCCCCTTCCTCTCCAAGACAGTGTAGCCACAGAACAACTTGCTGGCTGCACATCAGAAGCCACATTAAGCACACAAACTCTGAAGTAACCAAACCATGGAAGAAAACACAAATGATAAAAACCACAGAGATACTGAAAAATGTCAGAGATAAAATTTTGAAAACTCATTATGAAGGCAATTCAAGAGTTTAAATTTAACATACAGATACAGATTCAAAACTCATAGACCATTTCATTAAAGAGCTACAAAATGCACAAAGAAAGCTCCTAACTGAGCTACAGGGTGGAGGACTGGGTGGTAATTCAGTGGGTTAAGCACACATGGCACAAAGTGCAAGGATGGGCTCAAAGATACCAGTTCGATCACCTGGCTCCCCACCAGCAAGGTGCTTGCTTCACAAGTGGTGAAGCAAGTCTGTAAGGTGTCTATCTTTCTCTCCCTTTCTCTGTCTTCCTCTTCTCTCTCAGTTTCTCTCTGTCCTACCCAACAATGGTAACAATAACAACAACAATAAAAGCAACTAAAAAAAGTGGGAAAAATGGCATCCAGGAGCAGTGGATTTGTGGTGCAGACACTGAGGCCCAGTTATAACCTTGATAACTCTGGCGGTAAAAATAAAACAACAACAAAATCTCTGAATAGAGTTAAGGCTCAGATAACAGGCCTAGGAAGTAGACTAGATCAGACTAAGGAGAGAATATCAAGGGTAGGAAATAAAACCACCACATTGCTGCTTGAGAGAAAAGGCTTAAAGAAAACAAAATAATTATTCATGAAATAGAAGACTCCAACAGAAAGACAAATGTGAGCATTATTGGCATTCTTGAGGACAAAGAGAGGGGGACCACAAAAGCACAGATGAATCCCAACACTATGGTAACAGCACCACCTAGAGGCAGACAAAGAATCTAGCCCAGATGTGTAAGCTAAATAAAGTCACAAGCAACCTTTGTAAAAATAAGATGGATCTCTAAAAAGAAAGGAACAATCATAAAAATACAGAATTGATAAAGAATTGACAAAGAATTTAAGAATTTTCATGATGACAACAAATTAGATAAAACCAGCTAAACACAGAAAAAAGTTCCAAGATATAAAAAAGAACTACAATAATACAAAGATTTCTTTACCATAGATAGAAAATAAAAATAAAAAGCCTATAGTAGTCTGTTAGAGAAAGAAAAATAACATACAAAGATAATGCTACTAGGTTTTTTCAGGATTTTTATCAAAAGCACTATAGACTCAGAGAGAGAGTACAAAGTTTTAAAGATAAAAAATCAATATCCAACAAACTTTACACTGCAAATTTATTTAAATATGATGACGTACTCCCCACTTTCTCCCTTTTCTTCCTTCCTTTCTCTCTTTCTTTCTTTTCTTTTCATTTTCTTTCTTTTTTTTTTTTTAACCACCAGATGACCTGTCCTACAAGAACTATTGTAAGGAGTTAAACATGGAGGGGTTGGACAGTGGCACACCCAATTACACACACATAGTACTAAGTGCAAGGACCTAGCAAGGATCCAGGTTCAAGCCCCTGGCTCCCTACCTGTAAGGGGGAGATGCTTCACAATAGGTGAAGCAGGTTTTCAGGATCTATCTTTCACTTTCCCTCCCCATTCCTTCTCAATTTCATTCTGTCCTATCCAATAACACTGGAAGAAATAGTCATCGGAAGCACTGGAAAGTAGAAACAAAAGAACATAAAACACTGAGAGAGGTGATAAAGAATAATAATGAACAAAATATATGAATAACAGTAATAGGGAACAACAATAAAATATTGAAGGTGAGGAAAAACATTACAGTCAAATGAAAGTGAATCAAGTAGTTCACTGAAAATAATGTTGTATACACTCACCATGGTAACCACAAAGTTATAAATACACAAATATAAAAAGAGATACTTGAAAGAAAAATATGAAATAAATCATCATGAAAAAAATTAATCCACATGAAAAGGTTGATAGAAACAAACAACAAATATATAAAACCACCAGGAACCAAAAACTAGAATAACAGTAAGTAAGCCTGGTGTATCAACATTCACCAGAACTGTAAATGGTTTGAATTCACCAATGAAAGATACATTGGGGAGTCGGGCTGTAGCGCAGCGGGTTAAGCGCAGGTGGCGCAAAGCACAAGGACCTGCATAAGGGTCCCGGTTCGAACCCCGGCTCCCCACCTGCAGGGGAGTCGCTTCACAGACGGTGAAGCAGGTCTGCAGGTGTCTATCTTTCTCTCCCCCTCTCTGTCTTCCCCTCCTCTCTCCATTTCTCTCTGTCCTATCCAACAACAACAACAATAATAATAGCTAAAACAATAAAACAAGGGCAACAAAAGGGAATAAATATTTAAAAAATTTTAAAAAAGAGAAAGATACATTGTAGTTGGATGAATTTAAAAGAAGAATCTATTAATAGTATGCATTTGATAAACTCAATCAGTTTTGAAGATAAGGAAGGTTCAGACAATGTCTAGAGCATGATACCCTAGCTCTATAATAGAAAAAATTGAAGGAACTGATATTCTCATATCTCGCAAAGTGACTGCCTATGCAAAAAGTGGTGGTAAGTGATAAAAATAGAAAATTTCATAACTGACATGAGTCAATCTGTTGAGAAGATATGGTTGTCAATCTGTCTCTATGACCTTGGAGGAACTATGGTGGTTTTCCTGTGGGGACAGAGTCGTAATAGAGCTTTTGTGGTTGGAAGGGTGAGGAACTTATATAACCCTGTTATCTAGCAATTATGTAAATCACTATTAAATTTCTAGTCAATAAAATAAATATGGCACAGGAGAGAAAAAAAGAAGATACAGCCATCAATGATATATATATATATATATATATATATATATATATATATATATATATATATACACACACACACACACACACACTATACAACAAGGGTACATTTAAACACAGGTAAAACACAAAGTTATTCACTACATATGTAGTGCAGAAAGAAGGAAAAATAACTGATGTGTCAAAGAACCATGTGTTCAAATAAAAAACTAAAAAGCACTGTAATTAAAAAAAAACTTTAACAAGTTTTATCTACTACTAAAGACTTAAGTATAAATGGTTATGTTTTTATTGGAAACTGGTTTTGAGATATATTTTGAGGAAATTTATAAAATTAACTTTAATAGTAGAGGAGTGCTAATGATTAATTTCTCTAATACATTGCATGCATATAAATTTAAAGAGCTAGTTTAGTTGTAGAAGTACCTAATTTGCTTTCTGGGATCAATTTATATACCAGAGCAATTAAAATTGTTTAGTTTCTTAACATATTTTATAATATTATATCAAATTAAGCACAGAGGTGACTATTAATATAGCCAGTTACTGTATTAGTCTTGATATAAATTCTTTATTTGCATGCATCACTTATCTTTGTTTTATAGAATTTTATTTCTGTTTTTTTATTTGTTATTAATACTGGGTTACAAGATTATAAGATTACAGTAACATTTCACAACACCAAACCAAAGTTTTGTGTCCTCACCCTCCCACCTTCCAAAGATGACAATCACTGTGGTTCTCCCAAAGTCTAAGAAACAATTTTTTAAAAATTAAAAATTAGAAAAAAATAAGTTTGTTTCTGGGTTTTGTTGTTTTGTTTTTGATTTTCAAGCTCATGTGTATAGTTCTCTAGATCCATATATGAGTGGAACCATGGGGTTGTCTTTCATCTTCTTACTTATTTTGCTAAACATAATCACTTCCAGTTCCAACCATTTTGTCCCAAAGGATATAATATTATCTTGATTGCAGAGTAGTATTCCATGGAATACATATCTTATTATTTCTTTATCCAGTCATTTGCCAATGGGCGTTTAGGCTGCGTCCACACTTAGCTATTGTGCGTAATGCAGCTATGTACAGAGATGTGCATATGTGCCTTTGAGTTAGTCTTTGAGTGTCCTTTGGATAAATGCCTAAGAGTGGTCATCAATAGATCATAAGGTAGTTTTTTTATTATTATTATTTTTGTCTAAGGACTCTCCCTACAGTCTTCCACAGGGGCTGTATCAGTTTACACTACAACCAACAATAGCAGAGTTCCTTTTCGCTATAACCTCACCAATTCCTGTCATTTCCTGTTCTTTGGAAGCAGGCCACTCTCACAGGTGTAAGATTACAATCTCAATGTACTTTTAAATTGCAAATCTCTAATGATAGATCAAGTGGATCAGTTTTCATATGCCTGTGTGTCGCCCTGCTTTCTTTTACACACTTTAGAGTCTTTATTTCACGTTCTCTTTTGACAATATGGCAAAAAAGAAAAAAAAATAGCAGTAAGTAATTAATGACAGCAGTAAACATATTCAAGAAAACAGAACAAAAAGAAATTCATTCACTTAAACATTCATTCTCTTAAACAGTCAGAGGATTCTGGGGTTTGGGTGGTGGCACACTGGGTAGGAAGCAAAGACTTGTTCAAGGATCCTGGTTAAAGCCCCCAGTCTCCAGCCCCTGGCAACCAACCTACAGGGGGTTGCTTCACAAGCACTGAAGCAGGTCTGCAGGTGTCTATCTCTCTCTCTCTTTAAAGAAATAACTTTTTTTTCAATTATTTTTATTTATTTATTATTGGATTGAGACAAAGAGAAGTTTAGAGGAGAGGGGAGATAGAAAGGAAAAGAGATAAGAGAAACACCTGTAGCTCTGCTTCATCACTTGTCAAGCTTTCCCTCTGCGGGTGGGGACCAGCGGCTGGAACCTGGGTTCTTGCACACTGTAATGTGTGCATTTAACCAGGTGCACCACCCCACCGCCCCCACATCTGTCTTCCCCTTCTCAATTTCTCCCTAGCCTATGAAAAAAATTTTTTTAAATGGCCACAGGACCATCGGGTTCTTAGTGCAAATACCAAGCATCAGTGATATACTGGAAGGAGAAAAAAAAAAAAAAAAACTTTCAGGGAATTCTGCACTTTCTGAAGGAAATGTCTAGTAAGTGATGGGACTTCCATATTTTAGATGTCATTAGAAAATGTTGAATTGGGAGTCTGGCGGTGGCGCAACGGGTTAAGCGCACGTGGCGCAAAGCGCAAGGACTGGGGTAAGGATCCGGGTTCGAGCCCGGGGCTCCCCACCTGCAGAGAAGTCACTTCATGGGTGGTGAAGCAGGTCTGCAGGTGTCTGTCTTTCTCTCCCCCTCACTGTCTTCCCCTCCTCTCTCCATTTCTCTCTGTCCTATCCAAAAACTACGACATCAATAACCACAACAATGTTAAACAATAAGGGCAACAAAAGGGAAAACAAATTTTAAAAAAGAAAGAAAATGTTGAATCATCTTTTAAGAATAAAGATATTTTCAAATGTGTAAATTAATGAAAATATGTAACATTTTATATTGAAGTGACCTCTATCTGACAGATTGGGAAATAGATTTTTGTGTCTAAAATAACTTAAACTATGTTAATAATAACTGCTTGAAAGTGGGTTATTTTTAGTCTTCTTTCTACCAATAAGCAGTGCACTCACTCACTAAGCCCACACTCACATTTGATCAAATAGAGCTCACAGCTGGACACTGAAATATGTGTGTTGGGGATAGGGGATAGATGTTTGCATACATGTGCATATCTACAAACAAGTGTGTGAATGTCTATTGTTACACTGAGCTACAGATGCAGGATTTATTTCTTTCCTCATTACTTGATCTATCAGCCTTCTAGGATGATGCATGTATTTCCTATCATTAAATCTGTTATAATAAATATTCAGATATTTTCATGATTACTTACCGTGTACCAGAAAATATCTAGTAAACACCAATAATTGATTAGTAGATAAAAACATATTTGTTTCGGGGGCTGGACAGTAACACAGCAGGTTAAGCACACTTGGCACAAAGCACAAGGACCGGCATTAGGATCCAGGTTCTAGGCCCCTGCTCCCCACCTGCAGGGGGTAATTTCAAAGGCAATGAAGCAGGTCTTCAGGTGTCTTTCTCTCCCCATCTCTGTCTTCCAGTCCTCTCTTGATTTCTCTATGTCTTATCCAACAACAATGACAGCAATAACAACAACAATATTAGTAACAATAAAAATAGACAACAAGGGCAACAAAAGGGAAAAAATAACCTCCAGGATCAGTGGATTCATAGTGCAGGCACTGAGCCGCAGCAATAACCCTGGAGGCAAAATAAACAAATAAATAAAATAAAAATAAAAAAGAAACACATATTTCTTGCCCTGTGAAATCTGTCATCTAGGAGAACAGATAAACAGGCATGGCAATCATCATGAGTATTGTAAATAGATAAGCAAAGGAGAGTGAAGGAGTGGAGAGGGAGTGAATGGAACCTGCTAAAGAGAGTCAGGAAAGACCTCAGAGAAAATAACACTTAAGATCTCAGAACTGGCAATATTTAGTCAGACAATAGTGAGAAAGGAACATTCGAACAAAATAGTCCATGATAAGCCAAATACCAGGAAAGAAAGGAAAAAAATTCTCAGGGATTTTATAAGAAGTGCCAGAAGGAAAGAGAAGTATTGGAATAAGGTAAGAAAGAAAGATTAAAACTGGTGATAATTTGCGGGTACTTGGACAAAGAGTAATAGCAACTGAAAGATCATACCCTGGATAAAAAGACAAAAAATTATAAAGACGAGCACACACACAACAACAACAACAACAACAACAACAACCACCAACAAAAACAAAAACTATCTGGAATCTCACAGCACAGCCTATAAAGTCTGTGGTCATGTGTTTACCGACAGAAGAATGGAAAGTGGCAGGCAGAGCTTTGTAGAGCTGAGGCAGCTGGATTTCTGAGCTACAGTAGCAGCTGGGGGAAGCATCTTGAGTTCTACACACCAAGTGTGAGGCAGCAGCTGGGGAAGTTCAATAGAGTGGTCAGAGACCACAGTGCAGTCTGCAAAAGGCAGGCAAAAAACTTGGATAACAACTCAGAACAGGAGTGAGATGAGCAGCCTTGGGAAATCAGAACAAATTACTCATCCCCCACTCAGGGTTTACCCTACTGAATGTGGAAGAAGCTGACATTCATAGGCAGAACCATTAGATTTCTCAACACAAACCTAAGAAGAAAAATTTTTGCCTGAGCTCACAGAATAACATGCAGGTGGGCTGAAAGTATTGTCTGAGAAATGGTGTCAGAGCTGAGAATAGGACTGGAAAGCTGGATCAGGGTAGAGTGTAGCTCCCAGATACAAAGAAAGTATATAAATACCATAAATTGTAAACCTCATAGATCTGCCCTAGGGTCCATGTCGATTCATATTTAGTAAAGGAGCCTCTATAACCTCTGCCTCCCTGTGATTTTGGACGTCACAGCTAGGACCATCATAGGCTGCACTCATCTCAGGACCTGTCTTCCGTGAGAGACAGAGTACGTTGCTGCAGCCTCCCTTCAGAGAGTGGGACAGTTCCTACCATTGCTGTTCTATATTGAGGTCCTGTAGAGGTCCACAAGAGGGTTTATGATGTTGTTCCTGATGAAGATGACCGGTGATGGTGGAGAGAGTAATCTGTTAGAAGTCTAGGCCCATCATATCTATGTGGGAATCCAAGAATTGCCTGGCTAAAGCCCCAGATGATGGGTGGCCTGGTAGTGATCAAAAGGCCATCATTAAAGTATGCCAGTCTATTGCCCTCACCAAAAATAAGCTTCCTAGCTTCTTACCACACTAAGATCCTAAGTTTCATCTGCTCTATTCTTACCTTTAGGTTTCTGTTTATTAAACAATCTGTCCTACTTTATATCTTACCATACTTAGCCACTAAGTTGCAGATGCTACTAGGATTCCATCCTGGCTTCCCTGGGCAGATGACCTCACCAATGTGTCCTAGAACCTCACCTCTCCACAGTCCTACCCCACATGGGAAAGACAGAAACAGACTATGGGTATGGGTCCACCTGATAATATCCATCTCCAGCAGAGAAACAATTTCAGAAGCCAGAACTCCCACCTTCTCTACACCATAAAGAATTTTGGTCCTAGGGAGTCAAGCAGTAGTGCAACTGGTTAAGCACACATGGAGCAAACAAAGCTCAAGGACTGGCATGAGGATCCCACAATGAGCCCTTGGCTCCCCACCTGCAGTGGGGGTCGCTTCACAGGTGGTGAAGCAGGTCTACAGGTGTCTTTCTCTCCCCCTCTCTGTCTTCCCCTCCTCTCTCCATTTCCCTCTGTCCTATCCAACAACAACAACAACAATAGTAACTACAACAATAAAACAATAAGGGCAAAAAAAAGGGAATAAATTTAAAAAATAGGGGGAACATGGGTGAAACTTGGACTGGAACAAGGGTACTGCAACAAAGCAAGGGATTCTGGGAAGAGAAAAGAACACAGGGCCTAGGGAAGAGGGAGTTTGAAGTGTCTGATGGGGAGAGGAGATAAAAACATGCAGCAGACATGTGTTATGCAGAATGGGGAAACAATACACATGTGTAAACAGATGTACTGTAATTCATTAACCCCACCCAATAAAATTACAAAAAAGCCCCCAAAACTATTGGTAGTTCCAAGACAGGAATATGGAGGTCTTTGAACAATTACTTTACACTAAAGAATGAAGACATAAGAGTAAAATACAGTACGTGACAAGTAAGCAATTTTCTTTCAAAATAATTTATGATCTAGTTAAGAGAATATATCACATAGAGAAGACATAACAAGCTGATTTATACATTATATATGTTGACATGATAGGTAAAATAAATATTATATACTATTTATTATTGATGATACATAACTAGGAAATTTTGGTGATATCTCCTATTGTACAAAAATCTTCTCAATGCTTAAATCTCTCTTACCTCTTATTTTAGCCTCTACAGGAGTATATTAAATATACTATACAGAAGTCCTTAGAAGATTTTGGATGGACATAAAGAAAGAATACAAGCCTGTGATAAAAAAATCATAATAATTTGAGATCACTTGTGAAATAGCTTAGCATGAAGAAATAAATAATTATCTTAGATTTCAATTTTTCAATTAGATTACTTTAAAAACAGATTCAAAGAAGTTGTTATGTTCACTGAAGACAGTAGGAAAATAGTTTGAGTTATATGTAGTTTCCTAAAATGGATCATGTTATATTTATCTACAAATGTCCAGAAATTAAATAAATGTAATATATTGTTGAACAACTATTTTTTCTATAAGATGTCAACCTTAAATTTATAATATGGGAAAAAAAACACACCTGATAATAGTATCAAACTCCATATGCTATGCTACACTATGAGCTTACAATTTAGATTTCTTCATAGAGATAAAAAAAATAAACCAAGCAGTATGACAGAGGCTTATCAGAATGCAAATTTCTGCTGGGTAACTTGCTTTAGCTTAATTAATAATCAGACCCTTTTCTTCTACATATTGCTAAGGAAGCACAGATGGCACAAGTTTGGAATTCTTCCCAGAAACAATTCCAAGAGCAAAGACAGAAAAGCAACTGTGGTTTTATTCCACTTAGACTTGACCTCATCTCAATTTTTATAAATACTGAAGTGATAATACAAATCAGAAAATCCGTTTCCGATATATCTTTTATTATTTTTAATTTATTTGATAGAACAGCCAGAAATTGAGAGGAAGGGGGAGATAAAGAGAAACAGAGACAGAGAGATACCTGCTGCACTACTTCACCATTTGTGAAGTTTTCCACCTGCAGGTGGGGACCGGGGGGGGGGGGGGGTAACAGGTATACCACCACCTGCCCCCCAGAAAAATGTTTTCTATTTCAAGTTTCACCAATGACTCACAAATGCATGATGAGGAATTATGCTTTCTGAATCTGGCTATTGTCCACCACCCAGAGGAAACAGCTGGAAAAGCTGTGCTTCCTTTTTGTACCTAGTAACAGCAGTAGAAAAGGTAAGGGGGGAGTTTCACACAGGGTTTGATGGGGCAAGAATCAAGCAATCTAGCATCTACAAAGATTTTGGCTCCAGTAAGATCTAAATCTATATATCTTTTACAGTATCGTGGGAGGAAAAATGGAAAGTCAGTACATTTACAAGTTCTCCCAAATGCTCCATAAACATTGTTTATAGGATTAGAAATAGTAACAGTGGACTTGATAGTTCTCTCATTTTTTTCTTGACAATATTTCAATAGAACCTCTGTGTTTAGTCAGCGAGTGCTGGTCATTGTCAGCATATTTCGAAAAAGAGGTCTCAAAGCACTTTCTATACAGAGCATCAACATTTCTAGTGTTTTTCCTTTTGAACAAAAAAGGTATATAACAGTAGTACAATACTATTAAAGACAGAAAATAATTTGATAAGCAAAACTAGATTAATTTTAGCTTTTTATTGAGAAAAGATGTTTTTTGTCTATTGACTTTCAAAGACTACAGATAACTAACTGGCTTTTAAACTGTGACTCTTTTGGTATCTTCTTCATATTTGCTCATTTACCCAAATTATCACACTAAGACAATGTTTTATTCCTACCATTTAGTATTTTAATATGAAAGAGGTCAAACATATTAAAATTTTTTATCCCTAAAAAGACACTACAACACTGAAGACTCCCCCATAGGTAAAGTTCTCCCAAATGGTTAAGCGCACATAGTACAAAGCGGAAGGACCTGCGCAAAATTCCTGGTTCAAGCTTCCGCGTCCCGCCCCACCCCCCAAGAGGTGAAGCAGGTCTGCAGCTGTCTATCTATCTTCCCCCTCTCTCTCAATTTCTTTCTGTCCTATCCAGTAAAACGGGGTGGGTGGGTGGGTGTGGAGGAATCCACGGGAGTTGGGATGTAGTTCAGTGGGTTAAGCGCTGGTGGCGCAAAACGCAGGTACCAGCATAATGATCCGGTTAGAGGCCCCCCCCCACCCCCCCACCTGCAGAGGAGTCGCTTCACAAGTGGTGAAACAGATCTGCAGGCGTCTGTCTTTCTCTCCCCCTCTCTGTCTTCCCCTCCTCTCTCCATTTCTCTCTGTCCTATCCAACATAACGACATCAATAACAATAACAACAATAAGTACAACAATAAAACAAGTGCAACAAAAGGGAATAAATAAATATTTTTTAAAAATCCACTGGGATCAGTGGGTTTGTAATACAAGCACCAAACCCCAGCAGTAACACTGGAGGTCAAAAAAAAATGTACTAGGGTCTTGGTTGTGGCAGAGCTGGCAGCCTTCAGATGTGCTATCTCACGGGCCTCTTACACTGAGTCTTCTTCCTCTTCTTGGACTTCTTGTTCTCTTCTTCCTCCTCCTCCTCCTATTTCTTATGTACTTGTTCCATAAATTTATCACATGATTATTCATTTGCAAGAGCTCATTGATGAAAAAATATATAAGTAACTGAATTTGAAGCTATCTCCATTTCTCAAAGCTTCCTTGAGTTTTTCTTAATGCCTTTATGGTACTTTCTTTTGGACAGGGGCAGGGGAGGTAGTCACAGTTAATGGTTTACAGTACAGTCTTTTAATCCATGGGCACAACATCTCATCTTCTCCTAGACTGGTCTAGGAGACACCACAGGATTCGCATGTCTTTTATCCTGACCCTTACCCTCACTCCCCAGAGTTCTTTCATTCTCCCTTTCCCTCTGCCTTTATGTCTGTCTGTCAAATAAGAAAGAAAAACTTAAAAATAAAGAAAAATAAAGGGGAAATGGCCTCCAAGAGTGGTGTATTTGTCCTGCAAGCGCTAAGAAGCCCCAGTGTCAATGAAATACATGCATTCATATATATACACATAAATTATACTATAAATCATCCCTTATTAGAACAGTTTTGAATTATCGGCACATATTATCTTAAATTCTAAGTGTGTCTCCCAGGATGAGGCTGCATAAGTATACTATGGAAAATTGAGGAGCTGGGTGGTGGCACACCTGGCTGAGTGCACATGCTACAATGTGAAAGGATGTGGGTTTGAGTCCCCACACCCCACCTGCAAGGGAAAAGGTTTGCAAGTGGTGAAGCAGTGCTTGCTGCAGGTGTCTCTGTTTCTCATCCTCTGTACCTCCCCCTTCCTCTTGATTTCTAGCTATCTCTATCCAACAAATAAATAAAGATAATAAAAAATTTTAAAAGAAAATTGATGCTGATGTCATACTATTTTCCTGAGATTCAAAACATGAATGTAGATTAGCAATCAAAGGCTTAAAAAATTAAGACAGACCTGCCTTAAGAGTTTTTTGGGGGCCAGGTGGTGACATGTTAGTTGGAACAAACATACTACCTTGCACCAATACCCAGGTTCAAGCCTTTGGTTGCCATCTGTGGGAAGTGGGGAAGCTTCATAAACAATGGATCAATTCTGTAGGTGTCTCTCTTTCTCCATTTCTTTCACTTTCACCCTTTATCACAGAAAAGAACAAAGAGAAAAAACGAGGAAAAACTGGCTGCCAGGAGTAGTCGATTCATCACATTAGGCAGCAAGCTCCAGCAATAGTGCTGGTGGGGGAAAATAAGAACTACTTATTTTCTGTCCTTGTAAAAATTAAGCAAGTTATTTCACATGCCTGTGAAACCAATCCTGTTCTCATCACATAGGTGATGAGATATTTCTCACATTTCTAGTAAACTTGCTGACAGAAAAACAAAAGATAATGCAATAATTAAAGGCAAACCATAGACATTTTGAAACCATTGAGATTGCATCAGCCGTTGCCCCAGCCAGGTCCTGATAAGACCACAACTTCCCTGTCCCCAGCTTGTTCGCCTCATGAAATTGACCTTTAAAGTGATTGGTTCGACAATACTTCCTCCTTCCTGCCTGCTTGCTTGAGTATAAGAATACATCTATGTAACCCAACAAATGCACTATCCCCTGCCATAGTGTCCAGAGTCTATACTCTGGGTAGACAGGGCAGGCCTTCCAGAACTTGGCCAGCACTCCAGGAGCAGTGGATTCATAGTGCAGGCACTAAGCCCCAGCGATACCATGGAAGCAAAAAACAAACTAACAAAAAACAACAACAGCAAAACAATCAAAACACTGTGAATCAACAAACCACTCTGGAATCAGTGCTAAAAATCACAGAGTGTTTTATTAACTTCTATAAAGCAATCCCTGGTTGTTTGTTTTAATATAACATAGATTTAATTTGTGATGTAATAGTAGTTTACAAGATTATGATACTATAAGGTATAGTTTAACACCACATCCACCTTCTGTCTGGATGACTTTTGAATGAGGTTAGTAACAATGCAATCTTGTTAGTAAAAGGAGCTAGAGAAGCAAAGGAGAAAAAAATTATTTCCTCTAAGGTATTAATACTATACCACCTCAAATAGTTCTTGCTATTAATACTGTATCACCTCAGATAGTTAAATAGTGACATCCTGCTCCTAATCCCGGCATGAACAGTAATATAAAACTATTAATGGACTTCCTCATTTCCATTTTGTAAATTAATTTACAATATTAAGAACTTTATTTCTTGCTTTTGCTTATGTGTGAACACAGTAAACTCCCATACTCCACAAGAAGTAAATTCCTGCTTCCTTTCATTTCTTCCTCACAATGGATATAGAAATTAGAATTAATGAAATCTTGCTATTCTTTCTGGAAATGCTCTCTACCATTTAAAATTTTTTTTTTTTTATTTAAGAAAGGAGACATTAACAAAACCATAGAATAAGAGGGGTACAGTTCCACACAATTTCCACAACCTGATCTCCATATCCCATCCCCTCCCCTGATAGCCTTCCCATTCTCTATCTCTCTGGGAGTATGGACCCAGGGTCATTGTGGGTTGCAGAGGATGGAAGGTCTGGCTTCTGTAATTGCTTCCCTGCTGAACATGGATGTTGACTGGTTGATCCATACTCCCAGTCTGCCTCTCTCTTTCCCTAGTAGGGTGGGGCTCTGGGGAAGCGGAGCTCCAGTACACATTGATGGGGTCGTCTGTCCAGGGAAGTCTGGTCAGCATCTTGCTGGAATCCGGAACCTGGTGGCTGAAACCCCCCCCCCCCCAACACTTCATCTGCACTATTGCAGTCTTTAGGTCCATGATTGTTCAACAATTTTTTGGCTTTGTATGTTAACTCTCTTTTCAGCTCTCTACCATTTTACCCTGCTGAAATTCCTTGTTCTTCACAGACCAATGCAAACATCACCTTATCCACACACCCTTATTTATACTACAACCCAGTGCTGTGTTAACCACTCTCTCTTCTTTCTTTCCACAGCATGTTGTTTACCATTGCTAGAGCATTTATTAACATGGATTATCATTATTAAACAATTGGCTTATCACTGGTCATCATTACATTCATTATCTATTTCCTTATGGGTGAATTGTTAGAAGATAAGCACTATTTCCTTTTTTAAAAAATTTCTTTATTGGGGGAGTAATGGTTTACAGTTGACAGTAAGATACAATAGTTTATACATGCATAACGTTTCCCAGTTTTCCACATTACAATTCAGCTCCTACTAGGTCCTCCTCTGCCACTGTTCCAGGACCAGAAACCCCCCCCACACACACCATCCCAAAGTCTTTTACTTTGATACAATACACCAGCTCCAGTCCAAGTTCTGATAAGCACTATTTATATTTTTTAATTTTTATATATTTATTTATTTTCCCTTTTATTGCCCTTATTGTTTTTCATTGTTGTAGTTATTATTGTTGTTATCATTGTTAGGACAGAAAGAAATGGAGAGAGGAGGGGAAGACAGAGAGGGGGAGAGAAAGACACCTGCAGACCTGCTTCACCACTTGTGAAGTGACTCCCCTGCAGGTGAGGAGCCGGGGGCTAGAACCAGTATTCTTATGTCGGTCCTTGTATTTTGCGCCACCTGCGCTTAACCCATTGTGCTACTGCCCGACTCCCAATAAGCAGTATTTCTTACCTACCTTTGTCTTTCCTTTGGTTACAGTGCCTGGCGTATATATAGAAATCAATGGAAAATGCCTGTCTGCTGACAAGAAAAAATGCAGGGTGAAATAATAAATTGTTGTCTTTTTTCGGAAAATCCAAGGAAAGATTTAAAAGGGGAAGGCAGGGACAATTTAAAAAAGGGTTGGGGACCCAGTGTCTAATGGTGGACATATATGATCATTTGGTAGTGGATGAAATGTGTTGACTCTTATAAGACATCTGAAACTTAGCCTTGTGACAACAAAAGTCTTGTAAAGCAACATCTACTCAACGAAAATAAAGAAAATAAAAATCTGGGGGATAAGCAGTGGCACGTATGTTTAAGTACACATAATATGGTGCACAAGGACCCAGGTTCAAGCCCCTGATCCCTAAATGCAAAGGGAAAACTTTACAAGTGGGGAAGCAGGACTGCAGATGTCTTTCTCTTTCCTTCCCTATCTCCCCTCCCCTCTCAACTTCTCTCTGTCTTTATTCAATAGTAAGTAAAATAAATTTAAAAAATTAAATAAATAAAGGAATAGAAATGTACTTATTTCCATTATGGGGACTAGAAATCTGTGATCAGAATGCCAGCACAGATATAAGTGAGTGGTCTCTTCCTGGTTTATAGCTAGCTAGCTACCTTCTCACTTTGACCCCATATAAAGAAAAGAGAGTTTTGGTATCTTTTCTCTTTTAGTAAGGATAGAATATCACCATGAGCAACTGATCCTAATTACTTCTCAAAGGTCTAATCTCTAAATAACATCACGTAGGAGATTTGGATTTTACCATCCGGTGGTTGCAGGTGAGGGAGAGAGGGTGGAAAATGTTGAAGACAAAACCATTCAAAACATAGTATTATCTAAGCAATGTTATAGTAAATGACAATATTCAACCTTATACTTTTCTAAGTCTTTTAAACTTCTAAGTAGACTTCAGAAACTTCTTATTAGTATCTTCTAATACCTATTCATTATTCCCTTATTATTGCCGGGGGGTCACTGATACAAAGTGGGGCCAAGTAGTGGCACACCAGAGCTAGCGCACACCTTATCATGAACAAGGACCTAGGATCGAATCCTTAGCCCCCCACATGCAGAGGGAAGTTTCACAAGTGGTGCAGCAGTGCTGCAAGTCTCCCTCTTTCTCTTTCTCTATCGCCCCTTCCTTTTCAGTTTCTCTCTGACCTATCAAGTTAAAAAAATAGTAAATAAATATTTTTTAAAAAAGAGATATGAGAAGAGAGACGGAGAGTGAAAGGAAGACATCACAGCAGCAAAGCTTCCCTTAACCAGACTCAAATCCGTATTATATGCAAAGCAAACCAGGCAGCCTCCCATGTAGACTATCTTGGAGGCTCACCTATTCATTACTATTCATTACACGAATTTTATCATATCTATAGACTAAGTTAGCAATTCCTGATATCAAGAAAAATACCGAGTTTTCAATGAATAAAAATTTTATATAGATATTCATTAGTTTATATCTTCAGTTTTTTTCTGCATGTTTTTTCTTTCACAAACGATGATGGAAGCATACTGTCTTAAGTTTCATGGAATTTAGGAAGAGTAATATTATTCAGACATAGTGTACAAGTAGAACATGTATTTGTAAAGCTCTAAGTCAATTTATTAAATATTTTGAAGAGGTCTATCTGATTGGTCAATATAAGAAATTATTCAAAATACTCAATCCAGCTTTTTATCTCATGCCTGTGACCCAGGTTCAAGCTCCCAGTATACAGTATGGTAATATTAGGCACTGAGGAACACTTAATGGCTGTGCTATTGATCCCTCTCTCTCTATTTGAAAAAGGAACAGTAAAGCCCAGGCAGCAACAACACAATATTCAATCCAAATTAAGTAAAAACATGTTTAAAACAAAACATAGGAGGAATAAAGAATATATGTAACACGGAAAACATATCTAACAAGATAGTTTTAAAATTAAACGACATCAATAATACATTAAATATGATTGAATTTAACTTAAGAAGCAATCACCAAATTAAATATTTATTATTTTTCAGTTTGTCACAGAAGCCTCAAACCACCATTTCCATACCAACATTTCCGTTCTTTGAATTTTATATACAATGTAACGAAAATAAATGGGAAGTAAACGAAGGATAATATTTATGGAGCTTTCCTCAGTGTTGTGTTAATTCCTTTTAGTCCCAGACTGTGTGAACTCATAGAGTCTCACACTCCACAGTGCGTAGACTCTTCCAGCTGCACTATTTCCTGGCCCCATCAAATTAAAATCTTTAAAGACCAAAATGTGCTGTATGCAATATAAATATAAATAGATTAAATATACAATATTGAGGAAAATTCACCATACAATATTAATCAAGAAAGCTGGCATGACTATAATTCTAGAAAACATTTCAGAAAAATATTTTAATAACATAAAGAAACATTGAATAGTCCTTAATTATGTTTATATCAAGCAAACTTAACATTTCTAAACATGTAAGTATACCATCACTACCAACAGCTCTATATTTCAGAGTATATATTGCTAAACTAAAAAGGAAAAATATATAAAATACTTGAAAAAATTCTCACTTCTCTTTCAGTAATCAATATAAGAAGACAGAAAGTCAGTAAAGATATAGAAGACATGAGCTTTCAACTAATTTCACCAAATTGAAATAGATAGTTAATTCTGCCCAACAACAGCAGTGCACACATAATTTTAAAATGCTCACAGAGGAATGATCAAAACAAATAGTATTTTGAAATATAAAACATCAACTAAATGAAAAATAAATACCATATAAGTTATTTTAATTTCAGCTAAAACTTGCATTGATTATTTTTAATGAATTAATTAATTTGATAGAGATAGGATGAAATTGATAGGGAAGGGACGATATAGAGTCATCTGCAGCACTGCTTCACTGCTTGCAAAATTTTTTTCTCACAGGTGGGGCACTGAAGGCTTGAAACTGGATCCTTATGCATTGTAACATGTGTGTGCAACCAGGTGCACCATCACTCAGCCTTCTTACATTGATTCTTAGTTACTTTTAAATATTGCTATTATTTACTGAGTAAGCTTATAATGAATGAGCTGATAGCTTCCTGATATTCAGAAGTGATATTTTTATACACTGTAATATAAAACATATTTTGTTTTATTTATTAAATATTTATTTATTCAATTGATTAGAGAGAGAGAGAGAAATCAAGCACACCTCTGACATACATAATGTCAGTAATTGAACCCAGTGGTCTCAAGCATGTAAGTTTTCTGGGTCACCTCCCTGAATGTTATTTCTATGCTTTGTACACTTTTTGTACCTCACTACCATTTTCTTGTGCTGCATTGCCAAACTTAAGTAATAAATACAAGTCCTTTCTTATATCCCCTTTAAGCAGTATCATTATAATAAAAATAGCAACCAGATGAAAATAGCATTTTCTGTCACATTACACACACAAAGCAGAGGATGCCAGCAACTTAATGCCATGAAAACTGAGTATACATAGACATTTTTGTACTCAATGGAAATGGCAAGAAAGTCAGGGCATTTCCATCTCTTCTTATCTAAAGTATAGCTTGAAAATATTTAAAAAATATTATTTAACTGCACCATAAGAAAATAATACTTTAGATCTCACAATTGTTACAAGTAATCTTGCATTTGAATTTAAATCAACAATCATAATTATCCAATTCCTGTATTCTTATTTTCTAAGAAAATAAACATTATTTTCTTTTTGGTTTCCTGGACACAGACATAGAAAGAGAAAGAGAGTAAGAGACCACAGCATTGAAGCTCTTCCTTCTGTGTAGTGGGGGTTGGGATCAAACCTGGGCAGATTATTCCCTTTTGGGGGGGGAGTATTCTCTTAACACTATTATTATTTTCTTTCTCAAATCTTTAAAACATACTTAGGAGAAATATTATTATATGTATTTTCTCCTCATTGAAATCATTTCATTAGCATCTAACTCAAGTTCTGAAATTTTATTTGTTTTTGTATTTTTATTTTAAAATTTTTATTAGTGATTTAATATTGATATTCAAAATTACATGTCAACAGTGGTATAGATCCTCTCCATTCCTACCACCACGGTTCTGAATTTTCAGTCTCCCCTACTATAAGCCATCACAGTTCCCCTGAGGTTGTAGACATGGGCCAGCCGTCATCTCTATAACTATTTGTCTACATTTATACACATTTGCCCCTCTTTTCTTCCTGATCCAATCCTTTCTTCCCCTTCAAGCTACTCATGACACCATTACTACCTCCATATGTCCCTCTCCTTTTCCTCTTCTCTCTCTTTCTGTTGATGGAGCTGGGGTTAAGAAGCCTCTTATCTTCTTCCTCCTATCACTTTTCCTCCACTGGGAGTATGAATCAAAGTTGGTTTTGGGGTGCAAAAAGTAGGAATTCTGGCTTCTATAATTGCCCACTAGATGTGGGCATTGGCACGTCAATCTATACTCCCAGCCTGTTTCTATCTCTCTAGTGGGTCAGATGTCTGGAGAGGCGAGGTTCCAAGACACTTTGGAACCTCGCCTCTGGGGTCATTTTCCCAGAGAAGTCAGGATGGAATCATGAGAATCTGCAATATGGTGTCTGGAAGGTGGCTGGACATAAATTGAGACAAAATGGTTAATGAACAGGAGCCAAAAATTAGACATAGAGCAGATGAGATTAGGGATCTTAGGGCAGAAGAAAGCTAGAAAGTCCATTTTAGGCATGTTCCTGGGAGCACACAATTTGCTTCAGTTTGGTAGCTAACCAGAAGTTGGATAAGAATATTTCTGATGCACCAAAGTAAAAGACTCTGAGGTTGGAAGGGAGGCTTCAGGTCCTTGATCATGATGGCAGAGGAGGACCTAGTGGGGGTTTAATTGTTATGTGGAAAACTAGGAAATATTATGCATGTAAAAACTATTGTATTTTACTGTAAACCACTAGTCCTCCAATAGAAAGATTAAAAAAAAATGTGTCAGGGTAGAGAAAAAGTCTAGAAATTTGGATTAGGGCAGTGAGTAAGTAGCTCCCTGAATCTCATTTGAATATAAACATTCTGGAAATGGATTCTGCTTTGTGTATGATTCATTAGGAAATAAACTGTCTAAAGGAATATTATTTTTATCACTCCTGAATTTTAGTTATTTTTAACCAGTGATAATGGACATGATACCACAATCTACATCTGGATCATTTCATTGTTTTCTTAGAATTGCATATATCTCAAGGGCTTACAAATCATGTTTTGTGTTTGGAAAGAATGTGTTTTAAATCAATGTTTAGATATAAAAGACACAAATGAGCTTTCTTAAGTCTATGGATAGTAAGTAATAATTAACTCTGAATAATCATCACACAATGCAACTTTAAAAATAAACCATGCATGCTTTGAATACAGATTGAGCAAATTAGCATAGCTTTGAAACTTTTATCTTTAATAATTATAATCATTTAGCCATGGGGCAGGAGAATTATATATTTAAAATAACAAGAGTATGAAAATTATTCTCAAATATAAACTAAAAGGCACAGCTATCTGTGATTTTATTTGGGAGATCTCTTTTCAATGATGTTAAGCAAGAAAAGTCATTCTTGTCCTTATTTCAGTTTTCTTGATGGACATGTGATGTTAGCTTGAAAGCAAAGCTAGAAGGTGAGAGAGGACACAAGTTTGTGCCACTTTTTTCTTTAATTGACTTTTACTGAGGGAATAGTTTGAAACATAGTTGTCTCAGGGCTTCAATTTTACACCTCCTCAGAATGTGTATTTATGTGGCTTGCTGATTTGTGTCACTTCAGATGATCTCACTCAAAGGTTCAAGGATTAAAAAAACAAGGACAGAAAGAAAAATCAAAAAGTGAAACTTGAAGTGGGTGTAGTGTATTGAACCAAAGCAAAGTACTCTGGAGAAGGAGGACAGTGGGTGGAGGTGTAAGATGGCTTTGTGGCCCTGGTCCATGGTGAGGTTTAAGGACATAAATTTGGTGAGAGTGTTGTAGACACCTATAAAGGGGAGATGAGAAATTGTAACTCTATATCAACAACTATACTATAACCCATTAACCTCCTAAGATGGTAAAAAAAAAAAAGTCTATTTCAAACTTCCTTCATAAACTCTCAGATGCCTCCATATAATAGAACTACTTGTCACTCAAAAGAGCTTTTTCGTCCCATATTTTATGCTGACTCATGCAATGATTTTCAACTATTAAATATACTTTAAGAAATGAAGAAACATAGATTTGGCAAGGAAAAAGGACTTTATATCTTATTTCATTCCCACATGTGATGCAGATATGGCTTCTGAATATTCTTTAACTTGCAAATTAGTGCTTTAAATGTAACAGGAACCCATACCAACTTCTTCCTACTTAGTGCTTATTCTCTCATATAAACTGAGTGATTGATTAAAATTTCTCTTCTAGTTTAATTAATTTATTATTATTATTGTTATTATTTATTAGTAGTAGTCCACAGGACTGTAAGATTACAGGGTATAGTTCCAAGCCACACTTAGTACCAAAGTTGTGTGCACTACCCTTCCCAATGATGATGCATTTTTAGAAACCTACCCACACTAGAATTTTACTTTTATACATAGTTTTTTTGGATGTTTATATATGTGATTCTGAGGCAAATTCTGGAATGTTTCCATGGTGTGAATGTTTTTATCTTCCCCAAATTTCATATATTAAAATCCTAATCCCCAAAGTGGGAGGATTTGAAAGTAGTGTCTATGAGAATTAATAGGATTCTAAGTAAGGAACCTTCGTGACTAAAATTACTATTAATATAAAAATGAATTCGCTGTGTTCATTAACTTTCTCTACTTTGTGAGGACACAAGGAAAAGTTACAGTAGATGGAATAGGACCTTTTCTAGAACCCAATCATACTGGAATCCTGATCATGAACTTCCAGCCTTCTTAACTATGAGTGACCTATGCAAGGCCTAGTTTGCGACTATAGCAGGCTAATCAGACTAAAACAGATAAATGAATATAAACAAAGAGCAGCGGAAAAGTTTTGAGAAAGAAATATGATACGGAACCCATAGTTAAAATCATTCCACTATCGTCCTTAGATTACTTTAATCATATTAACTGGAGTGGTTTATAAATAGACTTTCATGTCTGATGTCCCAAACAGTGATCTCAGAAAACACACACACTAATAGGTAGGTAATAAGATAGTACCAAAGAATACTCATTCTTTTTTTTCCCTCCAGAGTTATTACTGAGACTTGGTGCTGCCATTGTGAACCTACTGCTCCTGTTGTCATTTTTTTTTTCATTTTATTGGACAGGACATAGAGAAATTGATAATGGAAGTGGTGATATAGAGGAAGTAAAAAAGAGAAACACCTGAAGACCTGCTTCACAGCTCATGAAATGGATCCCCTGTAGATGGGGAGCCTAGGGGGTAGGGCAAACTGGAGCCTTGAGCTGGTCCGTGAACTTAATACTATGTGCGCTTAACCAAGTGAGCCACTTTTGGGCCCCCTTAATGCCCATTCTTATTATTTACCTACCAACAAGATACTATCAAGAAGTATGTTTTTAATTAATACCTAGGTATGACAGAATTACATATATCTTCATAGAGTTGCAAATATTTTATCACCAGCATAAAGTAGCAATTGTTATTGTCTATACCATAATTATTTCTCTAGATTAGATATCCATGATGTGCTAATTAAACATAAAGCAGTTCTATATTACTAAATTTTAAAGACTTTTAGTTCACATGATATCTATGTTGCATAGAATAATATTGAGCACTGTCTATTTTATCCATGTAACTGTCTTTTTTTGCATTTGGACAGTGAAAAATGATGATTTCAGTCCTCATGTTCTCTCTTTCTACCTCTGAAAGTATATATATAAAATTCAGTCTCTCTAGACTATTTTCCTTTGAAAATCTCATTACTTCAACATTCATGCATCTCTATAAGCCTGTTAAAGCAAGTGTAATGCACATCTCTAACGTTCTTTTTAAATTTTTTTATCTCTTTATTGGGGAATTAATGTTTTACATTTGACAGTAAATACAATAGTTTGTACATGCATAACATTTATCAGTTTTCCATATAACAATACAACCCTCACTAGGTCCTCTGTTATCCTTCTAGGACCTGTATTCTCCCCCCACCCCCCACCCCAGAGTCTTTTACTTTGGTGTAATATGCCAGTTCCAGTTCAGGTTCTACTTGTGTTTTCTCTTCTGATCTTGTTTTTCAACTTCTGCCTGAGAGTGAGATCATCCCACATTCATCCTTCTGTTTCTGACTTATTTCACTTAACATGGATTTTTCAAAGTCCATCCAAGATCAGCTGAAAACGGTGAAGTCACCATTTTTTATAGCTGAGTAGTATTCCATTGTGTATACATACCACAACTTGTTCAGCCACTCATCTGTTGTTGGACACCTGGGTTGCTTCCAGGTTTTGGCTATTACAAATTGTGCTGCTAAGAACATATGTGTACACAGATATTTTTAGATGGGTGTGTTGGGTTTCTTAGGATCTATTCCCAGGAGAAGAACTGCAGGATCATAGGGTAGGTCCATTTCTAGTCTTCTGAGAGTTTTCCAGACTGTTCTCTACAGAGGTTGGACCAATTTACATTCCCACCAGCAGTGCAGGAGGATTCTAACATTCTTTTTTTTTAAATATTTATTTATTTATTCCCTTTTGTTGCCCTTGTTGTTGTAGTTATTATTGTTGTTGTTGTTGATGTCATTGTTGTTGGACTGGACAGAGAGAAAAGGAGAGAGGAGGGGAAGACGGGCGAGTGAAAGATAGACACCTGCAGACCTGCTTCACCACTTATGAAGTGACTCCCCTGCAGGTGGGCATCCGTGGGCTCGAACTGGGATCCTTGTGCTTTGTGCCACCTGCGCTTAACCAGCTGCGCTGCCGCCCTACTCCCAGTAGCATTCTTAATAGCAGTGAGTCTGTTTAGTATAAACCCAACAACAGTGTTCTAATAGGAACTTATAACAGTAAACACCTGATACCTAGGGATATTAAAATGTTGACTAGTTTGCCAGTCAATAATATGCTGAATATTTATTCAACAAATATTTAGAAAGTGGTTGAAGTGTCTGAGATAATTGGATAGATTGCAGAGTTCCAAGGTTTCGAATGTAAACCCTGGATTGAGCAAATTACTTCTAGCCCAGTGGGAGGTGAGAGAAGAGTCTGGAGTAGCAGACACCGGCATACATCTCACATATGAATTCACCAAATAATTTGCCTGTGCATACCTCATCCTCTTTTTATTGAATCTATGCACATGTGTCAAAACAACTGTGTTAGGTCTAAACTTAAATATTTTAGGAGAATATATATTTAAATAATTTCTCTCCTAGCAGTCTTGTTATCTCCAGTTCTAATTATTATCTCAAATTATATTTACTTGCCATTCTTGACCTTGCTCTGAGAACATAGGCATAGTTCAGGGGTGTCAGATAAGGTTTATTTTGCTTGAAGGACCCCTTGACCTGTTATCTGTGTTGGCTCTGATTTTGGCCAAATATCCCTGAAGGCTGGAGACAGGATTGACAAAAGAAAGCAAAACATTTATGACATGACTGTTGTTAATACAAAATTCTAAGTAATTAGAGAAATGGGTCACATATCCATAAATAAAAGATATTATGAATCACAGGGTCAACAAAAATAGGTCAAAATATACAAAGAAATAGTATGACGTACTCATATTAGAGTAAGATCAAAGTAAGTATGGGAAATTAAAATTTGCAAATTAAAACTTCTGTGAGGTAGTACCTCATACTTGTTTGGATGACCGTTATCAAGCAACGAGGAGATAGAAACACTGAACCCTTGAAAATTGTTATAGGAGCAAAAATTAGCAGAGTTGTTATAGAAAACAACACATAGCTTTCTTTAAAGATGAAACATAATGCTACCATAAATTCATCAACCCTACTTCTGCCTTTATACCCATTGGGAGTGAAATCTGGATCTTTACTCCTATGTTCATTGTAGCACTATTCACATTGGCCAAGATATGAAGAACACTTAAAAGCTCATCTATACCTGCACTGTCAGTGTCAGTGTAAATGCTCCAATCCTTGTGGAGAGTAGTCTAGAGAACTCTCAGAAAACTAGAAGTGGATTTACCCCATGACCCGGCAATTCCTCTCCTGAGGATATGTCCTAAGGAATCAAACACATCCATCCAAAAAAATCTATGTTCATTTCATGGCTGCACAATTTGTAATAGCTCAAACCTAGAATCAACCTCAGTGTCCAACAACAGATGAGTGGCTAAGAAAGCTCTGACACACACACACACACACACACACACACACACACACACACACATATTAGTCAGGTATTAAGAATGACAAATTCATCTTCACAGCATCTTGGATGGAGTTTGAAATGAGGTAGAAAGAGAAGGATAAATATGGGATGATTTCACTCATGGACAGAAGTTGAGAAATAAGAACAGAAAGCGGAAACACAAAGTAGAACTTGGACTGGCTTGGTATACTGTACCAAAGAAAAGGACTCGGAGAAGGAGGGCTTTTACACTCTGGTGCATGATGTGGAGGAGGACTTAGATTGGAGGTGAGTGTTTTGCAAAAAACTGAGGAATTTTACATATGTACCAACAACTATGTCTATGCTAAACCATTAATTCACCCCAAATAAAAAAATCTGATCTATAGATAAATTGATAAATACAGTATATGTATACACACACACACACACACACACACACACACACACACACACACATATATATATATATATATATATATATATATATATATATATATATATATATATATAATGGAACATCAACTTTTCTAAACAGAAATTTCTAAACAGAAATTTCCCATCCTTTGCAACAATGTGAATAGATATCAAGGGCATTATGTTCAGTGAACAATGTTCAACATAGGCCTTATATCATTCTAGGATAGCATAATGGTTATGCAAAAAAAATCTCAAAAAGGTTCAAAAGTTGCAGGTTGAGTCCCCTGCACCATCCACACCACCACAAACCAGAGCTGAACCGTGTTCTAGAAAAATACATATATATATATATGTATACAATTCCAAACTGCTTAGAAAAGGAAGTATCTCTCTTTCCTCATTGCCACATGTGAAATCTCAAATGATAAAGCTATGGAATTGGTGCCACTCTACCCTCAGGAGGTTGGGGGAAGGGGAAGGTGAGGAGGTGATAACTAAAAGTGCAAAATTCATTTAATTAGAATAAAAAAGTTCTACTGTGTAGCATAAAACCTATAGTTAACAATGATGTATTACCTGCACTTAAGTTTTTCCTAAGAGGCTGAGTTTTATATTAATTGTTTTCATCAAAAATAAAAATAATAAAGGGAGTTGAAGGAAATTATGTTTGAAAATTATAGGCAAGGTTTTCCATTGGTACTGATAATTATTGCATAGATATTTATATCCAAATACATCAAGTTGATTGTTTAAATACTTATATAGCTTTTGTATAGCTATCATGCCTGATCAAAGTGATTTTTGTAAAATGAGAACCCAGTCACTAGAAAAATTGAATGCCAAAGAAACAAAGGACAAAAATTGCATATAGGGTTCTGCAAGAAAAAGAAGAAGAAATATATATGTGTATTACAGTAAGTTACTCTTTTGTCAACCTGAATCTGTTCATATATTTTCTTTATATTTCAAAATAATAATAGAACATCCTACAGAGTTGTATTCCCTTTTATTTAGGTAAGGTTGATTTTTGAGACTACATGTGTTTCAGGTATATAATTTCACTTATCTTCATATTGGATATTTCCCAAGTATATGTTTTAAAATATACATGAACATTAAGGACCTTCTAGGTTGAAAACTAAATATTATCAGAGAAAGAGACAGGCTGGCTGTTTCCTTTCACTCTTCGATTTGATTAAAATTCGGTCTGTCCAGAAACAATCAAATACTTAAAGGAAAACATTGGTAAAACACTTTCCCACATACACCTCAAGGACATCTTTGATGAATCAAACCCAATTGCAAGGAAGACCAAAGCAGAAACAAACCAATGGGACTACATCAAATTGAAAAGCTTCTGCACATCCAAAGAAACTATTAAACAAACAGAGAGACCCCTCACAGAATGGGAGAAGATCTTCACATGCCAGACATCAGACAAGAAACTAATCACCAAAATATATAAAGAGCTCAGCAAACTTAGCCGCAAAAAAGCAAATGACCCCATCCAAAAATGGGCAGAGGAAATGAACAAAACATTCACCACAGAGGAGATCCAAAAGGCTAACAAACATATGAAAAACTGCTCTAGGTCACTGATTGTCAGCGAAATGCAAATTAAGACAACACTAAGGTACCACCTCACTCCTGTAAGAATGGCATACATCAAAAAGGACAGCAGCAACAAATGCTGGAGAGGATGTGGGGACAGAGGAACCCTTTTACATTGCTGGTGGGAATGTAAATTGGTACAGCCTCTGTGGAGAGCAGTCTGGAAAACTCTCAGAAGGCTAGACATGGACCTTCCATATGACCCAATAATTCCTCTCCTGGGGTTATACCCCAAGGACTCCATAACACCCAACCAAAAAGAGGTGTGTACTCCTATGTTCATAGCAGCACAATTCATAATAGCTAAAACCTGGAAGCAACCCAGGTGCCCAACAACAGATGAATGGCTGAGAAAGCTGTGGTATATATACACAATGGAATACTATGCAGCTATCAAGAAAAATGAACCCACCTTCTCTGACCCATCTTGGACAGAGCTAGAAGGAATTATGTTAAGTGAACTAAGTCAGAAAGTTAAAGATGAGTATGGGATGATCCCACTCATCAACAGAAGCTGACTTAGAAGATCTGAAAGGGAAACTAAAAGCAGGACCTGATCATATTGTAAGTAGGGCACCAAAGTAAAAACCCAGTGGTGAGGGGTAGACATGTAGCTTCCTGGGCCAGTGGGGGGTGGGAATGGGCGGGAGGGATGGGTCACGGTCCTTTGGTGATGGGAATGGTGTTTATGTACACTCCTAGCAAAATGTAGACGTATAAATCAGTAGTTAATTAATATGAGAGGGGGAAATCAATTGTATGTCTCAAAGGTTCTCAAAAGACAAACTGAATCTTTTTAATAGATAGGCTACGTATTTGATATGCGGACTCTCTCAAAAGCCTAGACCAAGTAGATTAGAAGCTTCCAATAGCACAGCTATATACAAGATACTGGGTACTGTACAGCAAACCATAACAAAGGGACTTTTCAAAGTTAACCCAATTAACAAATAATGTGATGATAATATTAACTATTGATTGTCTTTTTGAACCCTAAGACAGCAGGAACCTCACATCTTCACTATAGAGCCCCTACTTCCCCCAGTCCTGGCACCCTTGGATAGGGCTCACTTTCCCGTATGCATCTCTCAATCCATACCAAATAATATTGCATCCGCCGATCACAACCTAACCAAAGCAACCATTGCCATCTCAACATGCTTCACCTCAGAGTGTATCCAGAGACTTCACGTGTGGAATGACAACCCTTCAGCTTCATTACTCGGGTGAGACCTTTCCTTTTATAGTACACTCTAATTTCATCTCAGGTAGTTCACTTTCTAACAAAGTCCCATAACCTAGACATACACCAGTTTCTGTGAGAGAGAGCGTATGTGCACACGTATCCATAAACTACTGCAAAATATATACCTGAAAGCAGGATTACACTAGAGTTTTCAGTGAGTACCTCCCTAACATTTCCTCTCCACTATTCCAAACTTGGGATCCATGATTGCTCAACAAATTGTTTGGCTTTGTATGTTAACTCTCTTTTCAACCACCAGGTTCCAGATGCCACCAGGATGCTGGCTAGGCTTCCCTGGATTGAAGACCCCACCAATGTGTCCTGGAGCTCAGCTTCCCCAGAGACACACCTTACTAGGGAAAGAGAGAGGCAGACTGGGAGTATGGACCGACCAGTCAACGCCCATGTTCAGCGGGGAAGCAATTACAGAAGCCAGACCCTCTACCTTCTGCAACCCTCAACGACCCTGGGTCCATGCTCCCAGAGGGCTAGAGAATGGGAAGGCTATCATGGGAGAGGGTGGGTTATGGGGATTGGGTGGTGGGAATTGTGTGGAGTTGTACCCCTCCTACCTTATGCTTTTGTTCACTAATCCTTTCTTAAATAAAAAATTTAAAAATTAAAAAAAAAAATTCGGTCTGTGACCAACACTAACAGACTACTTAATGGAATCATTTTTTGTTGATGCTTTTGAATTTAAAAAATTTTAATATTAAGACCACAGTCTATCTGTATATGTCAATTGCTGGAAGATAACCCAAATGACAGCATTACAACTGCTTGCTAAAATTCTACTGTCACATCTCAGTTGGTCTCATTTTGCAAGAGCAGTGAGAATAATAGTGAGAGAACTTCCTTAAGCAGTTTAGAATGATATTACTTAGCTTGGATAACACTATCATTTATTTAACATCAATATTAATGATTTGGAATGGGAGTAAAATTACAGTAGTGAAATTCATACTCAGTCCTCTAGCCATTAGACCTGCCAAGAGATAAATATGTAAAATGACTTGCATCACTTACAACTCTGGTTTATAAATTACCATAGAGGTTCTAACAGGCACTTGGACTTCGAGTATCGAGCATTATGTGTTGCTAGCAAGAGATGAAACTAAATAGGAGAATATTATTTGAACAACTGATATCCTAGCTAATAGACATTTAGCTCATTTCATTTCACCGTGGTGCTGCTTTTTTACTCTTTGTAAAGAAAAGATCTGTATGCAACACATAAAACTTTCTTACCCAGTTAGTTTTAAATTCAAATTTTATTACTAAAGCACTGAGGTTAATTATTTCTTCTATAGAAAAAAAGTGTAGGCTATCAAAAAATGACACTAGTACTGGGACCTAGTAGCTGTCCCTCAATGTAGGGACTGGAGATTTGAACAAGGGTCCCTACATATGGGAACATGTGTGTGTGTATTCTACCTATTCACAGCCCCTAAACAGGAAATTATTTTATGAAGCCACAACTTAATTTTGAGAAACAGACATTAAAAAGGAGAAAAGTTGTAAGTTCTCATGGTCAATTCCATTATAACAACGTTTGCCGCAAGGACCGGCATAAGGATCTGGGTTCCAGCCCACGGCTCCCCACCTGCAGGGCAGTCGCTTTACAAGCGGTGAAGCAGGTCTGCAGGTGTCTATCTTTCTCTCCCCCTCTCTGTCTTCTGCTCCTCTCTCAGTTTCTCTCTGTCCTATCTAACAACGATGACATCAATTACAACAACAATAAAAAAATAACAAGCTCAACAAAAGGGAAAATAAATATTTTTTTTAAATAACATTTGCCATTCCCTAGTAGCAGTTCTGTGCTATTTATTTCAACCAATACTTTGTACATGTTCCATAAAACTCCCTCCTTATAATGTAGTCTTGATACCACTAAGCATGGCAAGAAAACACCATTTAAAGGGATGTTCATGACAAGTGTGGTTCATACACAGACAAGGTCAAGTAATTCTGCTGCCAAACTTGACATTAGAAAGAAATCAATAGACTTATGATATCAGACATAAGCCAGTCTAACTAAATATTCCCAGGGCTTAGCTGGCTATGAATTTTCATCTGTGTGCATTAAGTAGGAATTAAATTTTCATATCAGAATTCCACTGAAATATTTACTGTGCAGAATATATCATTAGCATACATAAAATTTATGATATTCTTTCTATAAGTTTCTAACTACTTTCCCTGTATTCATATATCTTCTTTCTTAATCCAGGAGTGAAATGATTTTAGAAGTTTTAAGTGATCATAAGGTGTTTATAATCACTATTTCCACATAAGTCTTGGTGACAAAGTTATCACCAAGGTTGGAGGCCTGTAGATCACCACTACTCCCAGTAACCTTCTTATTCTTTTTTTTTTTTCCCAATAGAGGGTAAGAGACAGCAAGAAAAGACACCTGCAGCACTGCTCCATTACTAGTGAAGCTGCCCTCTGCTCCCTGTACCTATTTAGGTAGGGTCCAGGGGTTTGAACACTAATCCTTACATGATAATGTTATGTGCTCTGTCCAGTGAGTTAACACCCAGTCTCAGTAGCAAAGTTCCTTGACTCCAGTTTTTACAAACCAGTCTTCCACCCCCATGTCTGGTTTATAAAATATGTACTATTTTGAAGTGGATTTCATAATGTCAAAGCAGTTATGTCCTCACTAAATAGTTCAGTGAACAACTATAGTTATTTAGGGGGCCAGGAAATGGTGCAGTGGGTGAGTCAAATGCATATAGCTCTATGTGAAAGGACTTGCTCGAAGACCTAGGTTCGATTCCCCACTCCCTACCTGAAGCAAGAATGCTTCACAAACAGTGAAACAGGTCAGCAGCTGTCTATCTTTCTCTCTCATTTCCTATCTTCCCTTCTCCTCTCAATTTCTCTTTGCTCTATCTAATAAAAGGAAAGAAAAGGGAAAAAAAGAAATGGTGGTACTAGCGCCAAGCCCTAGAAATAACTCTGAGGTAAAAGCAAAGGAAAAGAAAAGCACAATCATTTAGAACTAAATATGCATTAGTTAATTTCTCCTTTAAAAGTAAAACTGGTTAGGGGCCTGGTTGGTGATGCACCTGGTTGAATGTACTTTTTACCATGTGCAGGAACCCAGGTTCAAACTCCTTGCTCCCCACTTGCAGAGAAGCCTCATGAGTGGTGAAGCAACTCTGCAGGTTTCTCTCATTCTCTCTCCCTCTCTACCTCCCCTTACCCTCTCAATTTCTCTGTCTTATCAAATAAAATAGAAAAGAAAAATAAAGAAAGAAGGAAAATCTGGTCTCTGAGAGCAGTACATTCATAGTACTGGCACCAAGCACTCGGCCAAGTGGTGGCGCACCTGGTTGAGCACACATGTTAACAGTGCGCAAGGACCCAGGTTCAAGCTCCAGGTCCCCACCTGCAGGGGAAAGGTTTGCTAGTGGTAAAGCAGAGCTGCAGGTGTCTCTCTCTTTCTCTATCTCTCTCCCTATTTATCTCCCCCATCCTCTCAATTTCTGGCTCTCTCCATCCAATAAATAAATAAATAAGTAAAGATAAAAAAAACTTAAAAGAAAAAATGAAAATGACCCGCTCTCCAAAGGGAGGCTGGGTCAACATACCTTGCCACTCCAAGAATACTGGTCCTGAAGTGAGTGCAGCCTAGAATGTTCCTAGTTGGGACCATGGAATGTGAGTCCAGACTAACAGGAATGCAGAGGTTACGCAGGCTCCTGTGCTAAATATGAATAGACATAGGTTCTAGGTCTGATTGATGGAGTTTACAATTTATGGTATTTATATACTTTCCCCACATTTGGGAGCTACTCCCTGACCTGATTCAGCTTTCTGGTCTTATTCCCAACTCTGATACCATCTACCCAGACAATACTTTCAGCCTACCTGCTTGTTAGCTGTTGGGTATAGGCAAAAATTAGTAAAGTCATGTGCCTCTTGGCATTTACCAAAAATAGATTTCATAGCTTCTTCCAACATGAAGACCCTGAAATCTTACCTGCTATATTCTTTGTTTTTTCCTTTTGTTTTGCCTCCAGGGTTATTGCTGGGGCTCAGTGTCTGCACTACAAATCCACTGTTCCTGGAGGTCATATTTGCCATTTTTGGTGTCCTTGTTGTTGCTATTATTTTTATTATTGTTGTTGGACAGGACAATGAGAAGTCTAGAGAAGAGAGGAAGACAGAGAGGGGAAAAGAAAGATAGATACCTACAGACCTGCTTCACCACTTGTGAAGCAACCCCCTGGTAGATGGGGAGCTGGGGCTTGAACTGGAATCCTTATGCCATCTCTGTGCTTTGAGCTACGTGCATTTAACCCTCTGTGCTACCACACAGCCCCCTCATCTGCTAAATTCTTAACTTTTGGTTCCTGATTATTAAACAGTTTGTTCGGCTTTATATCTTTTTTATTTATTTTTTATCTTTTTTATTTATTTTTTATTTAAGAAAGGATACATTAACAAAACCATAGGATAGGAGGGGTACAACTCCACACAATTCCCACCACCCAATCTCCATATCCCATCCCCTCCCCAATAGCTTTCCCATTCTCTATCCCTCTGGGAGCATGGACCCAGGGTCATTGAGGGTTGCAGAAGGTGGAAGGTCTGGCTTCTGTAATTGCTTCCCTGCTGAACATGGACGTTGACTAGTCGGTCCATACTCTCAGTCTGCCTCTCTCTTTCCCCAGTAGGGTGGGACTCTGGGGAAGCGGAACTCCAGGACACATTGGTGGGGTCTTCAGTCCAGGGAAGCCTAGCCGGCATCTTGATGGCATCAGGAACCTGGTGGCTGAAAAGAGAGTTAATATACAAAGCCAAACAAACTGTTCAGCAGACATGGACCCAAAGGTTGAAATAGTGGAGAGGAAGTGTTTGGGGGGGTACTCACTGCAAACTCTAGTGTACTTCTGCTTTCAGGTATATATTTTGCACTACTTTACAGATACGTGTGAACGAGCATATGCTCTCTCTCACAGAACTTGGTCTATATCTAGGTTTTGGGACTTTGTTAGAAAGTGAACCATCTGGAATGGAATTAGAGAATATTATGAAAGGAAAGGTCTCACTGGAGTAATGAAGCTTAAGGGTTGTCATTCCACACCTGAAGTCTCTGGACACAGTCTGAGCTGAAGCATGTTGAGGTGGCAATGATTAGGTTGTGATCAGCAGATGCAATATTATTTGATATGGATTGGGAGAGGCATGCAGGAAAGTGGGCCCTATCCTAAGGTTCCAGGACTGGGGGAAATATAGGCCCTATAGTGGAAACGTAAGGTTCCTGCTGTCTTAGGGTTCAAAAAGACAGTGGATAGTTATTGTTATCATCACATTATTTGGTAATTGGGTTAACTTTGAAAAGTCCTTTCGTTAGGGTTTGCTGAATAGTACCCAGTATCTTGTATATAGCTGTGCCACCAGTTGATTCTGATCTACTCTGTCTAGGCTTTTGAGAGAGTCTGCATATCAAATACACAGCCTATATGTTAAAAAGATTCAGTCTGTGTTTTAAAAAGTTCGAGACAGTCAATTTTCCCCTTCTCATAATAATTAACTAGTGATTTATATGACTACACTTTACTACGAGAGTACATAAACACCATTCCCACCACCAAAAGACTGTGTCCCATCCCACCCACCCAACCCCACCCTCCAAAGGCCCAGGAAGCCGCATGTCTATCCCTCACCACAGGATTTTTACTTTGGTGGCCTACTTTCAATTTAGTCATATCCTGCTTTTAGTTTCCCTTTCAGATCTTCTTTCTCAACTTCTGTTGATGAGTGGGATCATCCCATACTCATCTTTATTTTTCTGACTTAGCTCACTTAACGTAATTCCTTCTAGCTCTGTCCAAGATGGGTCAGAGAAGGACACAAGGAAAAGTTGCGGTAGATGGAATAGGACCTTTTCTAGAACCCATTGTTCTTGATAGCTGCATAGTATTCCATTGTGTATATATACCACAGCTTTCTCAGCCACTCATCTGGTGTTGGGCACCTGGGTTGCTTCCAGGTTTTAGCTATTATGAATTGTGCTGCTATGAACATAGGAGTACACACCTCTTTTTGGTTGGGTGTTATGGAGTCCTTGGGGTATATCCCCAGGAGAGGAATTACTGGATCAGATGGAAGGTCCATGTCTAGCTTTGTGAGAGTTTTCCAGACTGCTCTCCACAGGGGCTAGACCAATTTACATTCCCACCAGCAATGCAAAAGGGTTCCTCTGTCCCCACAGCCTCTCCAGCATGTGTTGCTGCTGTCCTTTTTGATGTATGCCATTCTTACAGGAGTGAGGTGGTATCTAAGTGTTGTCTTAATTTGCATTTCTCTGACAATCAGTGACCTAGAGCAGTTTTTCATTTGTTTGTTAGCCTTTTGGATTTCCTCTGTAGTGAATGTTTTGTTTATATCCTCTGCCCATTTTTGGATGGCGTCATTTGCTTTTTTGGTGCTAAGTTTGCTGAGCTCTTTGTATATTTTGGTAATTAGTTTCTTGTCTGATGTATGGCATGTGAAGATCTTCTCCCATTCTTTGAGGGGTCTCTTTGTTTAATAGTTTCTTTGGATGTGTAGAAGCTTCTCAATTTGATATAGTCCTATTGATTTGTTTCTGCTTTAGTCTTCCTTGCAATTGGGTTTGATTCATATAAGATGTCCTTGAGGAGTAGGTGGGAAAGTGTTTTACCAATGTTTTCCTCTAAGTATTTCATTGTTTCTGGTCTAACATCCAGGTCTTTGATCCATTTGGAGTTGATTTTTGTTTCTGGTGAGATAAAGTGGTTCAATTTCATTCTTCTGCATGTTACAACCCAGTTTTCCCAGCACCATTTATTGAAGAGAGCCTTCTTCTTCCATTTAATGCTTTGGGCCCTCTTATCAAAGATTAGATGTCCATAGGTGTGGAGGTTTAAATATGGGCTTTCGATTCTGTTCCACTGGTCTGTGTGCCTATTTTTGTTCCAGTACCATGCTGTTTTGATGATGATGGCTTTATAATATAGTTTGAGATCTGGGAGTGTGGTGCCTCCATTTCTGTTTCTTTTCCTCAAGATGGTTTTGGCAATTCTAGATATTTTCTGGTTCCAGATAAATGATTGTAGTGTTTGTTCTATTATCTTAAAGAAGCTTGGTGGAACTTTGATGGGTATTGCATTAAATTTGTGTATGGCTCTGGGGAGAATATTCATTCTGATGATATTTATTCTTCCAATCCATGATCATGGCATGTCTTTCCATTTATTGGTATCAGTTTCTATTTCCTTGAGTTTTTGTGCTTTATATCTTACTCCTTTTCAGCCACCAAGTTACAGATGCTACCATAATGCCAATCTGACTTCCTGGGCAGACAGCCTCACTAATGAGTCCTGGAACCCCACCTCTCCAGAGTCCTACCCCACTTGGGAAAGAAAGGAACAGATTGGGAGTATGTATTGATCTGTCAATGCCCATGTCCAGCAGAGAAGCAATTATAAAAGCCAGACCTCCCACTTTCTGCCCTCCCTAAAGATCCTTGGTCCATACTCCTGGAGGGATAAAGAATAAGGAAACTTCCAGTGGAGGGGAGGGAATAGGGAACTCTGGTGGTGGGAATTGTATGGAACTGCACTCCTCTTATCCCACAGTCTTGTCAATCATTACTAAGTCACTAATAAGAAATTAAATTTAGGGAGTCTGTCAGTAATGCAGTGGGTTAAGTGCATGTGGCACAAAGTACAAGGACTGGTGTAAGGATCCTGGTTCAAGGCCCTGGTTCCCCATCTGCAGCGGAGTCGCTTCACAAGTGGTAAAGCAGGTGTTAATCTTTCTTTCCCCCTCTTTGTCTTCCCCTCCTTTCTCCATTTCTCTCTGTCCTATCTAGCAACAGTGACATTTGTGACGACAACAATAATTACGACAACAACAATAAAAAATTAAATTTTGGATTAATTTGATATATTGGTTTTTTACTTTCAAAAAAATGTACTTAAAATTTCTCACTTTAATGAGATACAGTAAACATTTCTGAGATATACCTACAATGTATTTTATTTCTACATTAAGAACTGAATTAAATATGTGATATTTTTTATAATTTGGAGTGAGCATTTTTATTAAACAGAGATAAGGAAATATGATTATCTTGATTAGTTGGAATAATTATATACTATGACAGATGTTAAAAATTCTATGGAGTTTTAATAAAAACAAAGTAAAGGATCATGAAAACATGAAATATGGCTTCCTTATATATTTTGTGTGCAAGGTAAGCCAAGGTAAACAGTATTTTACCAAAAGGATGAAAGCTGTTGACAATTTAAATGAGACACACCAAAGAGTCAAATTTAATACTGACTGGGAGAGGCGAAGCTGGAAAAAGGGAAAGAGTCTTAATCTTCATGGTGAAAGGTGTTAGGAATAACGAGAATATTGCAGACTTGGTGTTCCACGCAATGGCAAATTGATGAAGGGCTTCACGTAGGGGACGTGGGGTCAGTGTGACAGATGAAGTATCTAGCTTTGACAATAATAGCTAGACAGATGAAAAGTGCTCAATCTTAGAAATGGGAAATCAAGTGAAAATGAGGTACTGTCAGGTAAGCTAAAGATAATCAACTCTATTTTATAGTGGAAGAAGAAGAAAGCACAGGAAGAGGGACTAGACTGTGGCAAGCAGTTGTAATGTTTTCTCAGGGAAATGGCAAAAGGAGATAAAAGTGTCTTTTAATGAACCAAGTAGTGATTTATTGAGTAGAAATATGTTTAGTTCAATGAACATGTGTTTAATGCATATTACGTATCAGGTGAGTGTGTTGCTAAGAACAGATAAAAATACCATCAAAGCTTTCCCTTTTTTCAAGTGGAAATTGAAATCTACATTTAATTCCATGCATTGAATTGAGGTTTTACTGTGACTTAATAATCCTAACACCATCAACTGCTTCGAAATATTGATTGTTGACTGCCAAAAAGACATTTTCAAGTGAATTTTCAAACATTTCAAGCTGACTAGCAAATAGGGTGTAAAAGATAGGCATTTGTGAAGATTCATATGCATATAAGTGGGCTTTTCAGAATGTTTCTATCTCGACCCCTAGAAGATGAAAGCAATTAGACATGAAACTTGCCTCCTCTGTCACTTATGACATATGATCCTGCATCGTACAAACTTAGAGTATAATGTCAGAAAGCATTTGGTTGATGGTGGAAGAAAATATTAAATGATACTGCTATTCATATACAAATGTCAGCACTGAATGGTATAGCTAAGCTTTGCTCTTGGATTTGTGTATTCCCCAGTCATATCCTTAAGAACCAGGATAAAATGAAAGGTTTGTTGCACTGAACTCCAGGCACTGCTGAAAGCATATTTGCAATAATGATGTCATCTTCTATGGAATACTATAAAGCATTTTCAAATCTACAATGACCATGGAATATTATAATTTATTTTCCAAATCTCAAATGATAATTCAGAAGAGAGTAAACCCTTTGAGAACTATCTCAAGAATCTGTGTAGAAAATAGATGATACTAATCTATACTATTAGGAAAAAAATTACTCTTTGGCATTGATTTTCCCCTTTTCTTAGTTGAATTAAGTTATTTTCAATGTTACTTCCTATGGCACCTTGTCAGAACTATGTTTATGATTTTCAAGTGTGCATAATTCTGTCATATATTTCATATAATAGATAGTAAAATACTTTTAAACAGCCACTGCATTGGTTCTTCTATGTACTTACATTTATAAGTGATTTAGCATGCCTTTTAAAATAAAAAGTCGTGTTTGAGGAGCATTGTCATACTTACACATGATTGGAGTTAAGTCACTACAGTTCCCATCCAAATTCTATGCCTCCCTCCCCCACCATAACCATGTTAATTCTCACAAAGTTCCAGAAACAATCTGGTTACTTTTTTTTTTTTTTGCGAGCCAATTTGCTCTAGTCATCTACATTTCACATATGAGTGAAATCATTGGGGAGCTATAGTTTCTTTACTTCTTATTTTTCAATCAGCATAATAACTTCCAGTTCTATACATTTTGTTCTAAGTGGTACAATACCATCCTTTTGATTGCAGAGTAGTTTTCCATAGTGTATACATTCCCCAACTTTTTATCCAGTAATCTATCATTAGGCATTTACTTTACTTCCATATTCTGGGTATTGTGAATAATGCAGTCTATGAAAAAAAATGTTCCACATCAGTTATCATTAGAGAAATGCAAATTAAGACCATAATGACACGCCATTCCATATGTGTGAGAATGCCCTACATCAACAAAACAGGAAACAGTAACTGTTGGAAAGATCTGGAGAAAAATGAACCCTGTTATGCTGCTGATGGCTATGTAAACTGGTGCAGCCCACATGAAAAACATTTGCTAGCATGATGCCAACCAGACTTTCCTGGACAGACAACCCCAGCATTGTGTCCTGGAGCTCCGATTCCACAGAACTCCCCCCGCCCCCACTACAGGAAGAGAGAGGCAGCCTGGGAATATGGATCGACCTGTCAACATTCATGTTCAGCAGGGAAGCAATTACAGAAGCCAGACCTTCTACCTTCTGCATTCCACAATGACCTTGGGTCCATACTCCCAGAGGGTTAAAGAATAGGAAAGCTATCAAGGAAGGGGATGGGATATGGAGTTCTGATGGTGGGAATTGTGTAGAGCTGTACCCCTCTTATCCTATGGCTTTGTCAGTGTTTCCTTTTTATAAATTAAATTAAATTAAAAAAGAAAAAACAATTTGGAGAACACTTAAACAATTAATCATGAGAATATCCTATGATCCAACAATGCCACTCTTAAGCATTTGCCCAAAGGACATGGAGGCACAAATTTGAAATGATATATGAACTTGTATATTTATAGGATTTTTTTTTATGATTTCAAATCTCTAAGATCCCAATTGGATGGATTTTAAATTTCTTGGTCATTTTCAAAATACAACGTGTTTGGAGATGACAGTCTAAGAGTAATTGTAGGGGCTGGGTGGTAGAGCACCAGGTTAAGCTATAGTACTAAGCACAATGACTTACTCAAGGATCTGATTAGTGGCCCAACTCACCAACTGCAGGGGGGGGGAGTTTCAAAGTGGCAGAACAGGTCTTCAGGTGTCTATCGTTCTCTCTCTCTCTCTCCCTCTCTAGCTCCTCCTCCCCCCTCAATTTATCCCTGTCCTATCCAATAAAATGGAAAAAACACTTCCAAGAACAGAGGATTCATAGTGCCAGCACCAAGCCTGGAGGAAAAAGCAAAGCAAAGCAAAACAAAACTAACCAAAAACCTAGTTGTAATAGTCAGAAATACATTTATTATATAGCTTAGAATTTGTTTCCCAAATATGAATATACAATAGGAATGAAAAACTGAACATATTGTTATGAGACCTGTGAAATTATTGTTTAGAGTGCTTCAATCACACAGTTTTTACTCAGTGAGCTTTTTGCTTGACCAGCAACTTGTTTAAAATGACTATTTTCACCTTCACTTGGATGCAAACTTTAATTCCTAAGAGGCAAGTATAACTGCTGAGGCAATTAAATAGTTTGTTTCTTTTAATGATTAAAGGGGAAAATGCTTGACAGTGTGAAGGTTGTAACCTTAATTACCATTTCTAGAGCCATGGCAAATCACTTGTGTGACCATTCTATCTTAATTATATAGCAGAGTGGAAATAGTACCACTGCCTAAGATAGAATGCTTGCTGTAAAAAACTGCTATAGGGAAGATGGAATCCTAAAGTGAGAATTGCCTTAATGAATAAAACACTAGCCTCAGAGTTTAAAGTAGTTCTTTTAAATCTATTTTCCTTATTTCTTCATAAGGACAATACTCCATTGCAAATGTAAATGTTTATGATTTTAAGCTTTCTGGGATAATATATAAATAAAATAAAGCGAATAACAATTTTTGCTTCTTGGAAGAAATAGATTATTTCAACACCAAATGAAAAAAATCAGTATGCTAAATAGGCTAGAATTACTATTTGCTCACATAAATAGAAATTTTATTTGTGAATTTTTCAACTTAAAGATTAAGAGAATTTTTCTTAAGCAAGACATATTTGGGGCTGGACAGTGGTGCACAGAGCTGAGTTACCATGTGCAAGTACCCATATTCAATTCAGGTCCCCATCTGCAAGGAGGAAGTTCCAAGAGCAGTGAATCAGTGCTTTAGGAGTCTCTCTACTTCTTTGTCTCTCCTTTTGGTTACAATTTTCAAGGACTTGGGTTTGAGACACTGGTCTCCACCTGTTTGGGGAAAGCTCTGCAAGTGGTGATGCAGTGTTACAGGTGTCTCTGTCTCTCTCCCTCTCTATCTCTCCCCTACCCTCTTGATTTCTGGATGTCTCTATCCAACTCATAAAGATAATACATTTTTTTTTAAAAAAATTGAAAGAAAGCAGAGAAGTATAGGGGAAGGACGGAAGAAAGAAAAGCAGTATTTGCAGTCATAAAGACTTAATTTCTGATAATTTTGAGGTGTGGGGTTGCAGGGTTTTTTTGTTTGCTTGCTTTTTTGTTTTCATTACTACTAAAAACAATCCTGACTTTGCTAATTAACGTGTATGGTGAGCTGTTCAGATGCAGCACAACACTAGGAAACTGAATAGGGGCTGAGCAAATTTGTTTTCTATGAACCCAGGTGGTCTCCTAAGCAAGTCGCATTGCATTTCCACCCTCAGAAGATATGACAGAAAGACACAGGGAAAATGAAAGATAGTTGTATTCAGAGGTGATGAAATAGAATTATTAAATAAATAACTCAATTTTTTAAAAAAAAATTTCAGCTTTGTTTCTTTATTATTAGTGATTTAATGATGATCAATAAGATTGTGGGATAAGAGGAGTACAATTCATACACTTTCCACCACCAGAGTGCCACATTCCAACTCTTCCACTGGAAACTTCCCTATTTTCTTTATCCCTCTGGGAGTATGAACCAGTATGGATCTCTGTGGAGAGGATGGGTAACTTAATCTTTGGAAGGTCCATTGACACCAGGTTGCAGAGACTTAAATGTGGGTTCTGGCCTTAAGACCCATGTTAGTCACAAACTCACTAAGCATCTTCATCATTTCAAAACTAGAGAAAAACTCTAGCAATTCCTTAGTTCAACTTCTCATTTTCAAAATGTCGAACTTGCTGAGAGTGTCATGGCCACACAGAGATATATGAAGAAACAAACTCAGAATTCCTAAAGCCAAATCATGTTCCTCATGTGAAAACAAAATTGAATTAATATGAACTACTTCCTAGGTGACCTCTATCACTTCTTCCAACTCTACAACTGTATGTTTCCACATTAAAACCTAATAAAGGGGGAGTAAGGTGGCAGCACAGAGGGTTAAGTGCATGTGGCACGAAGCGTAAACATAAAAGGTTCAAGATGTCTTAGAAAGTTACATAGAAAACAATTCTAACTTAGTTCACTTAACATAATTCCTTCTAGCTCTATCCAAGATGGGTCAGAGAAGGTGGGTTCATTGTTCTTGAGAGCTGTATAGTATTCCATTGTGTATATATACCACAGCTTTCTCAGCCACTCATCTGTTGTTGGGCACCTGGGTTGCTTCCAGGTTTTAGCTATTATGAATTGTGCTGCTATGAACATAGGAGTACACACCTCTTTTTGGTTGGGTGTTATGGAGTCCTTGGGGTATATCCCCAGGAGAGGAATTACTGGATCATATGGAAGGACCATGTCTAGCCTTGTGAGAGTTTTCCAGACTGCTCTCCACAGAGGCTAGACCAGTTTACATTCCCACCAGCAATGTAAAAGGGTTCCTCTGTCCCCACATCCTCTCCAGCATTTGTTGCTGCTGTCCTTTTTGATGTATGCCATTCTTATAGGAGTGAGGTGGTACCTTAGTGTTGTCTTAATTTGCATTTCTCTGACAATCAGTGACCTAGAGCAGTTTTTCATATGTTTGTTAGCCTTTTGGATCTCCTCTGAGGTGAATGTTTTATTCATATCCTCTGCCCATTTTTGGATGGGGTCATTTGCTTTTTTGGTGCTAAGTTTGCTGAGCTCTTTATATATTTTGGTGATTAGTTTCTTGTCTGATGTCTGGAATTATGTTAAGTGAACTAAGTCAGAAAGATAAAGATGAGTATGGGATGATCCCACTCATCAACAGAACTTGAGTAAGAAGATCTGAAAGGGAAACTAAAAGCAGGACCTGATCAAATTGTAAGTAGGGCACCAAAGTAAAAACCCTGTGGTGAGGGGTAGACATGCAGCTTCCTGGGACAGTGGGGGGTGGGAGTGGGTGGGAGGGATGGGTCACAGTCTTTTGGTGGTGGGAATGGTGTTTATGTACACTCCTAGCAAAATGTAGACATATAAATCAGTAGTTAATTAATATGAGGGGGAAAATCAGTTGTATGTCTCAAAGTTTCTCAAAATACAAACTGAATCTTTTTAATATATAGGCTGTGTATTTGATATGCAGACTCTCTCAAAAGCCTAGACCAAGTAGATTAGAAGCATCCAATAAATAGCACAGCTATATACAAGATACTGGGTACTGTACAGCAAACCCTAATAAAAGGACTTTTCAAAGTTAACCCAATTACCAAATAATGTGATGATAACATTAACTATCGATTGTCTTTTTGAACCCTAAGACAGCAGGAACCTCACATCTCCACTATAGAGCCCCTACTTCCCCCAGTCCTGGAACCCTTGGATAGAGCCCACTTTCCCGTATGCGTCTCCCAATCCATACCAAATAATATTGCATCTGCCGATCACAACCTAACCAACGCAATGATTGCCACCTCAACATGCTTCACCTCAAACTGTGTCCAGAGACTTCACGTGTGGAATGACAACCCTTCAGCTTCATTACTCGGGTGAGACCTTTCCTTTTATAGTACACTCTAATTTCATCTCAGGTGGTTCACTTTCTAACAAAGTCCCATAACCTAGATATACACCAGTTTCTGTGAGAGAGAGCTTATGTTCACACATATCCATAAACTACTGCAAAATATATACCTAAAAGCAGAAGTACACTAGAGTTTGCAGTTCCAGATGCCACCATGATGCTGGCCAGGCTTCCCTGGATTGAAGATCCCACCATGTGTCCTGGAGCTCAGCTTCCCCAGAGACACACCTTACTAGGGAAAGAGAGAGGCAGATTGGGAGTATGGACCGACCAGTCAACGCCCATGTTCAGCAGGGAAGCAATTACAGAAGCCAGACCTTCTACCTTCTGCAACCCTCAATGACCTTGGGTCCATGCTCCCAGAGGGATAGATAATGGGAAAGCTATCATGGGAGGGGGTGGGTTATGGAGATTGGGTGGTGGGAATTGTGTGGAGTTGTACCCCTCCTACCTTATGGTTTTGTTCATTAATCCTTTCTTAAATAAAAAAAAATTTTAAATACTACAATAAAATTTAAAAAAATAAAATAAAAAGAAAACAATTCTAAGCTGAGTAAACTAATAAACATAGAAAAGGTGAACACTAACCAACCATGTAAGAGAAAGTTCTTTGCAAAACCTCACTATCAATCTTTAACATTTATCCCCAGGCATTTATATTTGATATTGTGATTTTCCTTATTTACTATTTCCATTTGAAATAGCCATTCTGTTTTGAGCTTCCAGGGATCTGCAATAAAAACCATTAAGCTAAGTAATAAAATGGCATTACTAGAGTGACAGGATCTTCAGTACCTGAAGTTATAATGCTTATTTCCCTACCAACAGGGATGTTGTGAGGATTAATGAGTATTTAGAAAGCATTTTATGCATGCAGAGAAAAGAGCCTCATGAATGCAAAGGAGGAAGCACAGCAGTTTATCTCCCTCATCGATGGAGGAAGCTTGACTAAACACATGAACTTGGAATGATGTCTCCCTAAAATTTAGAAATCATGACCTGTGTTAGAGACAGCTTACAATAAGCAGCTTCTTGAGTTAAAAAAAAACAACAATAAAACAGCCTCTAAAATATAAAAGGGTTATTTTTTTTTTCAAACATCTCTCAAGGGTAACCAACCATGTTGGTAGACCCAGGATCTAGATGCTTCTCAGAACACAAGATTTGCAGTGTAAAATCCCAGTCTATTCCAGAGACGTCCAGATGGCTGGTCACCATATATTTTTTTTCAAAGAAAACAGATTTTTTTTCTTTCAAATGGTTTTCATTTCTCTTATAGCACTCACAATCACATTTTAATACTATAATGTAAATTTGAATTGCACAATCAACCAGTTGAAGATGATATGTTTGGGAAGACATTCAAAAATTATTTAATTCATAAAATAGAACTTGATTCTTAGTCACCAAGGTCATCCTAGCTTTGAAGACATTCAGGCAAGCAATGGACATAGCAGTGATATTTTAGGTCTCATTTCATCATTTAGCTTATTTGATGATACTTCAACATCCTAGCACACTTCTGCAGTCCCACTAAACTTAGAACAATTCCTCATGATACTGCTATTGTGTTTTGACTAGACCTATGCTCCATAAGTTTTGACAACGGAGAGAGATTTTCAAGGAATTTCAGCTCTCCGTTTTTATATTTATTTATTTCAAAATATTTTTTCTTTTTTTTATTTATTTGTTTATTGGATAGAGATAGCCAGAATTCAAGAAGAAGGGGGAAACAGACGCACATGCAGCACTGCTTCGCCATATGCAAAGCTTTCCCCCTGCAGGTAGGGAAAGGGCTCGAATTAGAGTCCTTGAGCATAGCAACACGTGCTCTTAAACAGGTGAGCCACCACCCAGCCCTTTTATTGATTGATTGATTGTATATAGACAGAGAAAAATTGAGAGGGAAGGAGATGGTAAAGAAGGAAGGGGGAGACAGAGAGGAAGAGAGAAAGAGACACTTGTGACACTTGTAACACTTCACCATTTATGAAGCTTCCCCCTGCATATGGGGCATGGGGATTTGAACCTTGGTCCTTGTGCACTCGACTAGGTACACCACTGGCCAGCACATTTTCCTCCCCCCTCTGTTTTTTTTCTTTAAGATTTATTTGTTAAGGGGAAAGAAAAAGAGAACCAGAACATTATACTGGCAGATACTTGCTGAGGACTCAAATCAAGTGTATATAACATTGATTCCAACTTGTTGAAAGTAACCACAGATTTTCTAATCACTGAAGGAGCCCCATAGTTCTAAGATGTGACTGGAGAAACCATGTTCCAGAATGTTTCCTCCTTGTCTAACGCCATTTTCAGCACTTTTGGGAAACATACGCAAAATTTTTCTTCTACAACAAACCTTTCTTTAAATTCTTTGCTTTCTGTCTCATAATTCTTTTTCTTTCTTTTTGTAAACCATCATTATTTAAATAACTTAAAATTTGATAGTATATAAGAAGAAAATAGGGGTAGAAATCACCACAATGATTACACCAAGGACTTGCACAGATGAGAGGCCCCAGGTTCAATCCCTGACACCATTAACAGACATCACCAAATCTGAGCAGTTAAAAATGAAGAGAGAAAAAGGACCAAAGAAAGATCTCACTGGAAAGAAAGCTGCCTTGTTGTGCATGAATCCAGATTTGAATCCAGACATCACATGGATCCTGCTATGATAATGGAACCAGCTCTTACGTTGTGTTGCGTTTTGTTCTTGTTGTCTCTATCTGAGTGAAAAAAAATATATATATATGCATGTATACAACAACAGGGCTACACACACACATACACAAGAAGTAAACAGAATATTTTAACCTTATTTTAAAATGGAGGATATTGTTGTCTTTATGAAGTTAATGATACCAGAAACACTAAGGAGAAGTTTAGAGAGGATAAATTATGGACTCCACAAAAGCAACCATGAGACAGCCTAAAACTATCGTTGTAGCCTATATTAGCAATTGGTTTCTTTTTTTTTTCTCTCCATCATACAAGCATTAAACAAAAATGAAATAGTTCATGACATTCTTACCCACAGGCATATGTCGGGAATGAAACTAAATAGTAGAAATAGTATGTATGTATGTGTTTGTTAGCCTGTTTTCAGCATTTTTCCTACTTTAACACTATAACGAAAATATATTTTCTTTGATCTCTTCTATGAATCTCTACTGGTTGGATCTATCTATCTATCTCATACATTATGAGAAAAGAGAAAGAATGGTGACCTGTAGCAACTAAACATGCACAAAAATAAAACAAGCAAAAAAGCACCCCGCCACCTCATCTGCATTTTAACATGCTAATTATCTAAATAAAGACCAGTCTAGCTAGTTCATGCCACTAATTTTCCACTTCTGTCCTTTGCCAACTGGATTAATGTCTAATGAATTACATTGATATTTTTTATTTTATAATACAACTTAGAAAATAAGCACAATGGATTATATTTGAAAACTTTTTCTTTTTGCCTCCAGCGTTATCACTAAGACTCAGTGCCTGCACTATGAATCCATTGCTCCTGTGGCCATTTTATTATTATTATTATTTTTATAGAACAGAGAGAAATTGTGAGAGGAGGAGAAGATAGAGGAGAATAGACACCTGCAGACCTGCTTCACTGCTTGTGAGGCAACTCCTCTGCAGGTGAGTAGCTGGGGGCTCTAACCAGTTTCCTTACACCACTCCTTGCACTTCATACTATGCACTTAACCTGCCAGCACCTGACTCCTGAGACTTTTTTCACATAAAACCTGTTACTTCTAAATTTCCATAGCTTTACTTAGTTCCAACTCATCAATGATTTTGTATACATCTGAATTGATGATCGTATCTAAACTGGATGTAACATTTCTGAAACTCATAACTGAATTCAAAGTTGAAAATTGTAGTAGCTGGATTCCTAAAATAAGAAACCTCCTTGAGAAATGTCATAGTAATCCTATGTTTTAATCATGAAAGTCAAAGGAAAATAGACTCTACCTACCTACCTACCTACCTACCTATCTATCTATCTATCTACCTCTGTCTTCCCTTTAACATAATATTAAGTCTCTCATATGTGTCATTTCATTTACTTCTGGGTTTATTTTTTATTCATATAGAAAAATAGAGTAAGGGGCTGGGCCATAGCTCAGAGGGTTAAATGCACATGGCGCAAAGCACACCAACTGGCTTAAGGATCCCGGTTCTAGCCCCAGCTCCCCACTTAGAGTGAGGTCGCTCCGTAAGCAGTGAAATAGGTGTCTGTGTTTCTCTCCCCCTCTCTGTCTTCTCCTCCTCTCTCAATTTCTCTCGGTCCTATGCAACAACCACGACAGCAATAACAATAATACTAATAACAACAACAATGATAAACAACAAGGGAAAAAATAGCCTCCAGGAACAGTGGATTCATAGTGCAGGCACCGAGCACCAGTGATAACCCTGGAGATAAAAAAGAAAAGAAATTTAAAAAAAACAGAGTAAGAAAAAGATAAAACAAGAGAAAGAAAAGGAAGGATAATTGTTATCATGAAGGTACATCTCTCCATTCCCCAAGATAGGAGTCAGATAGGACACAGAGAAAAAATAGGTGTCAGTACAGTTTTCCTTAAAGCTAACAGCCCAGTGAAAACAGAACATAGAATATGGGCCATTAGAAAAGGTATGAATTCATGCTGGAATGATGAAGAGTGTATAAGAGAAGTCTGAGAAATTATGATCATTTCAAAAAGGGGATGGATTTACCTGGGAAGAAAAGGACTATGAAGATCTTCCTCAGGGGTGGGAGACAGTTGACCTGATAAACCATACACTTTACCATGAGGAGACCCCAGTCACCTCAGAAGAGAACCTGCACAAAAGAGGCTTCAAAATAGAACAGGATATGGTGTTTCTCCTTCTCTCTCTACTCCTCCCCTTTCTCCTTTTTTCTCTGTCTCCTATCCATTATCTAAGGGACCGAGGGAATCATTCAGATGTGGGACCCAAATGAGAACCCAATTAGGAAAAAAAGAAAAAGAAAGAAAATATCCCTGAAAAGATTACCATATGACATGAATCTTGGCAGATGAATAGAAGTTCAGTATTCAGTATTCTCTCTATGCCTTAACTGTAAGATTATATATTCTTTTTTAAATATTTATTTCCTTTTGTTGCCTTTGTTTTATTGTTGTAGTTATTACTGATGTCATTGTTGTTGGATAGGACAGAGAGAAATGGAGAGGGGAGGAAAAGACAGGGGGAGAGAAAGATAGACACCTGCAGACCTGCTTCACCGCTTGTGAAGCGACTCCCCTGCAGGTGGGGAGCCAAGGGCTCGAACCAGGATCTGTATGCCAGTCCTTGTGCTTTGCTCCACCTGTGATTAACTGGCTGAGCTACCTCCTGACTCCTAATTTATATATTCTTGAACAGTAACTATAAAGATAGAATCTCTTCTTGGATATCTCCCTCTACTAAATATTTGTTCACTGATTAGGTTAAATTGCTGGTTCAAATTCTACATGGCTAGATTTTAAATATTTCACCTGTCAGAGGCATAGACTCAAGAATGTTACTTACAACTTTTAAAAATATTTTGTTTATTTATTATTGGATAAATACAGAAATAGAGGGGGAAATGATAGAGAGGGAAACATTTGCAGCACTGCCTTACCACCTCTGAAGCTTTCCCTCTGCATGTGGGGACCAGGGGCTTAAACCTGGGTCCTGGCCCACTGTAATGTGTGCACTTAACCAGGTGTGCCACGACCTGGCCCTTGCAGGGGGGTTCGCTTCACAAGCAGTGGAGCAGGTATGCAGGTGTCTATCTTTTTCTCCCTCTCTCTGTCTTCCCCTTCTTTCTCCATTTCTCTCTGTCCTATCTAACAACAATGACATCAATAATAACAATAACTACAAAAGAAAAAAAGGCAGGAAAAGGGAAAATAAAAAAAATTTTAAAAACATGAAAAGTTTAGGGAATACCGGTAACAGTAAATAATGCTTACATGTTTTTTTCTTTTTTTTCTGTGCAGATTTTTAAAATGTGTTTTTATTTTTTATTTTATTTTTTATGTTTTTATATTACAACATTACATTCGACGGGTCTTTGAATCTACACCATTCTTACCACCAGAGTTCTGAATCTTCACTCTCCCCACTGCAATCCACCACAGTTCCCCTAAAGTTTTAGACTTGGGCCAACCATCTCTACAACTATCTGTCCACATTTATATATAGTTGCCCCTTCTTTTTCTGTTTCACTCCTCTCTTTTCCCTCTAAGCCATTCATAACATCATAACTACCTCCATATATCCCTCTCCTTTTCCTTCTCTCTCTCTGGGTGCTGATGGAGCTGGAGTGCAGAGTCCTCTTATCTTCATCCTATCACTTCTCCCCCACTGGGAGTATGGATCAAGGTTGTTTATGGGGAGCAGAAGGTAAGAGTTCTGGTTTCTGTAGCTGCTTCTCCGCTGCTCATGGGTGTTGACAGGTCGATCCATATCCCCAGTCTGTTTCTATATTTTCCTAGTGGACCAGACCTCTGGAGATATGAGCCTGTATATTGGGGCATAGTGGACATATTGCTGAGGTCATCTGCCCAGAGAAATCGGGGTGGAGTCATGGTAGCAGCCTGGTGTCTGAAAGGTGGCATAGCCTAAGTTGAGACAAGATGGTTTATGAACAGGAACCAGAAAGTAAGATTTTAGGGTAGAAGAAAGCTAGGAGAACCATTTTAGGTGTGTTCCTGGAGGCATACCACTATAGCTAGCCTGAGGTTGGATGAGAATATTGTCTGAGAGAATGGTGTCAGAGTGGAGAAAAGGGCAAGAAAGTTGCATTACATGTTTTTTTCAAAACCCTGGCAAAGAAAGGAGCATGAACATAAATCATAGAGTATAAATTTAAAAAATTATATACATGTGATTAGGTTAACGACAGGCAAGAAAATCACAAAGTACTGAGAGTCACCAACCAGGAAACATAGTATTAATAATACTTTGAAAGACTATACATGCCTCAAAGAGGGGTTTGTTTTCAAGTATTAAATATGTTAAACGGAATGTCAGTTGTTGGTCAAATGGAGTGTGGAAGATGAAAAGTTATCATAGTAGTGTAATATTGAAAAATCACAAATCATCAGTGAGAATAAAAGAAGACAATGCAGTGAATAGTTGCATAATTATCATTTTGATCAGATCAGTGGGGTTTACAGTCAATAATATTTATACACCTTTCCCATATTTGGGAGCTACTATCTTCCTTGATCCAGCTTTCTGGTAATTTTCCCAATCATGACACCATCTCCCCAGACAATAACTTGGATCCACCTGCATATCAGATTTCAGTCTCAGGGGAAAACAGAAAAAAAAAAAAAAAAAAAAAAAAACCTAGTATAGTCACAGGCCCTTTGGAATAGAATTAAAATAGGCCTACTAGCTACCTACAAAACGGACACCCCCCCAACTCTTCATCTGCACTATTCCAGCCTTTAGGTTCATGATTAGTCAACAACTTCTTTTTTTTTTTTTTTGACCTCCAGGGTTATTGCTGGGGCTCAGTGCCTGCACCATGAATCCACTGCTCCTGGAGGCCATTTTCCCCCCTTTTGTTGCCCTTGTTGTTGTAGCCTTGTTGTGGTTATTATTGTTGTTGGTGATGTTGTTCGTTGTTGGACAGGACAGAGAGAAATGGAGAGAGGAGTGGAAGACAGAGAGGGGGAAAGAAAGATAGACACGTGCAGACCTGCTTCACCGCCTGTGAAGCGACTCCCCTGCAGGTGGGGAGCCCGAGGCTTGAACTGGGATCCTTCCGTGATCCTTGCGCTTTGCTCCATACACGCTTAACCTGCTGCACTACTACTCAACCCCCCATTAGTCAATAACTTCTTTGGCTTTATATGTTAACTCTCTTTTCAGCCACCATGTTCCAGATGCTACCATGATGACATCCAGACTTCCCAGGACAGACAACAGCACCAATGTGTCCTGGAGCCCCGCTTCCCCAGAGCCCCACCCCACTAGGCAAAGAGAGAGACAGTCTGGGAGTATGGATCAATCTGTCAAAGCCATGTTCAGCAGAGAAGAAATTACAGAATCCAGACCTTCCACCTTTGCGTCCCATAATGACCCTGGATCTATAATCCCAGAAGGATAAAGAAAAGAAAAGTTATCAGGGGAGGGGATAGGATACAGAGTTCTGGTGGTGGGAATTGTGTGGAGTTGTACCCCTCTTATCCTATGGTTTTGTCAATGTTTCTTTTTATAAAAAAAAACAGACTACTCTTGAATGATATCTATGAAGATAACTAAATACAAATATTGAACTAGGGAAATACAGGATTCAAACTGAAACTGAAATTTCATAGTGAGCATGGCTGAGAATGAATATGCCATAAGCAGACAAAGATTAGGATCCTCCAGATGGCCAATTGTTACAATAGGCTAGGCTAGGAAAGTGTTAACTACTGAGCAGAAGGAAGTTCAGAGCTCAACCATCTCACAAAACAGAAGTCTGACAGTTAAAAGCAGACAAGTGGAAGGTGACAAAACCATTCAGGAAGAACAAAAGAATAGAATATCAGGACATGTGCTCAAGCATGCCTAGCCAAGGACAACAAACTTGTCTAACACCTGACTTATTAAACAGAAAGAATGTCTATATGTAAATAACAACATGTGATACAGGCTCAGATAGAAGTAAGAAAAGGAACAAAGTTCTGATTCATTATAATATCAATGTAATAAATGGACTCATGATTTTACCCCCCATAAGCTTTCTCTATGCATTATGGGTAAGCACATGCACATAGCACTAGTAGCTATGTAATATCCAGCGTGTTGGTCAGTTAGGTAATCTTAAGACCCCACCCAAATATTTTCATTAAAGCACATCAAGTCCTATACTTTAGGGCTCATTTTCTTTCATTGGAGTGAGCCCTCTAATTCTTGGATAGTACCTTTGCTGACTAACATAGCAATAAAATTCTTTGCTTCAAACTTCTGTGTGTCAATCTTTAATTCTTTGCTAATGGTCACAAAAACAAAGGTGGCTCTGGCTCTCTGTTCCAGCATACGTATTAAATAAGAAGAAGGAGAAGAGAAGGAGGAGGGGGGAGGGGAGGGGAGGGAGAGGAGAAGGAAGAGGAGGAGGAGGAGGAGGAGGAGGAGGAGGAGGAGGAGAAGAAGCAAAATTAGTTCCAAAATCACAATTCCCCTTCTACAATACATCTTAGATCTTAAGCAAGATATTCAGGGAAAGAAAAGTTGATAGAATCTACTCAAGCTGTCTACACACACACAAATCTATGTATAGTGAAAATAAAATTAAAATTCATATTTTGTAAGGATAATGTACAGTAAGTTAAATACATTTAGAATAGCTTTATTTCACTTGATTATGGATTACTATAAAATAAAACTATTTAAGACATGACATTTTATTATTTCTTTGTTCTTATCAATGTTAGAAAGTTCTAAAAGAATGCATATAATTTTTGAATCATGACTTTCAATCCTTCATAAAAAGAAACGATAGAAATTAAATACTTGAGGCTGGGTGGTGGCACACCTGGTTAAGCACATTTATTACAATGGGTAAGGACCCGGGTTCAAGCCCCTAGTCCCCATCTGCAGGGAGAAAGCTTGCTGTGGAGAAGCAGGGCTGCAGGTGTCTCTCTGTCTCTCTTCCTCTCTATCACCCCATTCCCTCTTGATTTCTGGCTATCTCTATCCAATTAATAAAGATAATATTTTTTTAAAAAAAGGAAATTAAATACTGCATTTTCAAATATGTGAAATGTTATTTTTCCTTATAAAGCAGGATAGGCCATTGAGGTCTTAATTCTTATAGTTAAAAAGATAGACGTATTCTTCTATAAACACTAATTTTCTTTTTTTCCTATTTTCCTTCTTTGTTGGACTTTGCAAAATAGATATATCCATCAAGTTGCACAAACAATTTTTATTTAAGTAGCAAATGTATCTTAACAAGAGAGTTAAACAGTCAACAAATTGTATTAGAGAATAACAAGCTCAGGAAATAGGTGGGAACAAAGAACACACACTGAATTCATATCCAGGGAAAATTTATACTAGGATTCCAATCCTGTCATCGACATTGTACACACCTACCACTTTGTTCAATTCTCCTACTACTCTGCATCACTGAATCCTGATCCCTTTCCCTTAGCAGGAGAGTACAAAGTCATCCCTGTCTCTTCCTAAGTGCTGGCAGTCAAATTTTACCAGCTGCCGCCTTTTCGTTATTATCTTCCATGACTGTTTTTCTGAAATTAAGTTCTTTTTGTTTGTTTCTATTTTATTTATAAAATGGAAACACTGACAAGGTCATAGGATACAAGGGGTAAATTTCTACACAAGTCCCACCACCAGAACTTCATATCCAGTCCCCTTCCTTGATAGCTTTCCTATTTTTTATCCCTCTGGGAGTATGCACACAAGATCTTTATGGGATGCAGAAGGTTGAAGGTCTGATTTCTGTAATTGCTTCCCCACTAAACACAGGTGTTAGCAGGTTGATCCATACTCCCAGCCTGTTTCTCTCTTTCCCTAGTGGGGCAGGGATTTGGGGAGGCAGGGTTCCAGGACACACAGGGCAGGGGTAGATAACATAATGGTTGTGCTTGATGCTACAAAGTCCCAGGTTCAATCCCCTGCATCACCATAAGGCAGATATGAGCAGTGTTCTGGTTAAATAAATAAATAAATATTTTTTAAAAATACTCCCTATATTAAGTTCAATGTTTAAAGTGTCCGTCCTAGAATATTCATTTTAAAAACTGCTTTTCCACTACATTGCCCCATTCTCCAAAGAGAGGCTGGATAATTCGAATCTGCTACTCAATGAAGACTGGTCCTAGAATAAGTGCAGCCTACAGCATTCCCTGCTATGGTCATGGACTGTGAGCTCAGATCACAGTGTGAGGTTACATAGGCTCCTGTGCTAAATGTGAATATATATGGGCTCTGGGTCAAATTGATGGGGTAAATATTTAATTATATTTATATACTTTCTTCAAGTTCAGGAGCTACTCTCTACCCTAATAAAGGCTCCTAGTCCTACTCCTAACTTTGACTACATCTTCCCAGGCAATATTTTTAGTCCACTTCCATGTTGAGCTATCAAGCTCAAGCAAATATTACTAAAATGCCCTTAACAAGCATACTAAAAATAAACTTCCTAGCCTCTTTCCATCCTTAGATCCCTAGTCTCATCTGCTCTATTCCTACTCTTTAGTTCTTTTTTGTTTGTTTGTTTGTTTTCCTGTTTTATATCTTTGAACCATCAAGTTTCAGATGCTACTATGATTTCACTGAGCAGCTGACCTCAACAATGTGTCCCAGAACCACACCTCTCCAGAGCCTTACCCCACTAGGAGTTGTGGGTATTCTCTGAACTTCTAATGCCCATGTCCAGCAGAGAAGCAGTTACAGAAGCCAGAACGCCCACCTTCTGCACTCCAAAAAGAATTTTGGTCTATACCCCCAGAGGGGGAGAAATATTAGGGGAAGATGACTATAGAGCTCTGAACTCCAATTCTATCAGGACCTGGAGAGAGAAGTGGAAAAAAAAGGAGGAAGAACATTCAGAAGTAGCAATAGGTGTAGGTATGACTTAGAAAGGAAGGGAAGTCAGGATTATAGGGAAAAAAGGGAAAATATATAAAAATATAGAGAGAGAAATAATAGTCAACCCACACTTGTGACATTGGGAGCGCTACTGCAGTTTCCAATGGAGGGAGTAGGGACCCAGAACTCTGGTGGTGGGAACAGTGTGGAATTATATCCGTATCACCTCATGATTTTACAAATCAATATTAAATCACTAATAAAAATATATTGGGGGAAAATAAAATGCAATGGACATGTGTGTGTATGTGATAGAAACCAATAGAGAGGCAAGTAAAAACATACTTTGGGAAAGCTGGGCGGTGGCACAGAGGGTTAAGCCACATGGCGTGAAGCGCATGGATTCTCTCGCCTTCTCTTGTCTTCCCCTCCTCTCTCGATTTCTCTCTGTCCTATCCAACAACAACGACAACAATAACAACAACAATAATAATAACAACAACGAAGATAAAAACAACGAGGGTAACAAAAAAGGGGGAAAATAAAGATTAAAAAATGTTAAAAAATACTTTGGGGCACCAGGTTAACCTCACATAGTACTATGAGCAGGAACCTAGGTTTGAGCCCCTACTCCCCTCCTGTATCAAGGACTCATCAGAAGCAGTGAAGGAGATCTGTAGGTGTCTATCTTTATCTCTTCCTCTCTCTCACTCTCAATTTCTCTCTGTTCTATTGAATAAAATGGAAAAATAGCCACCAAGAGTGGCGTATTTGTAAGCTGGCACCAAGTCTTAGCAATAACCCCAAAGGTAAAAATAAAACATACTTTGTATGTTCTTTTTTTAAATATTTATTTATTCCCTTTTGCTGCCCTTGTTTTATTGTTGTAGTTATTATTGTTGTTGTTATTAATGCCATTGTTGTTGGATAGGACAGAGAGAAATGGAGAGAGGAGGGGAAGAAAGAGTGAGGGAGAGAAAGACACCTGTAGACCTACTTCACCGCTTGTAAAGCAACGCCCATACAGGTGACAAGCCGGGGGCTTGAACCGGGATCCTTACGCTGGTCCTTGCACTTTGTGCCACCTGCACATAACTCTCTGCACTACAGCCCAACTCCCACTTTGTATATTCTAGGCTCTAGACTATATCATGGTAACAGTCTGTTTTATTTCGCTTGCCTGGTATTTGATAGATATTTCAAATTGAATACATGTGTATATATGTGTGTGTGTAGACAGATGTGCAGCATCTTATTTTACTGTTTTATTGTCCCTGGATCATCATTACTATGTGCTGATTTTTTCACATATAAACAGAGACAGTGATAGGTGCAAGGGAAAGATTCCAAACACTGAAGTTTCCTCCAGTAGAATTGGGGATAGACTCAAAACTATGTCTCACCCATGACAAAGCAAATACTCTGTCTATAAAAGCTATCTTGTCATCTTTATACAATATTTTCCCCAATCACCTCATAAATCAATCATTCCAAATAAAAAAGCCTAACATAGCAGAACATTAATTGCAATATTTATAGTGTGAGATTAGCTATGGACTAAAGGACCAAAACAACTCATTTGATTAAACAGATTCACTTAAGTGTTACTTAGGCTGAAGTTAGTTTTATTCCACCATAAAGGTGCTTTTTATAATGCCCCACTATTGCTGGAAAGAAAGGCTTACATCTCTCCATCCTCAGGCATAGTTTGTGAAATAGACAGTAGAGAAGAGACATCACAAGGATCTTAGGAATATTAGAGTAGAATTAGTCAGATGGCAAAATAACTCACTTCATAGTATGTTTGCTTTGTATTGTGTTTGACCCAGGTTTGAGCAAGATTCCTTTTTCACTGATGAAGCCTTGGTGCTGTGCTATCTACCCCATTCTCTATGTGTGTGTCTCTTTAAAAGGAATGTCATTAATAAGATAAAAGGAATTTGAACCATTTCAATGATATTTTGTAGAGCACTCATCTACAATAACATCTAACAGTTAAAGAAAAAGAAAATAAAGAGTACCCCAATTTAAACATAGCACACAAACTGTTGTAAAAAGAATGTTGCTAGTTTATTTAGAGTATGAAATATTACAACTTTTCACAGAGTAAAGTGAATTAAAAGCTTCTCAAGATAAAAATGTCTTGTAGGTACCAAATTTATCGGAGCGATGTTGACGCTCTACTGAACAAATCTGGCAAAATGTTTATCTGTACTTTGAAGTTGAAAGTAGCTTCAGAACTCCATGCAATTAGCATGTGAACACTGATAAAAGACATTTTATGTTTGAAAATGATCCATATCAAGATTGACTGAAAGACATGAAAAAGAAATGCTGCAGAAGCAGGCGATGAAAAGATCTCCACACTATCTACAGAGTAAGGACAGACATGTTTATTCATTTATAGAGTCATTACTGGAATTTCACTATTCTGGCTGATTTTTTCATATATAAATTTATGAAATATATATACACATATTAAGAGAAAGAGAGGGGAGTATATAGATATCTCATCTTATAAAATCACAGCATCTTCCATGGCATTAGGGGTAGGGCTTGAACCTGGGTCGTGCATTTGGCAAAGCGGTATACTATCCAAGTGAGCTATTTTGCTGACTTAAACAAACCTGAGTAAACTGTTCAGCTTTGCCTGACTTTGTCACAGCTGGGAATTATCAACTAAAATTAAAATGGAATCCTGTGCTTATGTGCATTCAAATCAGATATGGGTACCAATTACAGAAGGATATCAAGAGTAACCTTTTCTCTTTTGATGAACTACAAGTTACACTAATGGGAAAAAAATGCATTCCAAGTTAATTTGGATAGTTGGGATGATAGAAACAAAAAGGCTTTAAGTATTTTTTTTTCAGATTTTACAGATAGAGAGACTAATATATATATGATAGAAACAGTAATTGGAGGAACAGGCAGAAAGGTAGAGAGAAAAATGCCAGAAGAGTTGTTTTGCTGGTATTGAAGCTTTCCCCATGCAGACCAGGGACTTGAACCAGGGTACATCTACATTGTAATGCATCAGTCTGTGTGGTGTTCTATCACCTGGCGCAGATATAGAAGATATCTTAACAAAATGTGTTGTTACTATGAATTCCACCCAAAATGGGAAAACATAAAAATTTCATTTTTCTCTGTCATTTTAACAGAAAGAAGTAATCTGTTGATATTACAGATAAGTGTTTTACCAGATTTCTTCTTCTCTGTGAAAATAATTCTCAAGAAGCAGGTGGATGTTCATTTGAATTTCTGCATAGTATACATGATAAAATTCCATCACGTAAATTTAATTACTAGATACTTAAAGATGATAAAAATGGTTTCACCATTAAATTATGACTGCTTGATTTTATATTTCCTTTCTATATAGATCTTCGGCAAAGATCAGGAGAGTAAAATTAGAATAGCAAAGAAGTTGGGAAAGTAAATTTCCAATAACAGCAATGTGAAAGAATTGCTAGAGAAAGTTAAATGTAAAGAAGTATAATGAATTTGACCAAAAAAAGATAAGTAAATGAGGGAAATGTAGCACAGAAAATTCTTTTATTAATATTTACTTTAAATGTTCAACAAAATGACTGAAACCAAAGGGCTTTTATCTGTGGAAAAGCATGATTACAAATACAGTCATATATAAAACCACAGAGGATGAAATATTTGAAAGGGAAATTAAATTTTTAGTGAAGCAATTGCCAATTACTTTGCCATTTAAAATAGAATGAAATAGAAAATTCACTTTTTTTTTTCATTTTTAACCTTCGGGTGTCATAGGATTTGTTGATAAGACACTAGAGGAAACTGAACACTACTGATAACAATAGCTATAAATTGAGACTGTGAACACAGAACTTGGTCAACTCTATTCATTTTGTGGAGCATAGCATTAACATTTTATTTATCTCTCAAATAATTTATGATATACCACCTTTCAAACTAATAACAAACATACTTGAAATTCATAATAATCTAATATATAAAAGTGATATATTTAGAAAAAAGATAGTCTTGGAATTCTAATCAGATCTTCTTGCTCCCCACTCTAAGAATCCTGAGTATTATTTCAAGTTGACAGAAACTAAGATTGTTCTTTAAATGATTATCTCGGAGCTGGGTGGTGGCACACCTGGCTGAGCACACATGCTACCATGCACTAGGACCTGGGTTTAAGCCCCCAGTCCTCATCTGCAGGGGGAAAGCTTTGTGAGTGGTGAAGCAGTGCTGCAGGTGTCTCTCTGTCTCTCTCCCTCTCTACCTCCCCTCTCAATTTCTGCCTGACTCTATCCAATAAATAAATAATAATAATAATTTTTTTTAGTGATTATCTCTAATCAATAGCTGTATGCAACCTTTTACTGATGGATCATATATTCTCCGAACACATACAAATACCACTTTACATGTGCCTATGCTTTGAAATTCAATACTTATTGACATTTTAAATTACCCTACAGATTGTTTGTTTGTTTATCGACTTGTAAATCTAGAACTTCATCAGTATATAATTTCAGTGATCTTGTTTGCTTTTTCATTTACTTGAAGAGACAGAGAGAGGGGGCGTCACTGGTACCGTAACATCTCTCAGATAGTACTTGGGTTTGGGCAAAGCACATGGCTCACTCAGTGAACAGTTTCTTCATTCCAGAATAAATTAATTATTCCTAACTTATAGCTGAAGAATGCTGAATACTAATGTTTAGGTCAGGAGCTGGATGGTGGTGCACCTGATTAAGTGCATGTTAATGGGCACAAGGAAGTGGGTTCAAGCCCTCAGTCCTGCCTGCTGGGGGAAGGCTTCCTGGGTGGTATAACAGTGCTACAGGTCCCTCTCTCTCTCCTTCTCTCTCTCTCTCTCTCCCTCTCTCTCCCTCTCTCTCTCTCTCTCTTCCTCTCCCTCCTCTCTCCCTCTCTCCCTTCTCTCTCAGTTTCTCTTTGTTCTATCAAATAAAATTAAATAAAATTAAATAAAATTAGATTTTTTATTATGTGCACTTAATGTTGCACTACCAACCATTTTAAATTACCCTATAGATTGTTTATTTGTTTACCTACTTGTTGTAAATCTAGAACCTCATCAGTACATAATTTCAGTGATCTTGTTTGCTTTTTCATTTACTTGAAGAGACAGAGAGAGGGGGATTTCTAATAGGAGAAATATTTAACTGAGTAATCATGATGTTGAATAATAATCTAAACAAAAATAAATATTGCTATATGGTTTATTTCTTGTTCTATAAATAGAGATTTTAAAAATGTAAGATAAAGAGGTAGGATTATATAAATGAGACAATAACTTCATGGATGAAAACATTCTTTTTTTGCTTTTTACTTTACAGAGGGCTAGTAGTTTATAATGCCGTTAGGTGTCTGTAAGACATTACCTCCTTCAATGTATGTCTTTATATCTAGCATTATGAACCAGGATGTCAGGCTCCCTCAATTCTATCCCTTGTTCTCCTTCCCAACAGTCCTTTGCTTTGGTGCAATATACCTCACCCAATTCAAGTTTTACTTTATGTTTTCCTTACTGTACTTGCTTCTTAAGTTCCACTTATGAGTGAAATCAAACCAGATGCCAAATAACAGAAAAATGGCTAAGAAAATTATGGTAAATATGCACAATTAAATACTATGCTGCTGTTAAAAATGATAAAGTAATCTATTTTGCTACATCTTGGTCAGAATTGGAAGGTATGATGCTGAGTGAGGTAAGCCAGGGAGAAAATATCCTTTTTAAAATTAACCTATAAAACAATTACTAGCAATACCAAATAGATTATTTAGTTTTGGTTCATTCATATAAAACATGTTTTACCTGATATATATATAAAGAATGCATGACTTTTATTTCATTAACTTTTAAATTTCTTTAGACAACATCTGATAAAACTTTTCTTGTAAGTAAAGATTTCTCTTCTCTATCACTGTCATGTTGTTCTTGTCCTACATCATCCATCAGAATTTAATTGCAAAAATGTATGCTAGTCCTAAAGAACTAAAGCTAATTAATAAAGGGTGGGAAATTAAGTTAAAACTAGTACAAGATAGAAGGTCATACTGTTCAGATCATAACAAAGGAGGATGTATAAGACCAGCTCACAGGACAGAATTGTGTCTTTTGCCTTCTTGTACTTAATAAGTTCATAAATCAGCTTTAAAAAGTTGTTCTCTCTGGGCCAAAAAGAGGACAAATACTAAATGTTCTCACTTATAAGCAGGGCATAATAAATAAGGACAAAGAGGAAGAAAACAAAGTGAAGTATGAGGGGTGCATGATTTATTGCATCAAAGCAAGGAACTCTGGGGAAGAGGAAGGTAGGGTGGATGAAAGAGAACTTTGCAGTCCTGGTGCATAATGAAATTGTACTCATGTGACAGTGACTGCACTGTGAACCATTAACCCTCTCAATAAGTAAAGTTGTTATTTATTATTATTGGAATTTTTTTCAGTATACCAATATGCTTATTTCAAGTCTCTAATTTTTTAAATCTTTTTATTGGGAAGATTAATGATTTTTCAATTAACAGTAAAATGCAAGAACTTATACATGTATAAGATTTACCAGCTTTCTACATAACAAATCATCCCCTACTAGGTCCTCCTCTGTCATCATGTTCCAGGATCCGAACCCTCCCTCAGCCCCAGAGTCTTTTACTTTGGTTCAGTACATCATCAAGTCCCCAATTTAACACACTCTAACTTCACACAGAAAACCTTTCACGTGTTCTGCGTTTCCTTTTGCAGTCTCATCTTTTGCTACTCCTCAGTTTTATCCACCTTTCATTTCCTGAATGTAGAGCGTCCTAAGAACGTGAATTCATCTTTTGCAATGGTGAACTTCTTTCAGTTCATCTTGTCTGCTTTCATAGTTATGTTTCCATCCATAATCCTTTGTCTTTTGAGACTCATTTCACATCTTTTATAATCTATCACTTCTAGCAAGACTGTGGCTAGAAACGCCTTAAAAAATAGGACTCCTTAGATTTCATGATTTCTTATAAATACATATCCTAATGTTTATCACACAAATCAATAACTGTTCATTGTGACCTCATGCACATTAAATCAGCATCTTCTAGTGGCAAGCAGTGCAATAATTTTGTGCTCACGATATATGTTTTTCAAAATTTTTGATGAAAAAAAGTACATGGAAGACCATCTTACTCGGATAAAAACAGAACTTCTGAAAGGTTGACAGGTTGAAAATTATGTCTTACAGAAAATAAAAAGAAAAAATAATAAAGATCTGAAGTGTTCTTATCACAAAAATGAAATGATAATGATGTGACATGAGAGAGGTGCTTTATAATACTACAGTGGTAATTACATTGCAATATCTAAATGTATCAAATCAACATGTGATACCCTGTAAACTTTCTCAATGTTATATGTCAATCATATCTTAACTTCTAAAAAAGAAAGAGTACAGTTTCAGTTGGGGAAATAATTACAGAAAATGTAAATAAATTAACTTATTTTCTTTCTCTCTCTCTCTCTTTCTTTCTTTATCTTTTTCTTTCTTTCTTTCTTCCCTTCTTTCTTCTGCTTCCAGGGTTATTGTTAGGGCTTGTTGCTCACACTTTTATTTCGAGGCTCCTGGCAGTCATTTTTTCATTTTTATTGGATAGGACAGAGATAAACCGAGAGGAGAGGGGGAGATAGAGAGAAAGATAGACACCTGGAGATCTGCTTCACCACTTGTGAAGTGTCCCCGCTGCAGATAAATAGCCGAGGCCTCCACCCAGATCCTTCTGCAGGCCCTTGTGCTTAGTACTATGTGCGCTTAACTCCATTCACCACTGCCTGGCCACCAAAATAATTTATTTTCTTATAGCAAATAATAGTAAGGCAGTTAATGAGGGAAAAGTCATCATTTAGAAGAGGGAGAACAGAAAAACTACTTTTTGTTTACAAGCCATTTTTTATTTGTGATTAGCAATAGTTTGCAAGATTGTATGATTACAGAGTATAGGGTATATTAATGCTTTTCCTACTTTTTTTTCAAGATTATGTATTTCAGAATAGAAGAACACCTGAAACAAAAAGCTAGTCTCAATATATAATATCAAAGCACATATCATCAGCACAGTTTATTACTAATCTTATTAGCAATAGACAAAAAGTGGCTTTGTGTTTCTCTCCTAACACACACATACATACACTGAACTCTGTGAACATGAGTTATGGATTGGACCCACAATTAAAGAAGTGAGGAGTACTGCACTACTGTCTTTGTAAGAGATGTATTTTACATACTATTTTGAATTATTCTGTACTGAAGCTTTTAATTTTATATTATATATTTAATATAATCAGTTGCTTGTATCACTATGGAATCATGTATATTATATAAACTGAGTTATAATCCATCACTGCATTGTAGATCAAATTGTTACAACTTTAGCCATTCAGAGTCCTCCCAAATGACTTTTTATTGTATTTATTTACTGGACAGACACAGAGAGAAACTGATAGAGAAAGGGGAAATAGAGAGGGAGAGAGAGAAAGAAGGAAAAGAGAGAGAGCTGAAGGATTGCTTTACAGTGTGGGAAATTTCTCCCCTGAAAGTGAGGGCTGGGGCTTAAGCCTAGAGCCTTGAGCATTGTAACATGTGCATGCAATTAGGTATGCCACCATCTAGCCCCAGTACTAAGATTGTTAAGCATTAATTCATAAAGATATGTTCAGTCTTTTTCAAGTACTGCATTCTACCTTCCTGTATTGCTTGCTTGAAACTCCCACTACAATAGCAAGAAACATAATTCTCATCATCCACCATCATTTACTATATTCTTGATTTTTAGTTCATCTGTAGCCTCATTTTGATTCCAAGAATTGCTATCAATATTACATTTGTATTAAGATGACACTTCCAATGGATGCTGGAGTTTTAAAATGATAGAGCATCAGAAATCATCCCAGTCTGGGGCCAGTAGTAGCACACTGGGTTAAGCACACATGGAGCAAAGTACAAACACTGGCATAAGGATCTTAGTTTGAGCCCCCGTCTCCCCAACTGCAGGTGAGTCACTTCACAAGCAGTAAAGCAGATCTGCAGGTGTCTATCTTTCTCTCCCCCTCTGTGTCCCCCCCATTTCTCTCTGTCCTATCCAACAATAACAATGACAATAATGATAACAAAATCTAAAAAAAAAAAAAATGGCCACCAGGAGCAGTGGATTGATAGTGCAGGTAGGCACCCAGCCCTGAGGCAAAAAAAAAAAAAAGAAATGAAAAGAAAAAGAAATCATCCCAGCTTAATGAAAGAGAGTTGGATATGGCCAGTGGTCTGTGTTGTAGATAGATGGTAGGTTGGAACTTGATGGTCAGTGAGGTGTTTTAACATATATTTTGTCAGAAACAATTTATAAGACATCTCCTCAATATAAAACAACAAACATTTTTTAGAAAACAATGCAGTTAGGTTAAGAGATAATCATGCAATTAAGGTTAAGAAAATAAACTTCTAAATATGTCTATAAATTAAAAATAAATGTTCAGAACCTTGTAAGTGATTTGCATTTAATTAAATTATACAAAATGAAACTTTTTTTTCCTTGAAACGAGTCACCTTAATACCTTTAGGTTTAAATACACAGGATAAAGTTTTATAATACAGTAGAAAGTTGAAAATGATTATGATATTCACTCAATAAATATTATATTGCAAATCTACTAAGCATAGAATCTTGATGTTGTGATAGACTCTGGGGATTAAGACATAAATAAGATGGAGTCTTTACCATTTTAGAACTTACACTAGACCAGAAAAAAAAAAGATAAGCAATTACTTTCTTATTCACTTTATAATGAAAAGAAAGTCATTCAGAAAACAATGATAGTTTTACCCAGTTTTACTCTTTTGATTAGGATGTGGAGGAGGCCAGGAAGAGTTCCCTCTAGAAATGATGATAGTGACCATCTTAAGCTTGAGGAGAAATTGGTTAGACAAAAATGGAACTGAAGATTTCAAGAAGTGGGTGAAGCATGGTATTTACTCTGGAATGGGAATGATCTTGCATACTGAAGAGTTTTAGAAAGGTTTAAAGACTAGAAAAGCTATCAGTGGAGGGATGGGATACAGAGTTCTGGTGGTGGGAATTGTGTGGCGTTGTACCTCTCTTGTGGTGACCCCTGCAGGAGTTTGGGACTATTAGCATACAAATGACATCACCCTGGGGAGGTGCTTCAGAGAAGGGAATGTATAAAAGCAAGGGACTTTGAGCATGTGAGCCTCTGTGGCTGCTGCTTCTTCTCCTGGTCAGAAACTTCTGGTCAGGTGTGCGATGGCTACTTCTCCTGGGAACTGAACACATGTGACTCTGCTAGCCAGTAAACTTTTAGACCCCTCTACAGCCACGAGCAACATTTACCAGAGCTGATAATTGTTTATCTTATGGGACTAAAGTTTTGATAACTATGCTTAAACTTTATGGACCTAACGTACTCTTAATTCTGGATGATAAGTGCTTATTTTGACTTTTACCTGTTTTGCCCTAATAAACCATGCATTGTTTAAACCAGTTCCCAGCTCCCCGCTGATTCCTTCTACGTGCCGCAAGCAGCAGCCACAACCCCCCCCAACCCCCTTATTAAGTTAATTTACAACATCTCTTATCCTATGGTTTTGTCAGTGTCTCCTTTTAATAAATAATTTTTTTTTAAAGAAGAGAAAGAAATGGTTTACTCTACTAAGGTGCATACATGAGGCTTGAGAGGCAGGTAGAAAGACCCTGTGCAGTAAGCCTGGAATAGGCAGGGCCAGAGAAAGTGGAGCTACATGGATATACCCTTCTACGCCTACTTCATCAAATATAAGTACTACTTCAAAGGAACTGCATGATGCACTTGAATAAAATACAGGAATTATAGGTTATTTTTTATGTTAATTCTGTGTGCTATCCATGTATGTTACAGATGACATTCCATGTGGCTTTTAAATCTTATGCAAAAAAACCCCAATCATTCTGAAAGCAAGGTACAGTAAAATTGAATTATTAAATAAATATATAAATTAAACTTTTCTGCTACTTTCTTTGCCAGCACAATGATTTGCAAATAAATGCAAAAATAATCCACTCTCTCAAAAGAATGCCAAGAGGTTTGAAAATAAATGCATAAACAAACTATTTTAAAATTATGCCAGAGGTTAAAAATAAAAGCTAGCATAATCTCCTACCAAACACAGTTTTGATGAATACCATTCAAACATTATTTTGGAAGAAGAGAAGAATGTGTCACACAGCATATATACAAAGTAAATGTATTGCTATGTGGATATATATTTTTCAAAATCTTAATTTTTAAACATTTATTTATTTACCTCCAGGGTTATTACCGGGGCTTGGTGCCAGCACTATGAATCCTCTGCTCCTGAAGTCCATTTTCTTCCATTTTATTGGATAGTACAAAGAGAAATTGAGATTGGGGAAGGGGATGTAGAGAGGGAGAGAATCAGAGAGACACCCATAGACCTGCTTCACTGCTTGTGAAGTGACCCCCTGCAAGTGGGGAGCCAGGGGTTAGAACTGGGATCCTTGAGCAGCTGCTTGCCCTCCCTACTGTGTGCACTTAATCCAATGCGCCACCACCATCCCCCTCAAAATCTTAGAGATGATCTTCCAACTATAAAATAGTTTTCTTAAAAAAATAAATCATGAAATATATAAAAATAAAACATTTGGGGAGCTGGCTGGTAAAAAGGTGGTATCACACACATTACCATGCACAAGGATCTTAGCTGAAGAGAAAGAAGATTCATGAGCAGTTGAGCAGCAATGTTTCACTTTCTCTCTCTCTCCCCCCACATTGTTCTTTTCTCTAAAGAATGGCAAAACAAAAAGAAAAGAAAGAAAGAAGTGGCAACTGAGAGTGGTGAAATTCTCTTATATGGTCATGAAGCCCCAGAGATAATTCTGATAGAAAAAAAATCGCACAGGTATTACAACTGAGTTTTAAATTATTTTTAAATGAATTAAGCAGCTGAGGCAGAAATAGAACAATTTTATTGTAATGTAATTCATGTTTTCCTATATAAGAAATTTTCAGTTCTGTATTGCTCTGTTCCTTCTATATATCATCTATTTCAAACAAAATTGCTTGTCTGAGTTGCTATAAAAAAGTAAATAATTCAAATGTTGGGGTGTGTGTGTGTGTGTGTGTTTCCATCCACAAGGAAAGTATTGATTAAATAGACTCTCAAATGAATAATGATAAAACAATTTCCATTTGTAAGGAACCAGAGTTTACCTACCACAAATTCCTTCCTCTTATAAATAAAGAAAAAAAATGAGAACAGAAGAGGTTAAACAATTTACCCTAGGCTTTCTAATATTAGAGAAGTTAGTTAATTTCTTATTTCCTGGTTTTAAGCTTTCCTCCATACATTTGACCCATACTTTTACTTTGCTGTGCTGTTCTTTTTCCCATGTAGTAAAAAAGCGGTTGCATATTGCCGTTCAAACTTCAGTGCTCTTACAAATAAAATTCACCCAAGACCCTTGTTTGTAAGGCACCAACTTCAATAGAATCAATTAATGTTGCAAAGTAATGAAATTTTGTAAAAAAAAAAAAAAAATAGTAGCAGAGCCATAGACCAAAATAAAAAAGAAAAGAGCTTTATTCCTGCTGTCATTTAATCTTTATATACCCCCTTCAAATGGATAACCTTGGTGTTAAAAGTAAAGGCTACATTTAATGCCCAACAGTGAAAGCAAATTTGTGAAGTTCTTACCAGAAACAAAGAGGTTGGTGGGTTGTCCAGCAGTAAGTAAATGAGCATATGATAGATAATAACTGATCTTGAGCAAAACCTGGTTTTGTTATTCACTTATTAAATTTACTAACAGAAAACTAACAAAAAGAAAACAATATAAATTAGGGAGGGTATAAAGGGAGTAGTAAGTTTCAAAAATTACCTTTTAGTAATTCTGATGATAGACTTGCTTTCTTCATAAGTAAAATAAACCTGTGAGGAGGTAGATAAAACACTGACGGAACAAAAGAAAGCTATCCCAGCATGACAGGTTTCAAAAACTCATATTTTGTACAGAGTATGTATGGCAGCTTCTTCAGCTATAACTCCTCTTCAACCAGATTTACTTGTCAAAATACAAGGGGCATGACTGACTAGTTGGATAAAATCCATTAATGATATCTATTAGAAAAGCTAAACTTGTAGACATCACTTTCAAGAATAAAAACTTAGTGGGTTAAAATCCCTCAAAAAATGAGTGAGGAGAAAAAGGGGAAAATAAATAAAAGTCACAGATGCTTGGCAACAGTCGTTACCATGCATTCATGCATTCATTTCACCGTAAGTGCTCTTACTTTTTTCCTCTCAAATATTGAGTTTCTTTCCCTTTTTCTTTCTTTCTTTCTTTCTTTCTTTCTTTCTTTCTTTCTTTCTTTCTTTCTTTCTTTCTTCCTTCCTTCCTTCCTTCCTTCCTCCCTTCCTCCCTCCCTCCCTCCCTCCCTTTTGTTTTTGCCTCCAGGGTTATCACTGGGGTTCAGTGCCAAACTGCCCCTGTGGCTCCAGACAGACTATGACCCACACAGTCAACGACTGCCACCTCTCCAGATTCAAAGGAGGTCTCGAAACTTTACATCAGGCTCAACCTGACGCTGTTGACTGGCTACGGAAGAAGGGCAAACGCTAGAAGAAGAAGAAGTGCCTGCACTACAAATCCATTGCTCCTGGTGGCCATTTTTCCCTATTTTTATTGGGTAGGACAGAGAGAAATTGAGAGGGGAGAGAAAGACAGATACCTGCAGACCTGTTTCACTGCTTATGAAATGACACCCTTGCAAGAGGGGACCAGAGGCTCAGACCAGGATCCTTGTGCAGATCCTTGGGCTTCATACAACCTGCACTTAACCTCCTGGCCTGGTCCCTTTAGCATGTTTCTGAATATTGCTCCTTTAGTAAGAAAAAAAGAAGGTTCGGGGTCAAGAAGACATTTCAGTGGTAGAGTACTTTCCTAGCATACATGACACTACATGAACAACAATAGAAAACAAACAAACAAACAAACAAAAATGGGCAAGGAAGGTGATTTGATTCAGTGTTTGAGCACCTGCATAAGAATCTAGTCAAAGCAGAATGTGACTGAGTTGGAGTACTGCACCGAAGTAAAAACTATGGGTGGAGGGTGAGGGTAGATTTTCAGTTTCACTATAAGGAGGTTGGAATAGGAACACAGATATTTGTTGTCAGGAATGGTTTTAATATACACTTCTATTAACTTATAGTCTTGTAAATCACAATTTAATCTGTATGAAAAAAAAATTTAAGAAAGAACCTAGGTTCTACATTTGACACTACATTAATAATGTTCTGCCACATCACGTCAGTACATTGTAAGAAGTGGCTCTGATAAATTCATGACTCAATTTCTTGCTTAGTTGGTCACTGATATCTATATACTCTCTCTGTCTCCTCAGTAGAGGATCTTATTTTGGAATGACCACTGCTACCTATATCACTCTTGGATTTTCTTAGTTTCTTTGCCTGCTTACTAGTCTGTATTTTCGCATGCTTCAGTTGTCCTTGTTTTTCATTGCCCCTTTGTATGCACAAAAGATTCCTTGTTATTTTCTGTTATAAAGTGTCAGTAAAAAAGTTCTAAGCACTTGGTCACTTTTTATATGAAATAACCTAAAATGGAAGGTACTTATTGTAAAAATATCTTGAGAAAACTGAATTTAATCCTCTCCATTCATATATTTTATTTCCCTCGGGAAAGGATATTTTGTGTTGAATCTCACCGTAACTATAAGGAAAAATTTAAAGTCAAAATGGATGAAATAAATCAAAAGTCAGTGATTAGAGGGTAGAGATAATTCTCCATTAGGTAAATGGGAATGTGGTTCTGACTTTGTGGCCTAAGGAAAGTTATTTAACACTGAAATGAAAAGTCCCTAACGTTACTTCAATCTTGTGAGTCTGATGCTCTGCTTTCTTTTAGTTTTACATTGACTCAAATGCCGTTTCTTTAATTTCTCCCCTCTTCAAATTTCTCTTCAGTTTTACTTATGGTTGTGTTGTTTTGTTTTATCACCTTAAAGAAAGGATCATTGTGAATGGAAAGGTGGCTCATTTGATAAAGTGCAGGTAGGATTTTTGTGTGTAAAAACCCTGGGTACAATTCTTAGTACTGTATAGGACAGAGTGGTATTCTTTATGTCTTTGTCTTCTGTGCTATCTCTCTCATAAAATAAATAAATGCATCCATTTAAAAAGATTTTTTTTCAAATAATATTTTATTTTTCTTGGGTTGCTATTAGAAATGCAATTAAATTTTCATGAATCATTAGTATTTCAAAGTGCACGTGAAAGATTAAAATCATTAGAGCCAATCAAAACATTTTAAATTCTAATGGCCTTCAAACTATACTGTATTTGAATATTCTAATTGTAGAATGTAAGAAGGAAAGAATATAAAAATAGAAAACATTTCTTACCACTATCTTTTGAGTCATGCATGAATCTGGTATAGTGCCTAACTTTTCATTAGAGCTTAAATCAGAATATTCAATGGATATGTGATAGAATATTCATTATTATTTTACATATTCTGAAAGAAACATTAAAGTAAATTAAGAATAGCAGGATCACACGTGAAGTAGTCAAAGAATTCAAATACGAAATTTAGTTGAGTATTACTTCAAAGTTGAAGCAGTTAAAAAAGTATGCTAAATTTCTCCTAAGAAACCCAGATTTCAATTATCTGAAGCATTTCTAACAAGAAATGAAAACCACTAGTACTCCAAGTAAAAATTTTCAATGAATTGTCTTAGTTTTTTACTTTAAGTGAGTACATCCCAAAAGAAGAAAGCAATATTTTCGTAAGGGTTAGTGTGAGTGTAAATCATTAATACAGTAGGAAATAGTGACTTTTTTTCTAAAGTTAAATATATTTGTATCATCATTCTGCTGCTGGATGTAGTTATATATTAAAAATAAGGTAAGTAAAAATAAGAAGTTGACTATATATGAACAATCCAAGTGCATATGAATGTTCAGGCTGGATGTTTTTAGAACTTAAGACTCAAAGCCGCCTTAACAGTCTTAAAGAATAAAATGAATTAATAGACTTAGATTCATGCATGCAGTGTAGTTCTATTCAACAATGGAAAAGAACCAACATATAATTGAACCACAGAGTCCTGACACAAAATAGCATATTTCATGGTTCCATAATTTATAGAAACGGGGAAAACTGAACTGTCGTATTTATGATATTAAAAAAAAAAGTGGGGAGTCGGGCTATAGCACAGCGGGTTAAGCACAGGTGGCGCAAAGCACAAGGACCGGCATAAAGATCCCGGTTCGAACCCCGGCTCCCCACCTGCAGGGGAGTCGCTTCACAGACGGTGAAGCAGGTCTGCAGGTGTCTGTCTTTCCCTCCTCCTCTCTGTCTTCCCCTCCTCTCTCCAGTTCTCTCTGTCCTATCCAACAACGACAACAACAACAATAACTACAACAATAAAACAACAAGGGCAACAGAAGGGAATAAATAAATAAAATAAATATTTTAAAAAAAGTGGTTACCACCTAAAAGATGGTAAAGACTGGAAGAGACAAAAGTTCTTCTAGATTTCTAAAAATAATCTACATTGATCTGGATGTTGATTATAGACTCATGTTCTTTAACATTCACTTCACATGTGAGATTCATGCACTTGTGACATTCACTTGCATTTCAAAAATTGATGTTTGGGGATTACATAAAAATGAATTAATCTTTACTGAAAAGGTTCTAACAGTCAGAACATCCAAAACTTAAACAACAGAGTTGATCCTAACTTTCCTAAAGGTCATATTTATATAAAGTAAGTCACCTTTCTAAAATATAGAGTTCTAAGGAGGACTAGTTAATGATCAGTACTGATAAAATCTCATTACCTTTTTTTAATTACTTTTAATTTCTTAATTTTTTTTCCCTTAACCAGAGCACTGCTCATTTCTGCCATATGGTAGTGAGGGGGACTGAACCTGGGACTTTGGAGCCTCAGGCACGAATCTTTTTGCATAACCATTATGCTATCTACGCTGCCCCCACTAACTGTTTTATAAAATAAATCACTAAATTATTTTTTCATGGTATACTAGAAAGCAAAATCAATTGATTCAAAATCAATTTCAAGAAGAGTAGCAAAGAGTAAAAAAGCACTAGTAAACATATTTTTTCTATTAACCAATTGAATAAACGTGTGCAAAAATCTATTTAAAATCATAAAAGAAAATATGGGGGCTGGGCAATGATACACTTGGTTAAGTGCACATAGTACTAAGCGCAAAGATGTGGATGCCAGGGCCCCCCCAGCCTTCCTCCTGCAGCAGGATGCTAGAGCAGGTCTGTCGGTGTCTTTGTCTCTCCCTCTCTATCTTCCCCACCTCTCCCAATTTCTCTCTGTCCTATCCAATAAAATGGAAAAAAATATCCACCAGGAGCAGTGGATTTATAGTGTTGGCACTGAGACACAGAGACAATCCTGGAGGCAAAAAGGAAAAAAAAGACAAGTATATTTTTTAGATAGCAGACCTGGGAAGATAGTTCAGTGTTAGTGTAAAGAAACTGCATGATTAAATTCCCAGGCTCAGTTTCCTGCAACCATCACATGTCAAAGCTGAGTGGTACTTGTATCTCCCTTTACAAAAAAAATAAATGAATTTGGGAGTTGGGCGGTAAAGCAGCAGGTTAAGCGTTGGTGGCCCAAAGAGCAAGGACCTGAGTAAGGATCCTGGTTGGAGCCCCTGGCTCCTCACCTGCAGGGAAGTCGCTTCACAAACAGTGAAGCAGGTCTGCAGGTGTCTGTCTTTCTCTCCCCCTCTCTGTCTTCCCCTCCTCTCTCCATTTCTCTCTGTCCTATCCAATGATGATGACATCAATAGCAACAAGAAAAATAACTACAACAATAAAACAACAAGGGCAACAAAAGGGGGAAATAAAAATAAATAAATAAACTTATTTATATTTATTTTCTAGGAGTGTTATTGCTGGAGGTGATTGCTTGAACAAATTCCACCATGCTTGGCTACCATTCAGTCTCTCTCTCTCTAACGGAGACTAAGACAGGGAATGAGAGGAAAAAGAAAAAGGGACAACTGTAGGACTGTTTCACAGCTCACGAAGCTTCTCCTCTCATGCAGAGTTTGGGGGCCTGACTGAGCCAGGTCCTCCTGCACTGCGATGTGTGTGCTATATATAGCAGGTGGATCATTCCCCATGACCCATCTTGACAGCGCAAGAGTACATGATTAACAGTACACTTTGTTAAATATGAGGCACAGAATAGCTGAGTGAAATAAAACAAACCTCTTGACATCTGTGTGCTCTTTGCTTTCACAGTATTGATATCTATTTTATCATATTTTAGTGCCAAGCATAATGGTTGACACAAAGATATGCTTAATAAATAGTTGATGTGTGACAAATCATGTAAAACCTTTACAATCTGTCTGCTATAAATTTGTAAGTGTACTATGTATTGACTTTTGAAAGAACTATTTTTGATCACTATTTGATTTCTGTTTTTATTGAGGTTTGTGGTTAAATTTTTTTTGTATCTTTTTATTTTATTTATTTATTCCCTTTTGTTGCCCTTGTTGTTTTATTGTTGTAGTTATTATTGTTGTTGTCATTGTTGGATAGGACAGAGAGAAAATGGAGAGAGGAGGGGAAGACAGAGAGGAGGAGAGAAAGCTAGACACCTGCAGACCTGCTTCACTGCCTGTGAAGCGACTCCCCTGCAGGTGGGGAGCCGGGGTTCGAACCGGGATCCTCATGGCGGTTCTTGTGCTTTGCGCTGCCTGCGCTTAACCCACTGCGCTACAGCCCGACTCCCAGTGGTTAAATTTTATCTTATAAAATCTATCGTCAAATCTCTATGGTTAAAATTAATTATTTTATAGTTACATGTTCCTTATCTTAATTTAAAGCAAGTGAAGAATACAAAAACATTAATGATAAAAAGCATAAAAATAAAAAATGTCTACCAGGAGTCCAGCGGTAGCGCAGCGGGTTAAGTGTACATGGCGAGAAGCCCAAGGACCAGCATAAGACTCCTGGTTGGAGCTCTTAGCTTCCCGCCTGTAGGGGAGCCGCTTCACAGGTGGTGAAGCAGGTAGGTCTGTAGGTGTCCATCTTTCTCCTCCCATCTCTGCCTTCCCCTGCTCTTTCCATTTCTCTCTGTCCTATCCAACAACAACTACATCAATATCAACAATAACTACAACAACAATAAAAAAACAACAAGGGCAACAAAAGGGAAAATAAATCAATAAATATAAAAAAGTCTACCAATGTGCTATCTCACAGTGCTTAGAAATAGAAAAATTCTGCATAAACACATATTTTTGCATATATACCTGTATACCTTTGTGCACATATAAACATTTTTGTTTAAAAGGTAATAAGATTTCAAAGTTTCAAAAAGCATAAGTAGAAACCTACTAAAAGACAACTGTTCAAATATTTTGCTCCTACAGTTCTGAGTTTATTGTGTCACTAAAAGGTTTTTTTTTTTTCAGATTTCACATACTTACTTAAAATATCACCAGTATTTAACAATAGTTACCCTAAATAAAGAGTAAATGGACTTTTGTTTATATACATGCAACAAATCAAAGTGAGTGATTTCTTTTTCCATTTCTTCAATTATACCTCAATTTAGGGAGAGTGTCTCCAGAGTTGCTAAGCCTGAAGTATCTTCCCTCCAGCGCAAATACTCTGGTGAGACCTTTCCTAACTCATGGGACTCTCTAGTTCCATTTCAAAGGGTGCACTTCCTAACAAAGATAAAGAACCTAGATACAGACCAGGACCCAAGAGATAGAGTACATGGGCAAATGTATCCATAGTTAGGGGAAAAAATGTATATATACATATATATATATATATATATATATATTATTTATAAAAAGGAAACATTGACTAAACCATAGGATAAGAGGGGTACAACTTCACACAATTCCCACCACCAGAACTCTGTATCCCATCCCATTCCCTGATAGCTTTCCTATTCTTTATCCCTCTGGGAGTATGGACCAAGGTCATAGTGGGATGCAGAAGGTGGAAGGTCTGGCTTCTGTAATTGCTTCCCCACTGAACACAGGCGTTGACAGGTCGATCCATATTCCTAGCCTCTCTCTCTCTTTCCCTAGTGGGGAAGAGCTCTGGATAAGCAGATCTCCAGGACACATTGGTGGGTAAAAGTTCACAACAGTCTGCAGAGACTAGACTTAAGACTTAATAAATGCAGCAATCAAGTACAAAGACCTAAAAAAATATAAAGACACTGTAAAGTACTTAATATAATATGTTCTGCTTAGGCCTAGATACCCTTCTCTCCTACCCCCCATTTTACTTCCCTCAATAACTTTAAGTCTAACCTTACCATATAAACTTAAGGACTAGAAAAGGTGGATAAGGGCAAGAGACTGGCACATTTTAAGTTTTTTTCACTTTTTATTTATAAAATAGAAATACTGACAAGACTATAGGATAAAAAGGCTACATTTCCACACAATTCCCACCCCTAGACCTCCATATCCCATCCCTTCCCCTGATAGCTTTCCCATTATTTATCCCTCTAGGAGTATGGACCCAGGGTCATTATGTGGTGCAGAAGGTGGAATGTCTGGCATCTATAATTGCTTCTCCACTGAACATGGGCATTGACAGGTCGATCCTTACTCCCAGCATGCTTCTCTCTTTCCCTAGTGGGGCAGGGACTTAGGGAGGCAGGTCTCCTGGACACATGGTGGGGTCATCTCCCAGGGAAGTCAGGTTGGTATCATGATAGCATCCAGAACCTTGTGGCTGAAAAAGAGTTAAAATATAAACCAGAACAAATTGGCACACTTTAACAATGACCTTCTTGATTACTCCCAAGCCATCCCATCATCTGGGGCTTTAGTCAGGGAATCCTTGGATTCACACATAGATATGATGGGCCTAGACTGGTCATTTTCATCAAGAACATCATCATAAACCCTCTCATAGACCTCTACAGGGCCTTTCCCTCAATGTAGAACAACAATGGTAGGGGCTACTCCACTCTCTGAAGGGAGGCCAGGTACTCTGCCACTCTAGGAAAACTGGTCCTGAAGAAATGAGTGAATCCTAAAATGTTCCTATCTGTGAACATGAAATGCAAGCACAGTCTGACAGGGATGCAGAGGTTATACAGGTTTCTGTGCTAAATATGAATAGACATGGGCACTAGGGCAGATCAGTGGGATTTACAGCTAAAGATATTTACATACTTCCCTCATATTTAGGAGCTATCCTCTACCCTAATCCAGCTCTCTAGCATTACTCTCAATTCTGATGCCATTTTCCCAGACAATACTGTTAATCTACCTGCATGTTAGCTATCAGGCTCAGGCAAAAAGTATTGAAGTCATGGGTCCCTTGTAATAGACCTAAAATAAACTTCCTAGCTTTTTCCCACACAAAGACCCTTATTTCCATCTGCTTTTTTCTTACCTTTAGGTTCCTGATTACTAAACAACTTTCCCTGCTTTTTATCTTACCACTTTTCAGCCTCCAAGTTACAGACACTACCAAGACGCCATCCTGGCTTCCCTGAGCAGAAGACCTAACCAGTGTATCTCAAAACCTTACCTCCCCAGAGTCTTATCCCACTAGAGAAATATAGAAAGAGGCTAAGGGTATGAATCTACCTGCCAACATCCTTTTTTCAGCATAGAAGCAATTATAGAAGCCAGACCTTCCACTTTCTTCTCCACATAAAGAATTTTGGTCCATATTCCCAGAGGGATAAAAAATAGGGAACTGTCCAAAGGATGGGATGGTATATAGCACTTTGATGGTGGGAACTGTATGGAACTATACCCTGTTATCTTATGATCTTGTAATAGTTATTAAATTACTAATAATAATTTTAAAAGTTCAGAGGCCATTGGCTAAACCTGCACCTAAATTATTAGACTATCTGTTTAGGTTCATTCCAAAGTATCTGTGCCTTATTTATTAAGGTTTAGCAATGTGTACTATCTAACATGTTCCTGTCCTTACACTGTGTCATGAATGACTTGGCATGATGTGCATAAAATAAAAACCACAGAGAAAAAAAACTATTGTTTTAATAAGTGGAAATTTTTGGAAACATCTTAATTTTGTACACATTTATAATAAAAATTTCAGTGTTCTTCATTTTTTTTTTGCCTCCAGATATTGCTGAGGCTTGGTGCCTGCACTATGAATCCACTGCTCCTAGAGGCTATTTTTCCCATTTTTGTTGCCTTTATTGCTACCTTTGTTGTTGTTGTTGTTATTCTTGTTGTCATTGCCATTGCTGTTGTTGTTGTTGTTGGATAGGACAGAGGAAATGGAGAAAGGATGGAAAACAGAGAGGGGGAGAGAAAGATACCTGCAGACCTGTTTCACCATCAGTGAAGTGACCCCCCCACCCCCCGCAGGTGGGGAGCCCGGGGCTCCAACCAGGATCTTTATGCCTATCCGGATCCTGTCTGTGCACTTTGCACCAAGTATGCTTAACCCACTGCACTACCACCCGACCCCCATGTTTCTCTTTTTTTTTGTTCTGATATATTGTAAGTATTATAGTGATGTTCTTGTTTATAAGAGGTCTTTTAGAACCTCTTTCATGGCAGGCTTGGTAATGGTTGTCTCCTTTAACTGCTGTCTGTCTAAGAAGGTTTTGATCCCTCCAACTAGTTTGAATGAAAGTCTAGCAGGTTAAATTATCCTTGGTTGAAACCCTTTTTCATTCAGGGCTCGATAGATATCTTGCCATTCTCTTCTGGCTTTTAGAGTTTGAGTGGAGAAGTCTGCTGATAGTCTTATGGGTTTTCCCCTGTATGTGACTTTTTGTTTTTCTCTTGCAGCCTTTAGGATCCTTTCTTTATCCTTACTTCTTTTCATTGTAACTATGATGTGTCTGGGAGTCTTCAGGTCTGGGTTGATTCTGTTTGGGTCTCTCTGGGCATCTTGAGTCTTAATGTCCTTTCTGTGTTCAGGTCAGGGAAGTTTTCTTCTATAATTTCCTCTAGAATGTTTACATCCCCTTCATCTCTTTCTTCCTCTGGCAGGCCAATTATATGAATGTTGTTTCTTTTGAGATCATCCCATATGTCTCTGTTGTTGTTTTCAGTGTCTCTCAATCTCTTTTTGATCTCTTTTACCTCTTTCTTAGTTTTCTCTAGCTCATCCTCTGTCTGGCTAATTCTGTTTTCTGCTTCTGTTAGTCTGTTTTCCCTTCCCTCAGCTGCTTTCTTCAGTTTAGCTATTTCAGCTTTCAGTTTTCTAATTACCTTGAGAGAGCTAGTATTTTCCTTGAGGGTCTCATCTGTTGTTTCCCTAATTCTGCTAGCCCTTTCCTCCATAGTTGTCTTCATTTCTGTCATTATTAAATTTATTATTGCTTGCATAGTTTTCTTATCTATGGTTACCTCTGACTGATTTGTAGTTTCTTATGGGCTCTTATCTTCATTCATTGTAGTAGCAGTTTTATTTGCTCTTGTTTTAACCTTTTTTTTTATTGATGTGTTTTTTATTTTTGTGTTCTGTTGTTGTGTTTTGAGTACAAACCACACTGTACTAAATACCTTTATAACAAATGCAATCACCAACCTCGGAAATTACAATAGTAGCTGAAGCAAGGATTGAAGCAGTTTAACCGATACCAGTTATCCAAACAATGCTTCCAGTCCAAGAAAAAAATAGCAACCAAATCCAAATGAAAAAGAAAGAGTAAGGAAAAAAGGGATAGTAAGAATAAACAATTATGCAAACCTACTGTCCATTGTAAATTCTAGGGGTAGCAAGCAGAGAAAGGGAAGTAGAGAAGAGACTCACACAAAGAGTCCACTCTAAGTCAGATTTCTTCCCCAAAATAATTCACAACCAAGTATCAGTGAATTCAGAAAGCCAAAGCCAAAGAAGGAGGAAGGAAGAAAGGAAGACAAGGATGAGAAGAAAAAAAAAAGAAAAAAGAAAAGAAAAGAAAAAAAGAGCAGTGAAAGGAAAGAGTTTTTTTTTTTTTTTTTAATTAGTTAGGAGGAGGAAGAAGGGGGAGAGTGGATAGAGGAGGTAGGTAGAGTAAAACAAGTTCCTCTCCCAATGGATAGGACACAGTCACTTAGCAATGTAAAATACACTAAGAGTTAATTTGGGTCAACCTGAAGGAGTGGGGGGAAAGGGACACGAGTATATATATTAGTAATAATAAAATAGAACAGAGTAAAAAAATGTAACAGTCAGTCTGCAGCTTGGATGGCTCCTGATTGGCTCTCAGAAAGGAAAAGGGTTGGAATGACATCCCTGGTGAGCCAAGAATCTTGGTAAAGAAAAAATCTCAGCAGGGAGCCTGCTAGTAGCAGCTCTCCAAGCCCTGGGGTCTGGTTATAAGAGGAGGGGAGAGGGATGTGCTTAGGAATTAATTAAAAAATTTCCTTTCTTTTTTGTCTGTTTTCTAACCTAAATTGTGAATATTATTACAAATCCTTATCTTAGAAAAGTCTTATCTGTTGTCATAAACAGAGAAGTAATCTGATGCTTACATTACAGTGTTCTATATTCATAGATGTATTTTATATACATCTATGTTAATCAGGGGTAGCCATCTGTAGTTTTCTTTTTTATTTGTGTCTCCACCTGCTTTTAGTATCAAGGTGATGACAGCTTCATGGATGTGGAGGGAGTATTCCTGTGTCTTTGACACTCTGAAAAAGTTGGAGGAATATAGGTAGTAACTCTTCCTTAAAGGTTTTGTATAATTCATTTGTAAAACCATCTTTGCCAGGACTTTTGTTATTAGGGAGTTTTTTAATTATTGTTTCAATTTTCTTTGGCTGTAATTGGTCTATTCATGTTTTGAAGCTCCTCCTGGTTTGGACACACCCAGAATGTAACTTAAAATGGATTAAAGTTTCATTAAACCACCAAACTAACAGGTATAGGAAAAAATGCTGGATGAGTAATCAAGAAAATGCAAATCAAAACCACAATGTGACACCACCTCATATCTATTAGCATTGCTACCATTAAAATGACTGAAAATAATAGGCGTTGATGACAACTTTGACAAAAGGGAACCCTTTTGAACTGTTGGTAAAACGGAAACTGATTCAGCTACATCAGAAAATAAAAAACAAAATCAGAACTACCATATGGTCCAATATTTCCATTTTTGATCATTTATTCAAAGAAAATTAAGAGAAGGCTCTAATAAATGTCATGTGATTCTGAGGGTTAAAGAAAGCAACACCTACCACAATGGCACTACTACAAAATAGCATTCAATAATTTTATCCCTCCTTTTCTTTATATTAATATTTATGAACCAATGTGATGCATAGAATGTAATTTCAGTTTGTAAAACTAGCTTCACCAGGAAACTGTATGAAACAGTTTTAAAAATCAACTTTGAATATACAAAATTATTATAGAGCAAAAATTAAGAACATCTGGTTTAAATAACTGGGCACAGTGTCAGACAGTGGCTCACCTGGATACAAGTATACACTGTAGTGTGTAAAGATGTTGGTTCAAGCCCCTGGCCCCCAACTGCAGGGGAAAAGCTTCATGAGTGATGAAGTAGAGGTGAAAATGTCTCTCTGTCTCTCCCCATCTGCATCTCCTCTCTTTCCTCTCAATTTCTCTGCCTCTATCTGATAATAAAAACAATTAAATTAAAGAATAAACAACTGGGCAGGGCATTTGTACTAGTATTAGTGGAGTGACTCAGAACCTCTTTCCATTCAGCACTTACTCATGACTTATTTTATAATCCCTCAAATAGAATCAAAAGAAATATCAGTTGTACTTTATGCTAAAATTATAGCAAGAACCAGCACACAACACAGATGTGTGAGCATTCAACTTAGATTCCATGACATTAAAAAGAGCATCTTCCTCCCTTCCAAAATTGAACGAAGAAGAACTACAAAATCTAAATGTACCAATCACAGACAAAGAAATTGAAACTGTTATTAAGAACCTCCCCAACAACAAAAGTCCTGGACCAGATGGCTTCACAAACAAATTCTACAAAACTTTCAGGAAACAGTTAGTACCCATACTTCTGAAGCTTTTCCATAAGACTGAAGAAACAGGAATACTCCCTTCCACCTTCTATGAAGCCAACATCACCCTGATACCAAAAGCTGATAGGGACACAACAAAAAAGGAAAACTACAGACCAATATCTCTGATGAACATAGATGCCAAAATATTAAACAAGATCTTGGCCAACCGGTTACAGCAACATATCAAAAAGATTGTTCATCACGACCAAGTGGGATTCATCCCAGGAATGCAAGTCTGGTTCAACAATGTCATTCAATGTCATTCACCACATCAATAAAAAGCAAAACCAAAAGCCACATGATTATCTCAATAGATGCAGAAAGCCTTTGACAAAATCCAACACCCATTCATGCTCAAAACTCTACAAAAAATGGGAATAGATGGGAAATTCCTCAAGATAGTGGAGTCTATATATAGCAAACCTACAGCCAACATCATACTCAATGGACAGAAGCTGAAAGCATTCCCCCTCAGATCGGGGACTAGACAGGGCTGTCCACTGTCACTGTTACTCTTCAACATAGTATTGGAAGTTCTTGCCATAGCAATCAGGCAAGAGAAAGGAATCAAAGGAATACAGATTGGAAGGGAAGAAGTCAAGCTCTCACTATTTGCAGATGATATGATAGTATACATAGAAAGACCTAAAGAATCCAGTAGAAAACTACTGGAAGTTATTAGGCAATATAGCAAGGTATCAGGCTACAAAATCAATGTACAAAAATCAGTGGCATTTCTTTCTGCAAACACTAAATCTGAAGAAGAAGACATCCAGAAATCACTCCCATTTACTGTTTCAGCAAAATCAATCAAATACCTAGGAATATAGTTGACCAAAGAAGTGAAAGACTTATATACTGAAAACTATGAGTCGCTACACAAGGAAATAGAAACTGATACCAAGAAATGGAAAGATATCCTATGCTCATGGATTGGAAGAATCAATATCATCAAAATGAGTATTCTCCCCAGAGCCATATACAGATTTAATGCAATACCCATCAAAGTTCCACCAAGCTTCTTTAAGAGAATAGAACAAACACTACAGTCATTTATCTGGAACCTGAAAACACCTAGAATTGCCAAAACCATCTTAAAGAAAAGAAACAGAAATGGAGGCATCACACTCCCAGACCTTAAACTATATAATAAAGCCATCATCATCAAAACAGCATGGTACTGGAACAAAAATAGGCACACAGACCAGTGGAACAGAATTGAAAGCCCAGAAATAAATCCTCACACCTATTGACATCTAATCTTTGATAAGGGGGGTCAAAGGATTAAATGGAAAAAGGAGGCTGTCTTCAATAAATGGTGCTGGGAAAACTGGGTTGTAACATGCAGAAGAATGAAATTGAACCACTTTATCTCACCAGAAACAAAAATCAACTCCAAATGGATCAAAGACCTAGATGTCAGACCAGAAACAATCAAATACTTAGAGGAAAACATTGGTAAAACACTTTCCCACCTACACCTCAAGGACATCTTTGATGAATCAAACCCAATTGCAAGGAAGACTAAAGCAGAAACAAACCAATGGGACTACATCAAATTGAAAAGCTTCTGCACACCCAAAGAAACTATTAAACAAACAGAGAGATCCCTCACAGAATGGGAGAAGATCTTCACATGCCAGACATCAGACAAGAAACTAATCACCAAAATATATAAAGAGCTCAGCAAACTTAGCACCAAAAAAGCAAATGACCCCATCCAAAAATGGGCAGAGGATATGAATAAAACATTCACCTCAGAGGAGATCCAAAAGGCTAACAAACATATGAAAAACTGCTCTAGGTCACTGATTGTCAGAGAAATGCAAATGAAGACAACACTAAGGTAGCACCTCACTCCTGTAAGAATGGCATACATCAAAAAGGACAGCAGCAACAAATGCTGGAGAGGTTGTGGGGACAGGTTGCTGTGGGAATGTAAATTGGTCCAGCCTCTGTGGAGAGCAGTCTGGAAAACTCTCAGAAGGCTAGACATGGGCCTTCCATATGATCCAGTAATTCCTCTCCTGGGGTTATACCCCAAGGACTTCATAACACCCAACAATAGCAGCACAATTCATCATAGCTAAAACCTGGAAGCAACCCAGGTGCCCCACAACAGATGAGTGGCTGAGAAAGCTGTGGTATATATATACAATGGAATACTATGCAGCTATCAAGAACAATGAGCCCACCTTCTCTGACCCATCTTGGACAGAGCTAGAAGGAATTATATTAAATGAGCTAAGTCAGAAAGATAAAGATGAGTATGGGATGATCCAACTCATCAACAGAAGTTGAGTAAGAAGATCTGAAAGGGAAACTAAAAGCAGGACCTGATCAAATTGTAAGTAGGGCACCAAAGTAAAAACCCTGTGGTGAGGGGTAGATGTGCAGCTTCCTGGGACAGTGGGGGGTGGGAGTGGGTGGGAGGGATGGGTCACAGTCTTTTGGTGGTGGGAATGGTGTTTATGTGCACTCCTAGTAAAATGTAGACATATAAATCACTAGTTTATTAATATGAGAGGGGGAAATTTAATTGTATGTCTCAAAGTTTTCTATAACACAGACTGAATCTTTTTAATATATAGGCTGTGTATTTGATATGCAGACTCTCTCAAAAGCCTAGACCAAGTAGATCAGAAGCAACCAATAGCATAGCTACATACAAGATACTGGGTACTGTATAGCAAACCCTAACAAAAGGACTTTTCAAAGTTAACCCAATTACCAAATAATGTGATGATAACATTAACTATCGATTGTCTTTTTGAACCCTAAGACAGCAGGAACCTCACATCTCCACTATAGAGCCTCTACTTCCCCCAGTCCTGGAACCGTTGGATAGGGCCCACTTTCCCGTATGCCTCTCCCAATCCATATCAAATAATATTGCATCTTCTGATCACAACCTAACCAACACAACGATTGCCACCTCAACATGCTTCACTTCAGACTGTGTCCAGAGACTTCACGTGTGGAACGACAATCCTTCAGCTTCATTACTCTGGTGAGACCTTTCCTTTCATAGTATACTCTAGTTCCATCTCAGGTGGTTCACTTTCTAACAAAGTCCCAAAACCTAGATATACACCAGTTTCTGTGAGAGAGAGCATACGTTCACATGTATCTGTAAACTACTGCAAAATATATACCTGAAAGCAGAAGTACACTAGAGTTTGCAGTGAGTACCCCCTTAACACTTCCTCTCCACTATTCCAAGCTTTGGGTCCATGATTGCTCAACAATTTGTTTGGCTTCGTATGTTAACTCTCTTTTCAGTCACCAGGTCCAGATGTCATCAGGATGCTGGCCAGGCTTCCCTAGACTGAAGACCCCACCAATGTGTCCTGGAGCTCAGCTTCCCCAGAGACCCACCCTACTAGGGAAAGAGAGAGGCATATTGGGAGTATGGACTGACCAGTCAACGCCCATGTTCAGCGGGGAAGCAAGTACAGAAGCTAGACTTTCTACCTTCTGCAACCCACAATGACCCTGGGTCCATACTCCCAGAGGGATAGAGAATGGGAAAGCTATCAGGGGAGGGGGTAGGATATGGAGATTGGGTGGTGGGAATTGTGCGGAATTGTACCCCTCCTACCCTATGGTTTTGTTAATTAATACTTTCTTAAATAAAAAAAGAGAGAAAAAAAGAGCATCTTCCTATAATGAATAGTGAATATTGCATACATTTTAGAGAATAAAAAGCAACTGAGCCTATAAATCACCCACTAAAATATTGCACTATATAAAACTGGAACAACTACAAATCTGAAAACTAACATTTTCCTCCTCCTCCTCCTCCCCCTCCTCCCCCTCCTCCCCCTTCTCTTCTTCTTTACCATCATTTCCCCCACCCCCCTTCCTCCTCTTCTTCTTTCTCCTGCTACCAAGGATATCACTGATGCTCAGTGCCTGCATGAGGAAACCCAGCTTCTGGTGAACCCCTTCTTTCCTTCCTTCCTTCCTTCCTTCCTTCCTTCCTTCCTTCCGTCCTTCCTTCCGTCCTTCCTTCCTTCCTTCCTTCTTTCCTTCTTCTTCTTCTTTTTTTTTTTGACAGATATAAAATGAGAGGGAAAGGAGATATAGAAAAGGAAAGAAAGAAAGAAATAGTTTCATATAGCTTTACCACCCATGAAGCTGACCCCTGTAGGTGAGGACCAGGAGCGTCAGCAAGGTAACATGTTACATTACCAGATGTACCACCTCTTAGTCCCTGTACCATTCACATGTAATAAAACAGTAGGTTAAATATGCAAATAACTTAAATTGTTGAAAATCATCTGATCGTTGAACTTGTGTTTCTAAAAAAGGAACTAATCAAGTGAATCTACTAGGAATTCATATTTACTCCTCTTTGGTACACTCAGGCCACTGAGAACTTATCTTCTACACTGTTATCTGAGAGACTGGACCTAGTGTTCTGCATTGGAACTGAGTTGTGTTATGAAGGACTTTCAGAACTCATAAAACTGTCAACATCAGATATAGGTCTGCTAAGGGGGGTTTGCCAAAGAATTTATGGTAACAGAAATCTAACCATTAACTCAAGAATGCTCTTGAACACATTAGTTTGTAATAATTAAGCTGATATTTATAAACACTATATATATATTTATAAGCACTATATATATTTATAAACACTACATATTTTTAAACACTATATATATACATATATCATATATATAACATATCGTATATATACACATATATATAACACAATATATGCATATATAGTGTTTATAAATATTGTAGTGTTCATAAATATATCTATAGTACAAACCAAAGGCTAATGTATAGCTCCAAGTGATAATGAGTATGTCTGGGTTCTAGTGCTACAATCGATTATGCCAAGACCTGCTGCTATATCTTTTTTTTTTTCCCCAGTGCACTACTCAGCTCTGGACTCTGAAACCACAGGGGACTAAACCTGGAACTTTAGAATCTCAAGCATGAAATTATTTTTCATAACCATTATTCTAGCTACCTCATCCCTGCCCCATATTCTATTTTTGATCATCTTTTTCTGTCATCATGTCTCCAGATTATTTTCTCTCAAAAGCCTAGACCAAGTAGATTAGAAGCATCCAATAGCACAGCTATATACAAGATACTGGATAATGTACAGCAAACCATAACAAAGGGACTTTTCAAAGTTAACCCAATTAACAAATAATGTGATGATAATATTAACTATCGATTGTCTTTTTGAACCCTAAGACAGCAGGAACCTCACATCTTCACTATAGAGCCCCTACTTCCCCCAGTCCTGGCACCCTTGGATAGGGCCCACTTTCCCGTATGCATCTCCCAATCCAAACCAAATAATATTGCATCCGCCGATCACAACCTAACCAAAGCAACGATTGCCATCTCGACATGCTTCACCTCAGACTGTATCCAGAGACTTCACGTGTGGAATGACAACCCTTCAGCTTCATTACTCGGGTGAGACCTTTCCTTTAATAGTACACTCTAATTTCATCTCAGGTAGTTCACTTTCTAACAAAGTCCCATAACCTAGATATACACCAGTTTCTGTGAGAGAGAGAGCTTACGTGCACACGTACCCATAAACTAGTGCAAAATATATACCTGAAAGCAGAAGGACACTAGAGTTTGCAGTGAGTACCTCCCTAACACTTCCTCTCCACTATTCCAAGCTTGGGATCCATGATTGCTCAACAAATTGTTTGGCTTCATATGTTAACTCTCTTTTCAATCACCAGGTTCTAGATGCCACCAGGATGCTGGCTAGGCTTCCCTGGATTGAAGACCCCACCAATGTGTCCTGGAGCTCAGCTTCCCCAGAGACACACCTTACTAGGGAAAGAGAGAGGCAGACTGGGAGTATGGACCGACCAGTCAACGCCCATGTTCAGCGGGGAAGCAATTACAGAAGCCAGACCTTCTACCTTCTGCAACCCTCAACGACTCTGGGTCCATGCTCCCAGAGGGCTAGAGAATGGGAAGGCTATCATGGGAGGGGGTGGGTTATGGGGATTGGGTGGTGGGAATTGTGTGGAGTTGTACCCCTCCTACCTTATGCTTTTGTTCACTAATCCTTTCTTAAATAAAAAATTTAAAAATAAAAAAAAAGAATTTACTCTTAGAAAGTGATTTCTAACTATTTTAATTATTTTTGTGTTTTGACACAAATCATCAAGAAACTGCATGAGACAGAAATTGATTATAACATTATACACACTGATCCGTAAACAACTCCTGCCTTCTCAGTCAAAATCTAGTAACAAAAGTCACAGAAAACGTTTATGCTTAACTGAATTTTGTACAAAAAGAATCAATGTCAGAGCTGAGGAGACAGCATAATGATTATGGAAATGCTTTCATACTTGAGGGTCTGGGGTCCCAGGTTCAGTCTCCAGCACCACCATAAGCAGTACTCTGGTGTCTCTATCTATCTCTCTTTTTCTGTCTCTTTCTCTCCCCCCTTTATTTTTCTCTGTGTAACTCTCTTTCATGAAAAATAAATAAATTTTAAAAAAAACTAATATCCATGATAGAGTTGGAAGACATTAACCCAATTTTCATCTACAATATGGAATTCAAAAGCCTAACTTAAAATGCATTTTAGATGAAGCAAGAATTTTATATGGTATTTGGCAAACTATACAGTTTATATTTTGGAGTAGGCTTATTTAATTCAACATTGATATTAAACTATATTTATTGATTGTAGACATCTAAAATATGTGCCTCAATGTAATAATATCTCTTCTTTAATAAAGAAAAAATATATCTGTGTGTACTTGTGTACTCTCCTCAGAAACCTGTAAGCCAAGATGGTATAGTGTCTCTATAAATTGACTGCCAGGCAGTAATCCCAAAGTGACTTGAAAGAATCTTCGGCAAAGCTCTATGTGAGTGTCTTTATCACAGGTAATTCCTCAAACTCACCCATCCCATGAGCACCAGCCTCCTGGAGTTCTGTGGTCCTCACCAACTTATTGACAGTTGGAACACTTTAAATTTAGAGGGACTGAAAGAATATTAAGGATAGTCTAATTCATGGGATCACAGAAATGCTTGAAACAGTAGACTCCAGGACCAAGGACCAGAGCAAATACAGTGGTAGAAATTCAACTGTCCCTTTAATTTGCCACCTTTAGATGGGTTTACTGGTGCTACAAGTCCCCCTTTAAGCCTTAAAATGTTGGAACCTTATGGTGAATGGACTGGAAAACCACACTGAAGTAGGATAAAAAAAGATATTTGAATTGTAAGAAAGAATGATTGACATTTGTAAATTGGTCAGAGACATTAAATTTGAAGGGATAAAATGATATGGGGGGGCTTAAACATACATATTTTGCAATGTATGTAAATTATATAGCCCTATTTCCACCCCCTCAACGTCCCCCTTTTCACATGGAGTACTGCACAGGGTAAACTTCATAAGGTTTTTCTTCTTCTCCCTCTCTCTCTCTCTCTCTCTCTCTCTCTCTCTCTCTCTCTCTCCCCCTACCTCTCCCTACCACCTCTCTCTCTCTCGTCTCTAACCTTCTGTCTAAAAACTATGCACGAGGAGTAGCAGAATCATGCAGGCATGAAATTCCAGAGAAAACTCTGGGAACAAAAAGAAATAAAAGAAGAAGAAATACTGATTTGAATACAGAGAGAAACTAAGAGTGAAGGGAGAGCTAGAGAGGAAGTGAGACAGCGAGACACCTGCAGCACTGTTTCACCACTTCTTCCTTTTTTTTTAAATCTTTTTTTTTTTCTTGCCTTCTGGGTTATCACTAGGGCTCTGTGCCTGCACCATGAATCCACTGCTCCTGGAGGCTCTTTTCCCCCCTTTTGTTGCCCTTGTTGTTTTATCATTGTTATGGTAATTGTTATTGATGTCATTGTTGTTGGATAGGTCAGAGAGAAATGAAGAGAGGAGGGAAGACAGAGAGGAGGAGAGAAAGATAGATACCTGCAGACCTGCTTCACCGCCTGTGAAGTGACTCCCCTGCAGGTGGGGAACCAGGGGTTCAAACCCTGATCCTTACGCTGGTCCTTGCGCTTTGAGCCCCGTGTGTTTAACCCACTGTGCTACCGCCTCACCCCCTGCTTCACCACTTGTAAAGCTTTCCTTCTGCAGATGAGAACCGGGAGGCTTGAACCCATTTGTGCATAATATAGTGTGCACTCAACCAGATACATCACCACCAGGCATCCTTTACCTATGAGTTTAAGTTTCTATTTTCCTATTCTCATATTATACTTTTAATTAGCATTTTAGTTCACTCTTACTCTTATAAAATGAATTGTTCTTGTAAATTAAAAAATAAAATGGTCACCCAAATGCTTAGTCTCAGTAACTAAGAAATAGTTGCATTTGTGATTAAATGTTGTTTCCATTCATGCTCCCCTTTTTCACAATTTAAATTTATGTAAGTAAAACAATTTTAGCAAATTATAATTTTGTATGCTTCTCTAGTTGTTGAGCCACAGAGAGAAATCCTTGAAGAAAGCAGTCTGCTATCGTTTGCATCAACTCTCAGCTTTCAGAATCGTAATTCAAAAGCAATTTTTTTCCAAGAAAACTGAGTAGCTTCTTCTCTTAATAAGAAAGGAAAATCTAATAGTTTAAGGCTAGAGAAAAAAGAGAGTAAATCTATTTCATATTCAACTACGCATACATAAAAAAACATAAATGTTTCCCTTTAGATGACCCAGGCCATGCTGTCTAACAGAAAACCTGAAAACCAGCTCACTAAGCAAGGAGACATATCAGTTAGAGAAGATGCCTTATTATGAGTAAGAAAATTGCAGATCTCTTGAGAAACGTAACTTAGTTGATTTAGATGTTATTATTTATACACATACTTATAAAACTATTGAGTTTTCCCACCAAATCTAAGGTTTGAAGTATGCTGAGCAAGGTGATTTTATTGACAATGCTACAAGATATTATTCAAAATATGTCTTAGATGCCTGACTACTCTGACATAGTTGAAAGCATGTTGGTTGATAATTTTTATGGGCATCTGTTAGCATTATTTATCTGACATCTTTAAGATACTCATAATCATAATTCAGCAATATTCTTGAAACATATATCTTGTGTGTTCTATCCAATATAAAAATATCAATGAAGCTAAACACTTTCAAAGTAGCTCTATCAAATATAATCTTTTATTAGTAATTACAGTGAACTTATGCCTTCATTATAATGTCTACTTTTAGAATACTTAGTGTGTAAGTAACCTTTTTGGTTAGTTTTTTAAATTCTAATTCTAATGCTCTTGACTATCAGAATAACAATGCTCTTATTAACAGTAAACTAAAAGTTATATATCTATAAGATTTTATCAAAAAAGAAAAATATTTTGGTCCTGTAAGATGACTCAGCAGATATAAAACATTTCTGGAGAACTCTCAGAAGGCTAGAAATGGACCTACCCTATGACCCTGTAATTCCTCTCCTGGGGATATATTCTAAGGAACCAAACATATCCATCCATTTGTGTATACCTATGTTCATAGCAACACAATTTGTAGTAGCCAAAACCTGGAAGCAACCCAGGTGTCCAACAACAGATGAGTGACTAAGTTGTGGTCTATATACACAATGGAATACTACTCAGCTAGTAAAAATGGTGAATTCACCTTCTTCACCCCATCTTGAATGGAGCTTGAAGTAATCATATTAACTGAGATAAGTCAGAAACTAAAGGGTGAATATGAGGTGACCTCACTCACAGAGGTTGAAAGACAAGATCAGTAGGGAAAACACTAAGCAGAACTTGGATTGGAGTTGGTGTGTTTGTACCAAAGTAAAAAAACTCTGGGGTGGGGAGGTGGGGGATTTCAGGTCCTGGATCATGATGGATGAGGAGGAACTAGTGGGAGTTGAATTGCTAGGTGGAATGGGAAATGTTATGCATGTACAAACTATTGTATTTTGCTGTCGACTATAAACTATTAATCCCCCCCAATAAAAGAAAATAAAGGATCTGTGGGAAGAATTATGGGACAGACAGAGAAGACATGGGTATTCAGTGCATAGTAGACGAGAAAGATTTGAGTGGGTCGTTGGAGTGTTGTGCATACAACTACCAAGGAGAGATGAGAAAGAAGATGCGTCAACACCTGCCCTATAAACTACCACTCCCTCAATAAAATGTTTTTAAGTATTTTTCCAAGGTATTAATAAGTTTATTAAATAGTTTTTAGTTGCCACCAGGGTTATCACAGAGGCTTATTGCCAGCACTACAAATTTATTGTTCCTGGTGGTCATTTTATTTTATTTTTTACTTTCTATTTTATTGGAGAGAAATTGATAGTGGAGGGAGAAGAGACAGAGAGAGAGAGAGAGAGGAGAGAGAGAGAGAGAGGAAGAGAGAGAGAGAGGAAGAGAGAGAGAGAGAGAAATAGACAAGGCAGACATGCTTTACCCATTGTGAAGCTTCAACCTAGCAGGTATAGAGCTGGGTGTCTAACTCAAGTCCCTGCACATGGCAACATGTGTGTTTAACTGGCTGCATCACTGCCCAGCCCCTTATTTAGTAGGTTTTAAAATAAAAGTGATATAAAAATAAATTTCATGACAATATGTGATGGCATTATATTAATATATAAAATGTAGAAACTTTAGGGTACCCATATCTGATATTAAAGAGAATGCTTTAAGATATATTTTATCCTAATTAAGTTTTATTTAATCAGTTTCAATAAAGATGCCACTTTGACCTCTTTACCTTTTGTTGTTACGTGATTCCTGGAAACACAGATTTATCACCACAAGAACTCAAAGCAAGTGTGATTGGAGGTACTTCTGATCTTGTACCACAAAGAAAATGTAAAATTATTCCTTTTGAGGCTAATTTTTTCCATCAAAACACAACATGTCACCTAATTCAAATGAACAGATGCAGCCTGGGGTCTGTAGCTGCATTATTCATAATAGCCAAGGAGTGGAAGTGACCTAAATGTCCATCAACGAATGACTGGAGGTGGAGGGTAGATAGATTCATGCCTGAAGCTCCAAAATCCTAAAGTCCCAAATTCAATCCCTTAAACCACCATAAACCAGAACTGAACAGTGCTCTAGGAGAGAAAGAGAGAGAGAGAGAGAGAGAGAGAGAGAGACTGAGAGAGAGACTGAGAGGCTGAATAAAGATGATTCATAGTGGAATACTACTACTTTGTCATTTGAAGATGATGATATTGTCATTTGAGATAAAATGGATAGAACTGAAGGTGATTATGTTTACTGAAGTAAGGAGGTGAAAGAAAACTACCAGATACTTTTATTTATATGTAGAATATAGGGAAAGGAAACACATGAGCTAGCAAAGGAAAATAAAAAAAAAGAAATAAGCAAGCTGTCTAAGGTGCCGTAAAAACTACTATGATTATCGTTGGGAGGAAGGGATACAGAACTTTTGTAAACCACTGTTAAATTACTAATAAAGGAATTCTAAAAGGAAAATATGGTGTGTCTCTCTAGAAACCCATTGGCACAAAATGGGAAATAAGATTTTTCTGTCATTGCAAACTATAAAGGTCTCTCTTCAGAAACCCCATTAGAAGCTGCAGTTAACTAAATGAAAACTAGCACATAAAGGAACTAGAGAAAGTTTATGGGGCCAGGTGGTGATGTACCCCACTGAGCAACATTTTAACAGTACACCAATACCTGGAGTTGAGCCTATGCTCACCACCTGCAGGAGGAATGCTTCACAAATAGTGAAACAGGTATGCTGGTGTCTTATCTCCCTATCTCCTTCACTATCTCCACATCACTTCTCAATTTCTCCTAGGGGAATAGGGGAAATAAAAAATAAATAAATAAAAAAGGCCACTAGGAATGGTGTATTCATAGTGCAGGCAATGAACCCTAGTGATAAACCTGGTGACAATAAATAAATAAAACTAAATAAACAGATAAAACTTATCAGGTAAAAAGAGTCACAGAATAAAGGTATTAAATTCACAAAAGCTACAGATTCACAGCAATAAAATTAGGATGAATATATTCAGACTGCTTGCTTACTGAATCACAGCCTTAATTATAATGTAAATTGGTTCACCCCTCTAGAGAGCAGTCTAGAGAACTCTCTGAAGGCTAGAAATGGACCTACCCTATGACCTGGCAATCCCTCTCCTGGGGACATATACTAAGGAAATAAACATACCCATCCAAAAGATCTGTGTATACCTATATTCATAGCAGCACAATTTGTAGTAGCCAAAACCTGGAAGCAATCCAAGTGTTGTATATATAGATAATGGAATACTACTCAGCTATTAAAAATTATTAATTCACTTTCTTCACCGCTTGTGAAGAGACTCTCCAGCAGATGGGGAGCTGGAGGCTTGAACCAGAATCTACAGGTCATTGTGCTTTATGCCATGTGCGCTTAACCCGCTGCGCTACTGCCTGACTCCCTCAATTGTTCTTTCTTCAGTCTTTCAAAAACTTACAAGCTATTTACCTCCACTTAAGACTTAGTAGCATACAGTGAGATGGGTATGTCTGGTTAAGAGAGTTCAGGGAGCAAGAGAAATCAGGAGGTGGAAGAAAAATACAGTAACAAATCATTTTAATTCTATTTCATGGTTCCCTATTGTACTGATTTATAATCTACTGAAACAACTAGGGATTGATTTATACTTTCCACTTATTAAAAATAGATAAAATAAAATTCATTATTAAAAACCAGCTATAAACTATTTATTATTCTTCCTGCTTTTTCATTGTATACCATGCTGACCAAAAAAAACGAAATAAAGGAATGAAATCTATCATGCACTTGCTTTTTTTTCTTATTTATTTTATATGGGTTTTAGACTATTGCCAAGTCTTGAGTAACTAACAATGGTCTATGTATACACATTGGCTTTCACTCAGTGGGAAAATAGTAGATCACAATTCATTTTAACACGAATTTCAACAAGACAAGTGAATGAATTGAGTACAGAAATCATTTATGTAGAGCTTCAAGTTCCACAGTAGTAACAGAGTTATTGATTATCCAGAATAAAGACTACAATAACCAGCCTATTGCACTTAAAGTTACTTCAGAACTGGTGATATATTTTACTAAGCCTTTCAAACTCCTTCACATAGTGTTGTTATTAAAAATAATAAGCAAGAATGTTGACTTCATGTATTTTTCCCCAGGTACTATTATTATTGATTCTTCCTTCTTTTATCACTATTATACACCCAACTTTATTATATGTGAAAATTTACAGCATGAAAAAAATTTACAAAGGGAAAATATATGGCTCTCCTAAAACTTAACAACATAAAAAATTAATAATTCCTTATGGTCAAGAGTTTGTACAAAGTCTCTATGTATCATGAGCCCTGAGGGAACTCAGAAGAAATAGAAGGAATGGTTCTGATGTTGAGACACATGATGTGGAGAAAACTATGTAAATGGCTGTAACCTCCATGGATAGGCAAAATTAACCAGAAAAAAATCTCAATGACTTGTAGTGCATACACAGAGCACAGGTAAGTCTCCTTGAATTCACCATTGACCTCACTATCTCTTCTGCTTCAGATATGTGTTTTTGTAAAAAAAATGTTGCCAGAGAGAGAGGACAAACATCAGTATATAATTTTTCTATAAACTTAGTTGTGCTCTTGCTCTTAACAGACATTTTAAGTAATAAGGGAAAAAATGCTTGGAATCATTGAGATATTCAAAAAGTGTTCATTCCATGTCAGGTAGAGAAAAGATTCAGTATGTTCTTTGGAGACTAAATAGAATTTCATACATAAAATAATAGACACAATAGCCTGGCAGCTTTAACTCAATATTTAGTAATGATTTAATGGTGGAAGATTTTAGTGAAGACACCCATTCATGTTTTATTACTTTAATAAAATAACTTTAGTACATTTAGTATTCTACAGTAGTACTTTATTGTGAGTTACCAAAAGTAAACTGCCCTTGTCAAAATAAATGCAGCAATACATCTTGAGGTTTCACATTCTTGATTTCTATGCTTTCTTTTAATGCTTATCACTATGTATTTGCCTTATTTTAGGTATCTTATGGGAATTCTAAAACCATTAGTGTAAATTAAGATGGTATGAAGTGTGAAATGACAGCTATCTCTAAGAATTTTAAATGAAATCTCTTAGTTAGAGATTAATGGATAGTAATGTATCTCCTTCATTTATGACTCACACAGTGAAAGCAGATGGGCCACAAATATGTCTTTGCTAAGTAGTCATTTTTAGTGGAAAAACTGCTAACACAACAGTATTTTAAGCCCACGTCTCCAATACAGATCTATGGAGTAACTGAACATGCTGAAACAGAAAGAATCCTGAGTAGATATTACAGGGCTGAAGGTCCTGTCTTAGCATTATCTGTGTATTTCCCCACATTATAGAGCTTCTTTATCATCTTCTAATATGTCTGGAATGTCTGTTCTGATCATCTTAGAGAGGTTCATCCTTCAAATTTTCATAAAGTGTTGGGAAATTATTACAGTTATTAAATGTCACTTTCTTTTTTAAAAATTTTATTAGTGATTTGGTAATGATTAACAAGACTGTTAAGATAACAGGGGTATAATTCATACAGTTCCCACCACTAGAGTTCCTTGTCCTGTCCCCTCTATTGGAATCCTCCTTATTCTTTATCCCTCTGGAAGTATGGACCAAAATTCTTTATGGGTTGTAGAAGGTTGGAGGTATGACTTCTATAATTGCTTCTCTGCTGGACATCAGCAGTGGCAGGTTGATTGATACCCCCCAGCCTGTTTCCATCTTTCCCTAGTGGGGCAGGACTCTGGAGAAATAGGATTCCAGGACATATTGATGAGGTTGTCTGCCCAGAGAGTTCAGGATGGCATCATAGTAGTCTCTGCAACAGAGTGGCAAACTTCACATTATTATAATTTAATATTTAAGTTTTATTATTTTATTGCCATCAGAGTTATCTCTGAGGCCCAGTGCCTGCATGATGAATTCACCACACCCAGCTCATTTTTCCTTTTTAATTTTTTGTTCATTTTTCCTTTTATTTGATAGGACAGAGAGAAGTTGAGAAGGAAGTGGGAGATATAGTAGAAGAGAGCACTTGCTTCACTGATCCTGAAACCCCAACACACAGGTGGAGATGAGAGGTTAGAATCTGAGTACCTTGAACATGGTAGTATGTACTCTCAACAAGATGCATCAACAGCAGCCTCTTATTTTTTTATTAAAATTAAACTATATCATCATATAATTGAGCGTTTGTATATACTACCTTAAGTTCACCGTTAAAGGTCTGTTCTATCCTTTACTATACAATTGACTCTTTTTCCCCTAATTCATCCAGTATCCTTTCTATTTCGTTATTTTTTAAAGAATTTATTTATTCATGAGAAAGATAGGCAGAGAGAGAAGGAACCAAACATCACTCTGGTACATGTGCTGCCGGGGATTGAACTGAGGACCTCATGGTCGAGAATCCAATACTTTATCCACTCCACCACCCCCTGGACCACTTCCTATTTCCTTCTTTAAACCATTAATTTGATTATATAAAATAAAAGTTCAGTTTTGAGTACCAAAGATCTGGTGAAATTTATATTTTACTTTGCATATAGCTTCTTCCAGTATGCATTATTTCATCTTCACAAATTCACGGAATGAGGAAATAAATCATTTTACTGTAAGGAAACTGCTGTTCCTTTAAGAGTTAAATAAGTATCCATGATCATGTATTCTAGAAGCGCCAGAATCAGTGTCAGAACTGTGTCATCTAAGTTCTCATGAATTTATTGTTATATAAAGAATCTATCTTATTATGTGATCTCATGGAGGTTTCATTTATCAGAAAGGCTGGAGTCAGACTGGAGCAGAAAAACTAAGGAGTTTGTGAATGTGCATTCCTTTATAAAATAGTAAATTTAAAGTTAATGGCAAAACTTTTTTTTAATGCCATAGCTTCTAGAACCACCTTGAGTTTATACTTAAAAAATGTGTTTGTTTGTTTATGAATTAGAGAAACAAAGCATCACTGTGGCATATGCAATGCTGGGGATTAGGTTCCGAGACCTTAAGCTAGTGCTCTCTTGACTCCAAAATATCCTAAGCTGGGAGATAGTGTTTTATGTATTTTTGCTAATTCCTGGAACTAAGCATTAATAAGCTCTCTTTGGAGAGACCATTATTCTAGCTACAACCCATAATAAGTAAAATATGATGCTCTTACTATCATCTTTATTTACTTTATCTTAAGTTATACAATTTGGAATTATGTGACCAGGAAAATGTTGAATCTATACTTATGAATCATTATACACATGTTAAATGACTGATTCAAGTCTAAAATGAGTGGAGATATAAAATGGAGTATTTAAAATGAAATCTGTCCAAAAGTTAAGCACAAAAATAACACTTATTTTATTCTTGCTACTATTTTTATCCCCAAGAAAATATCCACATTGTTACTTCCTTAGGAACTCTATTCAACCTATCTACAACCACAACCCACTTTCCCTAAAGAATTTCAGATCACACTGCTGAGGTCCTAGTTTATCTAACAGTCTCTCCTTTTTAAATGTAAAATCAATTGAGATTTATATGTATATTTCACTAATACTGCCAAACATTCTATACAATATATTTTAGTAGCAAGTAATTAAAATACAAGCCATTACATAACAGTGCAAATTTATTAAACTACTCAGTTACACAAAATTTTATCATTTTAATGATGGGGTGGGGCAGACAGAATAATGGAATATATTTAATATCTGATGACTGAAAGTCACTAAGTCTATATGATGAACCTAGAACCTATTTATAACCCACTATCATGGCTAGCCCCAGACAGATTCAAAAAGAGGTCAACAGGAAAAGTAATTTGTATCTTTCCATTGCAGTACAAATAGAGACAGATTAACATCACCATAGTCCATCAGTAGGTATTGCTTTTCTATTTTTAAATTTTTTTACTTCTTCTTGGCGCAGTCAAGTAGGCTCACTGCTTCATAGTAATGAAAATAACTCCTTAGATAAGTCACCAGCTTATCTAATTTTAACATTACTCCCTTTGGTGGGAGTAATGTTAAAATTCAGATGGGTCAAAGGTACACCTGGGAATTACAAGACTTGCTGATCAGTAGAGTGGATTTAATGTATCTCCCCAAAATAATTGATAACAAACATGTGCATCTAAGTAGAAATATGCATAAAACAATGGAAGGCCTACTGAAACACTGTTCCATATATTTCCATAAATAACTACTGGTATATTTACCAGGTAATTTCCTGTCATCCATTTTAAATATTTGTCAAGAAAAATTGGATAAATTTAATGTTTTACTTCTGAAACTAACAAACAATGACAGATTTATGCCATAGTTAAATTTTTCACTGTGTGAAGATTCTTTAGCAACAATAATCAGTAAAAACAAATTACAAGATTACATTACAAAGCAGCATTTTTTTCATTTTAGAGTACTATCACACATTTAGGAATTAAAATATACTTTTCCCTCAACTAAAAAAAAAATCATTGAACCGTAGCAACTATAGAAGAAAATTAATGTCATAACATACTAGAATAAGAAACACAAATTCACTTTAGTTTTTTTTCAGTTGTCTCTTTTAAAAAAAAAATATTTATAAAATGGAAATATTGACAAGACCATAGGCTAAGAGGGGTACAATTACACTCAATTTCCACCAGTAGAGCTCTGTATCCTATCCCCTCCCTTGATAGCTTTCCTATTCTTAATCCCTCCGGGAGCATGGACCTAGGATCATTTTGGGGTACAGAAGGTGGAAGGTCTGGCTTCTGTAATTGCTTTTCCTCTGAACATGGTTGTTGGCAGGTTGATCCATACTCCCAGCCTGTCTCTGTCTTTCCCTAGTGGGACAGCGGTCTGAGGAAGTGAGGCTTCAGGACATATTGGTAAGGTCATCTGCCCAGGGAAGTCAGGTTGGCATCATGGTATCATCTGGAAACTGGTGGCTGAAAAAGAGTTAAGATAGAAGCAGAGCAAACTGTTGACTAATAATGAACCTAAAGGCTGGAATATTGTAGATGAAGATTTGGGGTGTCCGTTTTGGAAAAAGCTAGTAGATCTATTGTATGTATATTCCAAGGGGCCCATGACTTTACTAGTTTTTGCCTGAGCCCCTATAGGACCTTACCCTCAATGTGGATTAACAATGGTAGGGACTGTTCCATTCCCTGAAGGGAGGTTGGATAACATATTCTCCCTACCACCTGAGGAGATGAGTCCTGAAATTAGTGCAGCTGGAATGCTACTAATCATGACCAAAGAATGTAAGTTCAGATCTACAAGGATGCAAAGGTCACACAAGCTCTTGTGATGAATATGGACCCTAGATTAAAACAATAAGGTTTACAGTTAACAATGTTTATATACTTTTCCCATATTTGGGAGCTAGTGTCTACCTTGATCCAGCTTTCTAGTCCTTTTTCCAACTATGATATCTCCCCATACAATACCTTGGGTCCACCTGCATATTAGAAGTTGGCTCAGACAAAAACTAGTAAAGTCACTTTAGCTTTTTATCCATTATTTATGGGAAAAGAATCACAAAAACATAAATATAAAATTGATATACTAATTACAAAGGCAAAGAATATTCCAAACATAGAAACTCTGCCTTGTCGTATAAGTGAAATTGATCATCCTCCACTCCCCTCAAAGCAATCATGAGGGTTGAATTTAACAAGCGTAAGCTCCATCTTATAACGTGAATAGAACTAGAAAAAAAAGCTTATAGTTATATTATTCATAATCTTGAAAACCCTCAAGAAACTAGAATATGGACAATTAGTTTTCATGTCCTTGGAATACACTTATTTTGTTAGATTTGTTTCTAGATATTGTATTGTTTTTGCTGCTATAGTCACATTTTCACAAGAGGCTCCAAATTATTTAGTGCCAAAAGAAGAAGCTCTTCAACAAATGGTGTTGGGAACATTGGGTTGAAATGTACCAAAGAATGAAACTGAACCCCTACATTTAATGACACACAAAAGTAAACTCCAAATGGATCAGGATCTTGCATTGTAGACCAAAAACTATCATATACTTAGAGAGAAAAATATTAGCGTCACTCTTTTCCGTCTAAGTTTGATAAGTATCTTGCAAAGAAGACAAAAACAAAAATAAACCAATAGGACTATATTAAATTCAAAAACTTCTGCAGAGCAAAAGAAACTACCACCCAAACAAAAATACTCTTTACAGAGTGGGAGAAGATCTTTGCATGCCATACATCAGAAAAAAGGCTAATAACCAAAATATATAAAGAGCTCACCAAACTCAGCAACAAAATTTATGACCTGGGGCTGGGCGATGGTGCACCTGGTTAAGCTCACATATTATAATGCACAAGGATCCAGTCAGAGCCCTTGGTCTCCACTTGCAGGGAGAAAGGTTTGCAAGTGGTGAGGCAGGGCTGCAGGTGTCTCTGTGCCTCTTTCCCTCTCTATCTCCCCCTTATATATTTCTTACTGCTTATATCTAATAAATAAAGAGAATAAAAATTATATATAAATATATCCTCCTCTATAAGTGAGGAGAGGATATAAACAGAATACTCACCAAAGAGATCCAAATGGCCAACATATATATATATATATATCCCCAAGAAATGTGTGTTAGAGAATGTTAGAGATATGTGAATAATGACAACAATGAGATATCACTTCACTCTTGTGAGAATATCATATATCAGAAGAGATAGCAGCAACAAATGCTGGAGAGGTTGTGGGGACAAAAGAAACCTGCTACACTGCTGGTGGGTGGGAATGTAAATTATTCCAACCACTATGGAGAGCAGTCTAGAAAACTCTCAGAAGGCTAGAAATGAACCTACCCTATGACCTTGCAATTCCTTTCCTTGGGATATATCCTAAGAAAACAAACACACCCATCCAAAATATCTGTGTATACCTATGTTCATAACTGCACAATTTGTAATAGCCCAAGCATGGAAGCAACCTAGGTGTCTAACCACCGATGAGTGGCTAAGAAATTTGTGAAATGACTGATTCCAAACATCTATACAGAATTGGTACAAATATACAAAAGAAGCAAAAATAACTCAATAAAAAAGTGGGTCAAAGAACTAAACAGTTTTCTACAGAATAGTTATACAAGGCCCACATGAAGAAATGCTTCACTTAACCTATCATTAGAGAAATGCAAATGAAAACTATGGTGAGATACCATCTCACAATTGAGAGAATGGCTTACATTAACAAAGAAGGAAATGGCAGATGTTGGAGAGGTTGTAGGAAAAAGGGAACTCTGCTACATTGCTGGTGGGAATACAGACTGGTACAGCCCCTTTGAAAAACTATGGAGAGTTTTTCTTTTTTAAAACATTTTTAAATTTGTTTATAAAATGGAAATATTGGCAAGACCATAGTGTAAGAAGGGTACATTTCCACACAATCCCCATTACCAGAACTCCGTATTGTATCCACTCCCTTGATAGCTTTACTGTTCTTTATCCCTCTGGGAGTATGGACCCACGATCATATGGGGAGTGCAGATGGTGGAAGGTCTGGCTTCTGTAATTGCTTCTTGTATGGAAAGTTCTTAAACAAATAAAAAGGGAAGTACCTTATAATCCAGCAATACTACTGTTGGGCATTTATCCAGTAGATACTCAAGCACTAATTAGAAGTAACATGTGCATGCCTATGTTTATAGTTATATTATTCACAATAGCCAAAGAGTAGAAGCAGCCTAGATGTCCATTAACAGATGACTGGCTAAAGAAGTTATGGGATATATATTCCACATAATACTACTCCACCAGCAAAAAAAATTGATATTCTGTCTTTTGGGACGAAATGGATTTACATAAATTTGCCAAAAACAAAACAAACAAACAAAACAGATACAAGCAAACTGCTTGTAAGACTTATAAGAACTATGGTGTTAGAGGGTCGGGAAGTAGTGCAGTGGGTTAAGCACACGTGGTACAAAGCACAAGGACTGGCAGAGGGAACCCAGTTCAAGCCCCTGGCTCCCCACCTACAGTGAAGTCGCTTCACAGGCTGTGAAGCAGGTCTGCAGGTGTCTACCTTTCTTTTTCCCTCTCTGTCTTCCCCTCTTCTCTCCATTTCTCTCTGTCCTATCCAACAATGAACGACATCAGCAACAACAATAATAACCACAACAAGGGGCAACAAAAGGGGGAAAAATTAAAAAAAAAAAAAAAGACCTATGGTGTTATCCTTGGGAGGTAGGATGGTGGAGATACAGAACTTTGCTGGAGGGTGTGGTGTGGAAGTGTACAATGTACAGAGAAAAACTCTCCCTAGTCTTCGAAAGGGGTTGTACCAGTTTGTGTTCCCACCAGCAATGTAGCAGAGTTCCCTTTCTCCTACAACCTCTCCAACATCTGTCAGTTCCTTGTTAATGTAAGCCATTCTCTCAGTTATTTTTATTTATAAAAAAAGAAACACTGACAAAAACCATAGGATAAGAGGAGTACAAGTCCACAAAATCCCTGCCACCAGAACTCCGTATCCCATCCCATCCCCTGATAGCTTTCCTATTCTTTATCCCTCTGGGAGCATGGACCCAGGGTCATTATGGGATGCAGAAGGTGGAAGGTCTGACTTCTGTAATTGCTTCCCCGCTGTACATGGGCATTGGCAAGTAGATTCATACTCCCTATCTGTCTCTTTCCCTATTGGGGTGGGCTCTGGGGAAGCAGGGCTCCAAGACACATTGGTGCTGTTGTCTGTCCGGGGAAGTACAGTTGGCATCATGGAATCTGGTGGCTGAAAAAAGAGTTAACATATAAAGCCAAACAAATCATTGACTAATCATGAACCTAAAGGCTGGAATAGTTCAGGTGATGAGTTGGGGCGTTTCCATTTTGTATATAGTTAGTAGGCTATTTTAGTTATATTTCAAAGGCCCATGAATATAACAGGTTTTTTTTTTCCTGAGCCTGACATATGATATGTGGGTGAGTCCAATTTATTGTCTGGGGAGATGATGTCATGGTTGGAAAAAGGACCAGAAAGCTGGATTAGGGAAGAGAATAGCTCCCAAATATGGGAAAGGTGTATAAATATTGTTGATTGTAAACTCCACTAATTTGATGTGATCTGGGGCCCATATTCAGCTTAGGAGCCTATGTGACCTCTGCATTCCTGTAGATCTGAGCTGACATTTGCGGTCATGAGTAGAAATGTTCCAAGCTGTCCTGATTTCAGGACCCATCTTCCTCAGGTGTAGAATAGAGTATGTTGTCCAGCCACCTTTCAGAAGATGGAACATTCTTTGCTGTTATTGATCCACATTGAGGACAAGGTCCTATGGGGACCCACAATGGGATCTATTGTGTTGTTCCTGATAGAGATGACCAGTAACATTGAAGAGAGGGATTTATTCGAGGTCTAGGCCCATCATGTCTGTTTGGGAATCTCAGGACTCCCCGGCTATGGACCCAGCTGATGGGATGGCCTGATAGTAACTAGAGAGTCATTGTCTCTTGCCCTTATTCAGCTTTTGTAGTCAGCATAGTGTTAGTTTGCATTTCTCTAATGATAAGTGAAGCATTTCTTCATGTGTCTGTGGGCCTTGTGTAACTATTCTGTAGAAAACTGTTTAATTCTTTGGCCTACTTTTTTTTATTGAGATGATTATGCTTAGCGAAATAAGCAAAGAAAAGAAAGACAACTGTCAGATGACTTCACTCATATGTGGAATGAGAGACCTGATTTACATGAACTAGCCAAAAACAAAACAAACAAAACAAAACTCAAACAAAACAGATGCAAGCAAACTGCTTGTAAGACTTATAAGAACTATGGTGGTTGTCCTTGGGAGTTGAGAGGGTAGGGATACAGACCTTTGCTGGTGGGTGTGGTGTGGAATTATATATTGTAACCTTACAATCTTGTAACAATCTATTAATAACAAATAAAATTTAAAAAATAAAGAAAGGAAAGTTGTGGAATGGAATACCACTCAGCTATTAAGAATGGTGAATTTACTTTCTTTACCTCATCTAAGATGCAGTTTAAAAGAATCATGGTAAAAGAGATAGGCCAGAAAGATAAGGATGAATATGGGATGATCTCACATCACTCATGGAGAGAAGTTGAGACATAAGAACAGAAAGGGGGAACACAAAGTAGAACTTGGATTGATTTTGGTGTATTATATCAAAGTAAAGGAGTTGGGGAGAGGGGACTTTCTGGTCCTGATGCATAATGATGAAGGGAGATCTAAGCTGGAGATGAGTATTTTGCAGAAAATTGAGAAATTTTATACGTTAAATAAAACTATAATTACAGTAAACCATTAATCCCTTCAATAAAAATATAAAATAAGAAAGAAGAGATTTGGTCACCCAGCAATCTAGGATCATGGCAGGGCTTGAGAATATTTTTAGAGCAGTAATGTCTGACATTAAGTACACAGAACATCAAGGGACAAAAGAATCAATAGTGTAGGAGGACATGAGCACACTAAGTGCCTACAATGTGGCAGAATGAGTAGCACAGGTGGTTTGGAGGAATCCAAAGACAGACTCTGAACTGATTTTGTTATTGTATCCTTCTTCAAGTTATATGATTCACTAAACCTGCTTTCTTCTTTGAACAATAAGAACATCTGTGCAGAATTCAAACAGCCTCGTGTGGCTGTGGGGATGGCTCAGCAAGTAGTGGAGCTATGGATTTTCATATGTAAAGTCCCTCAGTTCATGCCTTGGTATTACATATACTGAAGTGATAATCTGGTTTACCTCTGTATCATGAAGCTAAATTAAAAAAGGAAATTAAAAAATATATCAGATAGACTGTAGGTCAATTGTATAAAAGCAGTCAACTGAGTAGTGAAAGGCAAAAATGAACTTCTAGTGATGAACTTAATATAATACATGCATATGTAGACTTCCAGTGATGCATGCCTTAATGCTATGGAGTGCTATAATGCAATGTAATTCAATTTTTAAAAGTGGAATTTTCTAGCCTACTGGGTTTGCTAGAAAAGCAATATATTAAATGTCTAAGTATAAAGAGTTTAATACAGAAGGAGACAATGTCTAAACCTTTGGAAGAATTGGGGAATAAAAGTCAGGGAAGTCAACAGTGATATCAGAGTTTAAAGCCCTGTTATCGTTTCTCTCTTTCTTTCTTTTCTTTCTTTCTTTCTTTCTTTCTTTCTTTTCTTCCTTTCTTTCTTTCTTGCTTTCTTTTTATTTTTATTTTTTATTTTTTAAATTTTTTTATTTAAGAAAGGATTAATGAACAAAAACATAAGGTAGGAGGGGTACAACTCCACACAATTCCCACCACCCAATCCCCATAACCCACCCTCTCCCATGATAGCCTTCCCATTCTCTAGCCCTCTGGGAGCATGGACCCAGGGTCGTTGAGGGTTGCAGAAGGTAGAAGGTCTGGCTTCTGTAATTGCTTCCCCGCTGAACATGGGCGTTGACTGGTCGGTCCATACTTCCAGTCTGCCTCTCTCTTTCCCTAGTAGGGTGGGTCTCTGGGGAAGCTGAGCTCCAGGACACATTGGTGGGTCTTCAATCCAGGGAAGCCTAGCCAGCATCCTGGTGGCATCAGGAACCTGGTGATTGAAAAAGAGATTTAACATGTGAAGCCAAACAATTTGTTGAGCAATCATGGATCCCAAGCTTGGAATAGTGGAGAGGAAGTGTTAGGGAGGTACTCACTGCAAACTCTAGTGTACTTCTGCTTTCAGGTATATTATTTTGCAGTAGTTTATGGATACGTGTGCACATAAGCTCTCTCTCACAGAAACTGGTGTATATCTAGGTTTTGGGACTTTGTTAGAAAGTGAACTACCTGAGATGAAATTAGAGTGTACTATAAAAGGAAAGGTCTCACCCGAGTAATGAAGCTGAAGGGTTGTCTTTCCACACGTGAAGTCTCTGGATACAGTCTAAGGTGAAGCATGTTGAGGTGGTAATCGTTGCTTTGGTTAGGTTGTGATCGGAGGATGCAATATTATTTGGTTTGCATTGGGAGATGCATACGGGAAAGTGGGCCCTATCCAAGAGTTCCAGGACTGGGGGAAGTAGGGGCTCTATAGTGAAGATGTGATGTTCCTGCTGTCTTAGGGTTCAAAAAGACAATCAATAGTTAATATTATCATCACATTATTTGTTAATTGGGTTAACTTTGAAAAGTCCCTTTGTTATGGTTTGCTGTATAGTATCCAGTATCTTGTATATAGCTGTGCTATTGGATGCTTCTAATCTACTTGGTCTAGGCTTTTGAGAGAGTCCGCATATCAAATACATAGCCTATATATTTAAAAGATTCAGTTTGTCTTTTGAGAAACTTTGAGACATACAATTGATTTCCCCCTCTCATATTAATTAACTAGTGATTTTTATGTCTACATTTTGCTAGGAGTGTACATAAACACCATTCCCACCACCAAAGGACTGTGACCCATCCCTCCTGCCCACTCCCACCCTCCACTGGCCCAGGAAGCTGCATGTCTACCCCTCACCACTGGGTTTTTACTTTGGTGCCCTACTTACAATTTGGTCAGGTCCTGCTTTTAGTTTCCCTTTCAGATCTTCTTAGTCAGCTTCTATTGATGAGTGGGATCATCCCATACTCATCTTTATCTTTCTGACTTAGTTCCTTTAACATAATTCGTTCTAGCTCTGTCCAAGATGGGTCAGAGAAGGTGGGTTCATTGTTTTTGATAGCTGCATAGTATTCCATTGTGTATATATACCACAGCTTTCTCAGCCACTCATCTGTTGTTGGGCACCTGAGTTGCTTCCAGGTTTTAGCTATTATGAATTGTGCTGCTATGAACATAGGAGTACACACCTCTTTTTGGTTGGGTGTTATGGAGTCCTTGGGGTATAACCCCAGGAGAGGAATTATTGGGTCATATGGAAGGTCCATGTCTAGCCTTCTGAGAGTTTTCCAGACTGCTCTCCACAGCGGCTGTACCAGTTTACATTCCCACCAGCCATGTAAAAGGGTTCCTCTGTCCCCACATCCTCTCCAGCATTTGTTGCTGCTGAACTTTTTGATGTATGCCATTCTTACAGGAGTGAGGTGGTATCTTAGTGTTGTCTTAATTTGCATTTCGCTGACAATCAGTAATCTAGAGCAGTTTCTCATATGTTTGTTAGCCTTTTGGATCTCCTCTCAGGTGAATGTTTTGTTCACATCCTCTGCCCATTTTTGGATGGGGTCATTTGCTTTTTTGGTGCTAAGTTTGCTGAGCTCTTTATATATTTTGGTGATTAGTTTCTTGTCTGATGTATGGCATGTTAAGATCTTCTCCCATTCTGTGAGGGGTCTCTCTGTTTGTTTAATAGTTTCTTTGGATGTGCAGAAGCTTTTCAATTTGATGTAGTCCCATTGGTTTGTTTCTGCTTTGGTCTTCCTTGCAATGGGGTTTGATTCATCAAAGATGTCCTTGAGGTGTATGTAGGAAAGTGTTTTACCAAGGTTTTCCTCTAAGTATTTGATTGTTTCTGGTCTGACATCTAGGTCTTTGATCCAATTAGAGTTGATTTTTGTTTCTGGTGAGATAAAGTGGTTCAATTTCATTCTTCTGCATGTTTCAACTCAGTTTTCCCAGCACCATTTATTGAAGAGAGCCTCCTGTTTCCATTTAATCCTTTGGGCCCCCTTATCAATGATTAGATGCCCATAGGTGTTGGGATTTACTTCTGGGTTTTCAATTCTGTTCCACTGGTCTGTGTGCCTATTTTTGTTCCAGTACCATGCTGTTTTGATGATGATGGCTTTATTATATAGTTTAAGGTCTGGGAGTGTGATGCCTCCATTTCTGTTTCTTTTCCTTAAGATGGTTTTGGCAATTCTAGGTGTTTTCAGGTTCCAGATAAATGATTGTAGTGTTTGTTCTATTCTCTTAAAGAAGCTTGGTGGAACTTTGATGGGTATTGCATTAAATTTGTATATGGCTCTGGGGAGAATATTCATTTTGATGATATTTATTCTTCCAATCCATGAGCATGAGATATCTTTCCATTTCTTGGTTTCAGTTTCTATCTCCTTGAGTAGCGACTCATAGTTTTCAGTATACAAGTCTTTCACTTCTTTGGTCAACTATATTCCTAGGTATTTTATTGATTTTGCTGAAACAGTAAATGGGAGTGATTTCTGGATGTCTTCTTCTTCAGATTTAGTGTTTGCATAAAGAAATGCCACTGATTTTTGTACATTGATTTTGAGCCTGATACCTTGCTATATTGCCTAATAACTTCCAGTAATTTTCTACTGGATTCTTTAGGTCTTTCTATGTATACTATCATATCATCTGCAAATAGTGAGAGGTTGACTTCTTCCCTTCCAATCTGTATCCCTTTGATTTCTTTCTCTTGCCTGATTGCTATGGCAAGAACTTCCAATATTATGTTGAAGAGTAACGGTGACAGTGGACAGTCCTGTGTAGTCCCCGATCTGAGGGGGAATGCTTTCAGCTTCTGTCCATTGAGTATGATGTTGGCTGTAGGTTTGCTATATATAGACTCCACTATCTTGAGGAATTTCCCATCTATTCCCATTTTTTGTAGAGTTTTGAGCATGAATGGGTGTTGGATTTTGTCAAAGCCTTTCTGCATCTATTGAGATAATCATATGGTTTTTGGCTTTGCTTTTATTGATGTGGTGAATGACATTGATTGACTTACGGATGTTGAACCAACCTTGCATTCCTGGGATGAATCCCACTTGGTCATGATGAACAATCTTTTTGATGTGTTGCTGTATCCGGATGGCCAAGATCTTGTTTAATATTTTGGCATCTATGTTCATCAGAGATATTGGTCTGTCGTTTTCCTTTTTTGTTCTGTCCCTATCAGCTTTTGGTATCAGGGTGATGTTGGCTTCATAAAAGGTGGAAGGGAGTATTCCTGTTTCTTCAATCTTATGGAATAGCTTAAGAAGTATGGGTATTAACTGTTTCCTGAAAGTTTTGTAGAATTCGTTTGTGAAGCCATCTGGTCCAGGACTTTTGTTGTTGGGGAGATTCTTAATAACGGTTTCAATTTCTTTGTCTGTGATTGGTGCATTTAGATTTTGCAGTTCTTCTTGGTTCAGTTTTGGAAGTGCATAGGTTTCTAGGAATTGTTCCATTTCCTCCAGATTCTCTAGCTTGGTGGCATATAGTTCTTTATAGAAGTTTCACAGGTTCTCTGGATTTCTGTGGTGTCAGTTGTGATATCTCCTGCATCGTTTACAATTCTATTAATTTGAGTCTTCTCTCTTTTTTGTTTGGTGAGTCTGCCTAGGGGTTTGTCAATTTTGTTTAATCTTTCAAAGAACCAACATTTGGCTTCATTGATCTTTTGTATGGTTCTTTTATTTTTGATGTTGTTTATTTCTGCTCTAACTTTAGTGATTTCTGTCCTTCTGGTTGCTTTAGGGTTCCTTTGTTCCTCTTCCTCTAAGTCCTTGAGGTGTGCAGTAAGGTCGTTCATTTGGGCTTCTTCTTGGTGTTTAATATGTGATTGTATGGCTATAAGTTTCCCTCTCAGTACTGCTTTAGCTGTGTCACAAATATTTTGATAGGTTGTGTCTTCATTTTCATTAGTTTCCAGGAACATTTGAATTTCCTGTTTGAGTGAGTCTCTGACCCAGTGGTTCTTAAGGAGCATGTTGTTTAGTTTCCAAATTCTATGTCTTTTAATAATTTTCTGTTTGTTGTTAAATGTTAGTTTTACTCCACTGTGGTCTGAGAAGATACTTGGGATGATTTTAATGCTCTTGAATTTATTGATGCTGTCTTTGTGGCATAACATGTGGTCTATCCTTGAGTATGTGTTATGTGGATTTGAAAAGAACGTGTATTCCAGTTTTTTGGGGTGGAGGAGTCTGAAAATGTCCAAGAGGTCTAGTCTGTCGATCTCTTCATTCAATTCTCTTGTCTCTTTATTGGTTCTCTGCTTTGTTGATCTGTCTAAGTGTGATAGTGGGGTATTGAAGTCTCCCACTATTATTGTATTACTATTGATGTATTTTTGAAATTCTTTCAGTAGATGCTTAATGTATTTAGATGGTCCCTCGTTGGGTGCATAGATGTTAATAATTGTTAAGTCTTCTTGGCTGATTGATCCTCTAATCATTATGTAATGTCCTTGCCTATCTTTTATTACTTTATTTAATTTAAAATCTATCGTGTCTGAGATGAGAATGGCTGTTCCTGCCCTTTTTTGTGGTCCGTTAGCCTGTATGATAGTTTTCCATCCTTTCACTTTAAGTCTGTGTTTATCTTGTTGTGACAGATGGGATTCTTGTAAGCAGCATATGGTTGGGTTATGTGTTCTGATCCATCCCCCCACCCTGTGCCTTTTGATGGGTGAGTTTAAGCCATTGACATTTATTGATATTATGGATTTAATGTATTGTAGTGCCATTGTTCTAAAAAAAAATTTGTTTGCTCTGATATATTGCAAGTATTATAGTGATGTTCTTGTTTATAAGAGGTCTTTTAGTACGTCTTTTAGGGCCGGCTTGGTGATGGTTGCCTCCTTTAATTGTTGTTTGTCTAAGAAGGTTTTGATCCCTCCATCTAGCTTGAATGAAAGTCTAGCAGGATATATTATCCTTGGTTGAAACCCTTTTTCATTTTGGGCTCGATAGATATCTTGCCACTCCCTTCTGGCTTTTAGAGTTTGAGTGGAGAAATCTGCAGATAATCTTACGGGTTTTCCCTTGTATGTGACTTTTTGTTTCTCTCTTGCAGCCTTTAGGATCCTTTCTTTATCCTTACTTCTTCTCATTGTGACTATGATGTGTCTTGGTGTCTTCAGGTCTGGGTTGATCCTGTTTGGTACTCTCTGGGCCTCTTGAACCTTGATATCCTTTCTGTTATTCAGGTCTGGGAAGTTTTCTTGTATTATTTCCTCTAGAATGTTTGCTTCCCATTCCTCTCTTTCTTCCTCTGGCAGGCCAATTATACGAATGTTACTTCTTTTGATATCACCCCATATGTCTCTGTTGTTGTTTTCAGTGTCTCTCAATCTCTTTTTAAGCTCTTTCACCTCTTTCTTAGTTTTCTCTAACTCATCCTCTATCTGACTAATTCTGTTTTCTGCTTCTGTTAGTCCGCTTTCCCTTGCCTCAGCTTCTTTCTTCATTACAGCTATTTCAGCTTTCAGTTCTCTAATTGCCTCAAGATAATCAGTATTTTCCTTGGGGGTCTCAACTGTTGTTTCCCTAATACTGCCATTCCTTTCCTCCAATGTTGTTTTCATTTCTGTGATTAATAAGTTTATTATTGCTTGCATACTTTTCTTATCTATGGTTACTTCTGACTGATTTGTAATTTCTTCTGGGCTCTTGTCTTCATTCATTGGGGTAGCAGTTTTATTTGTTTTTAATCTACCCATTTTTTTATATATGTGTTTCTCTCTTTTTTTATGCTCTGTTGTTCCTCAGTTGCTGTGTCTTGAGTACAAGTAACACTGTACTAAATACCTTTATGACAATTGCACTCACCAACCTCCGGAATTACAGTAGCAACTGAAGTAAGTATTGAAGTAGTTTAGTCGTTACCAGTTAGCCAAACAATTTCTCCAGTCCGTGAAAAAATAGTAACCAAGTCCCAGTGAAGAAAGAGAAAAGAAAGAGATGATAGCAAGAATAGACAGTTATGCAAATCTACTATCCAGTGTATATTCTAGGGGTAACAAGAGGGGAAAGGGAACTAGAGCAGAGATACACACATAGAGAGTCCACTCTGAGTCAGATTTCTTCCCCAAAGTAATTCACAAATTCAGAAAGGCAAAGAAGAAAGAAGAAGTGTATGACAAGATCAAAAAAAAGAGAGAGAGAGAAAGAGAGAGATAAGAGAGAGAAAAGGGAGAAGATAAGGAAAAGAGTTGTAATTAAAGAGCAGTGCAAGGAACTTCCCAAATGTGTATCAGTGAATTCAAAAAAAAACACCCTGTTTGGTGGGATGGGGTATCCTGCTGGTCCCAGGGACTGCTTATGGGGGGCGGGGCAGGAAGGATGTATGCTTGAAAATTAAAAGGAAGAAAAAAGAATTTTTTCCTACTCTAATTCTTAAACCAAATTAAGTTATAGTCACCTCCTTGGTGTCTAAGGACACCTTATTGGCTGGTCTGCTAAAGGCAGAAAATCCTATTGTTTCCAGGGGAGTGTGTTCGGAGCTCAGCGGCTAGCAGCTTCTCAGTCCGCCATCTTCCGGGAAACCCCCCCCTCCAGACTTTTTTAAAGGATTTCTCAAAAATGAAAACTAGCTCCAAGTCCTTTGATCCAATGAGAGCTATACTCAAGAAGTCTTTGGGTCCGCCCTCAGGGTCGTGGTGGTCCCTGGAGGCTCCCAAGAGAAAGCCCCCGAGCTAAAGTGCTCTCTCTGGGTCCTCTGCCGGCCACCCAGCAGTGCTCTGCAACCGGCAGAGGAGCCGCCTTCCCGGGCGGAGGACAATGCCGGGCACACTCGCCTTGCCCGGCGCCGCCTGGGAAGTCTGGATCCCCGCTAGTCCGTGTCATCTTTACTCTAATTCTTAACCCAAATTAAATTATAATCACCTCTTTGGTGTCACCCCTTATTGACAGGCCTGCTAAAGGCAGAAAATCCTACCGTTTCTAGAAGATGTGATTAGAGAACACGCTGTTAGCAGTTTCTCAGTCCGCCATCTTCCCCTTCTCTTTTTCTTTTTATGAGCTCTTGGGGACACTGCTACAATTTCTCCCCATATATGGAAGCTCCTGTTGACTTCTGTCTGCAGCAGTGAAAGGAATTAGTTTCAGGAGCTGTTCAGGATGACAGCATGGATCTCTTATCTGCACAGCATTTCACTGAAACAGCTCTCAGAAAATAACTGCCTCTCTTTTCTTGTGTGGTCCTAGCCAAACAAGAATGCTTGTTGTGAGCATAGACTAACCTGGAAACTACAACAGAAAGGGCTTCTCAAAACAAAGGCTTTGCCTTTTCTATATTTCAGGAGAGTCTTTGGGAGAGCTGGGGATAATACCACTATTCAGCACAGATGGAAATGAGAATTAAATTAGATTATCAATGATAAGAGCATAGTATTCACTCTATTATTATCTTTTGGTAATACTGGTTACAATGTTGCATATTTTTATAATTCAGCATTTATACTATTAGATATTTACCACAGCTGAAAGTGTAGTTTGCACGCACCACCACACTATTACATGTTTTATCCGCTGAGGTACTGCTACTACTAGCTGCTATTTTCATCTCTTGAGGGCAAAAACTGTTGGATGACGTTCTCCAGGAATGGTTATGTCCAGCATTTAGGTTTTTTGTTTGTTTTTAAAATTTTTAAATATTTATTTATTTTCCCTTTTGGTGCCTTTGTTTTTTATTATTGTTGTAGTTATTGTAGTTGTTATTGATGTCATCATTGTTAGATAGGACAGGTAGAAATGGAGAGAGGAGGGGAAGACAGAGAGGGGGAGAGAAAGATAGACACCTTCACTGACTGTGAAGTGACTCCCTTGCAGGTGGGGAGCCAGGGGCTCTAACTGGGATGCTTGCAGCTTATACCAGTGGTTTGTTTGTTTTAAGGTAATTTGATAGTTCCTCAGGAAAGGTTCACTGATTGTTTGTTTGCTTTTAAGGCAATTTTATAGTCCCTCAGGGAAGTTTTCCTCTTTTTTTTTTTTTTAATACATGTATCATTTCCCCAAATGTTTTTCAGTGGACTTATACAATCAAAAGATAAAACAACATTTTAAGAGCTAAAATGAGAGAGGAAGAGGGAAAAAGAGAGGGGTAAATGAAATAAATCCAGATTTTTATTAGTTGCTTTGGTAGAGCTTAGTTCACAATGAAAGCTATCTTTTTTTTTTTAACTTGATGTACTGGATTTCTAGCCCTTGTGACTAGAAAGCGTCTTCTGTTCTTAAATTAGCCAGGGATTTAACAATGATAAATAAAGCTTTAGCTATCTATAGTTCAAAAGGAAAGAATTGGTGTGAGGAAATGAGCAATCTAAAGGACAAACATCATCACTAACAAGTCATCCAATTAAGCGGAGTTATAGAGCACATGCTAAAGAGTCACAAACTGTAATGAAGAGAAAATGTAATGTATTGAACCAGAGAAACCACTCACTGGGAAAGGCTTATGCCTTGCCATGTGAGTGGCCTAGGTTCAAACCCCCGTGCTTAATGGGAGGTGTTATGTCTATTTAAGAAAAATAAGAAAAGGTTCATGAAGAGTGTCATCTTGAAGATTTTTACTAAAGAGATGTCTGAGGGCACAGGAAGAAGCTCTGGTGCTACACTGGTTCTTGCTCTCTCTTTATGAAACAGTGGCCTGGTAGGGTCAGGAAGTTGTGTATTTGGTTGAGAACACAGATTACCATGCACAAAGCGTTCAGAGTCAAGTTCCCAGACCCCACATACAATGGGGAAGCTTCACTAGTGTTGAAATAGTGCTGCAGGCATTTCTTTCCTTCTCCCTTTCTACCTCCCTTTTCTCTGTCCCATCAAATAAAAATAAATAAATATTTTTTAAAAGTATCTTGGATCAGACAATTTTGTTGTATTTAATAAACTGCATTAATATATTAATGGAATAGTATCTCATATCATAGAAAAATGTATAATCTATAAAATTCGAAATGATGTACTAAAGGGGTGAAGATAATCTACTTAGACGGTGGCAGAAGACATAAATTTTACGTAATAATAGCACAAATTAGTTCACCACTGAAAGAAGCCACTGAAGGGGAGGAAAGAGGAAATCATTTTGAAAAGTAAGACTCAAGAGTGACTCCATGTGAGAAAAAAACCAAATAAAGTAAGTTCAAACTTCTCTCTTTGAAAGAGATAAAAAAAAATAAATAAAAAGAGGAAAACAAAATGAAAGTGTTTGGATATGTTCCCAGAGTTCCATGAGCCATAAAGCTGTCCACACAGACATTCTGTGAGGTTAGTCACTGAGAAGGTAGACATCAATCACTATGGTCACACTAGAAGAATCCCTCATGGAAAGTTAAGAGGCAAAATAAAGACCTAAACAGTGCCATCTATCAAACACATGAAACTGGGACCAGAACAGTAAAAGATGCATTTATGGTACAAATTAATCCAAATGACCAGCAAGGGCAAATATTTTCCACATCTACGCTGTGTGTCATAAAGAACCCTGTGACTGTGCATAAAACAGAGACACACTTAGCCAATAAGTTCATCTTGTTTACTTTCATTGCAGCCTTTGTCCTCTTACACAGAGTTTACTCATATAGACTCACAGCACTTAGTACTCAAACACTGTTCACTTTGATAAACATTGAAGTGATTTTGCCTGACATTTTCTCATAGTATACTGACATGAAGTCAGTGTTCACTGGATTGTAACACCTAATAACTGAGAAATAAAAATCCCACAGCCAGCAAAATAGCTCACTTGTAATACTATACTTGTTTGCCATGTACGTTTGTTACCCAGGTTCAAGGCTGGCCCCCAATAAATTGAAAGAAGCTTTGATATTGTGATTTCCTTTCTTTTTTTTTTTTTAAGAATTTCTTTATTTATTCATGAGAAGGACAGGCGGAGAGAGAGAGAAAGAAAGAACCAGACATCACTCTGGTACATGTGCTGCCAGGGATTGAACTCAAGACCTCATGATTGAGAATCCAATGTTTTATCTGCTGCACCACCTCCCGGACTACAGATGTAATTTCTTTCTCACTCCACCCTTGGGATCCTATCTCCAGCCCCCACTTATCTGAAAAAGAAAATAGAGAAAATGTGAATTGCCCACTTAATAACCACGCATGAAATTGCATCAATGTTCTAGTTTTTTGTCTGACTCCTGGAAAGTCAGTGAGTTTATGCTACTCTTCTAAACATAAAATTCCACCTCCTCATTTCCATCACAATGAACACATACACATCTTGGCTTTGAAGTCCTTCTCCAACATGTATTTAATTAATTCCTCAGATGCATATTTTATGAAAATCTCCAATAACACTTTCTTCATAAACATTTTCTTATTTTTCCTAAAGTGAATGGGTTCCTTTGTTACTTGAAATAATTTTTCTCCCCTGTTAGAGGACGTGGCTTATTTTTTATTTCCAGTTAAACATGCGTTGTGATAAACTGCTTTCAACATTTAGTAATAACAACATTTCTGAAGATTGCCTGGGAGGTTCCTCTGTTGATCTTTCTTGTTCTTACTGCTGTACCTGCACTCAGCTGTCAGCTCAGCAAGTAGTTCCCAAATGGTTTTATCCATGACTGGCAGCTAACATTGTTGCCTGCTGGTGTGTCTTTGTTTAGTTCTACATTTGCTCATATTCCTTTAGGCTGATTGACTTAATAATATAGTGTCTTAGCATTTCAAGAGAGTAGATAAGGAGCTGCAAGAACTTTATTTAATTTTTATTAGTGATTTAATAATGATCAATAAAATAACAAGGTTGTGAGTTAAGAGGGGTACAATTCCATACAAATCCTATTATCCCCTCTATTGGAAGCTTCCCTATTCTTTATCCCCCTTAGAGTATGGAACAAAGATCTTTATGGGGAGCAGAAGGTGGAAGGTCTGGCTTCTGTAATTCCTTCTCCGCTGGACATGGGTGTTGACAGGTTGATTCATACTCCAAGCCTGTTTCTATCTTTCCCTAGTTGGGTAGGGCTCTGGAAAGGTAGGGTGCCAGAAGCCATTTCTCTGCTTGATAGAAGCTAAGCCTTGAAACAACAGAAGCCCTCGAGATAAGTTTCTAATTCCCGTAGGAAGGATGTTTGCCAGAAACTAAGTGACATACCATATAGTTATAGTGACATACCATATAGTTATAGTTTAACAGAAATAGTTGCAAGGGACCCTCCACCGTGATCTCTGCCTCCCCCTTCCCCCTATGCTCCCCCTTCCCCAAAGCCTTAAAATGTCTGTGAACACAATAAAATTTTGCAGCTTGATCAGAAACCTGTCTTGCTGTCATTCTTTCGTGTCTCTTGTCCCTGTCATTCCAGGTCCTTAGGTTCCTAGCCCCTGTTCACCACCCCGCTGGCCGGGGCAGTAGGGTTTCAGGACACACTGGTGAGGTGGTCTGCCCAGGGAAGTCAGGTCGGTGTCATGGTAGCATCTGCAACTTGGGGTCTACAAAGCATAAAGATATAAAGCAGAACAAATTATTTATAATCAGGAACCTAAAAGGTAAGAATATAGCACATGAGATTCGGGTTCTCCATTATGGGAAAAGCTAGGAAGTCTATTTTCAGTATATAATTTCTTTTTTTTTTCCCTCTAGGATTATTGCTGAGGCTCGGTACCTGCACTATGAATCCACTGCTCCTGAAGGCTATTTTTCCCATTTTGTTGCCCTTGTAGTTGTTGCACCATGTACACTTAACCCACAGCGATACCACCCAGTCCCAAGTATATAATTTCTTTTAAACTAATCTATTACTTAGATATTTTTCTTTCTAATTTGGATTCTGTACACCAAACCAAACTGCATTATTAAAAAATTGTAGGATATTTTAAAGATTTTTTGTGGGATCCTGGGTCCATACTCCCAGAGGGATATAGAATAGGAAAGCTTCCAATGGAGAAGATGGGATATAGAACTCTGGTGGTGGGGACTGTGTGGACTTGTACCCCTTTTATCCTATGGTCATTATCAGACAGGCTATGTAACAATATAAACTTCCAAAAAAAAAGTACAAAATTGTCTTACAACTCTTTGTTTGCATTTGTACGTTTTTAATTATAGCACAGCTTTTCCTTAGCCGTGTTGCCCATTCATAAACATTCCTCAAAAAGGAAGTGTAGTGTGTGTGTGTGTGTGTGTGTGTGTGTGTGTTTCTTTTTTCTTTTCCTTTCTTTTTTTCTTTTTTATCTTTTTCAGAGCACTGCTTGGCTCTGGCTTGTGGTTTGGGGTGGGGAGGAGGAATCTGTCTGGAACTTTGTAGCCTCAGGCATGAGAGTCTGTTAGCTTGACCATTATGCTAAATACGCTGCCCTTGTTTTTTCTTTCTTCCTTCCTTCCTTTCTTCCTTTCTTCCTTTCTTCCTTTATTTCTTCCTTTCTTCTTTCTTTCTTTTTTAAATTATTTATTTATTTATTTATTCATGAGAAAGATAGGCAGAGAGGGAAAGAACCAGAAATCACTCTGGTACATGTGCTGCCAGGGAATTTGGGACCTCATGGTTAAGAATCCAGTGCTTTATCCATTATGCCACTTCTTTTTTCTTTCTTTTTTCTTTTTTTCTTTCTTTCTTTCTTTCTTCCTTTCTTTCTTTCTTTCTTTCTTTCTTTCTTTCTTTCTTTCTTTCTTGCTCTATCTCTATATAATATAGTAAAGAACAATTTGTTTGGCTTTGTATGTTAACTCTCTTTTCAGTAACCAGGTTCCAGATGCCATCAGATGCCGGCCAGGCTTCCCTGGACTGAAGACCCCACCAATGTGTCTTGGAGCTCTGCTTCCCCAGAGACCCACCCCAATAGGGAAAGAGAGAGGCAGACTGAGAGTATGGACCAACCAGTCAATGTCCATGTTCAGCGGAGAAGCAATTACAGAAGCCAGACCTTCCACCTTCTGCAACCCACAACGACCCTGGGTCCATACTCCCAGAGGGATAGAAAATGAGAAAGCTATCAGGGGAGGGGATGGGATATGGAGATTGGGTGGTGGGAATTGTGTGGAGTTGTACCCCTCCTACCCGATGATTTTGTTAATTTATCCTTTCTTAAATAAAAAATAAATTTAAAATAATAATAATAATATAGTAAAGAAAAAAATTTTAAAAGGTGGTGTAACTGTAGAGCACTGCATAAGGATATTATATGACTAAATCAAATTGGCTTTTTGCTGTTCTTATAATTATATATTTACTTCAAACACTTGGGTGCTTATTTTACTTCCACATTAGCATATTTTAAAATAAAGCTGAATATTTACCTTTTTTTGCCATGTAACTTTTGATATAGAAAGGAGAAAATGCATTCCGTTGGATGTCAAGTTTGCAGGGGAGTGGGGGACTGGGCAGGGACGCACTTGGTTGAGGTCACACATTAGCATGCACAAGGAACCAGGTTCAAGCCCGTGATGCAGGAGGTAAGTTTCCACCTGCAGGGTTAAAGCTTCCCAGCTGGTAAAGAAGACGTGCAGGTGTGTCTCTTTCTCTTTCTTTCTCTAACTTCCCTTGCTCTCTCAGTTTCTCTGAGTCTTATAAAAAAAAAAAGTGGGGGGGCGATGTCTACCAGGAGCAGTCAATGCATACTGCAGCTGCTGAGTCATAGCAATAATTTTGGTGACAATAAAAATAAATCATAAACATTTAAAAAGTCAAATTTGCAAACTTTTTCTTTACACTATGTAGTGCAGAAGAAATTATTTAATCTCTTTGACCCACTATTTCTTTATCTAAAATAAGAATTTCTTTTACTTACATATCTCAAGCAGCTAGTTCTCTATATAACTCTTTGCTGTTTAACACATTACTGTAAATTTAAAGATTTATAAGTGCTTTTCTCTACCCATCAGCTTCACTAATAAGAGCTTAAATACTTAGAAGGGAGAGTATAATTGTAAATTATTAATGAACCAAATCTTCAGCCTAAATATACATTCCCATATTGATCAAAATAAATTGAGATGCTTTTTTTAATTCACTTATTTTGGCAGTTTTATTTATTTATTTTTATTTAGTTTTTTATTTTTTTTATTTTTAATTTATTTAAGAAAGGAGACATTAACAAAGCAGTAGGCTAGGAGGGGTACAACTCCACACAGTTCCCACCACCTGATCTCCATATCCCATCCACTCCCTTGATAGCTTTCCCATTATCTATCCCTCTGGGAGTATGGACCCAAGGTTGTTGTGGGTTGCAGAAGGTGGATGGTCTGGCTTCTGTAATTGCTTCCCCGCAGAACCCCTGAGATAGAGCATATGTTCACACATGTCCAGGGAAAAATATATACCTGAAAGCAGAAGTGCACGAGTCTGCAGAGAGTACCCCCGAACACTTCATCTGCACTATTCCAGCCTTTAGGCAGTTTTATTTTTGATACTTAGTAAACTGAATAACTAGAAGACATAAAAAGGAAATATAGACAATACATATCTAGGCATTTGTTAAAAAAATAAAAGGGTAAATATCAAGTTAAAATACAAAGAAATTGGTTAAATTGTGGTCCGGGAGGTGGCGCTGTGGATAAAGCATTGGACTCTTGATGTCTTGAGTTCAGTCCCCAGCAGTACATGTATCAAAGTAATGTCTGTTTACCTCTCTCTCTCTCCTTTCTTTCTCACAAATAAATAAATGAAATCTTAAAAATAAATAGGCTAAATTAAAATAAAACATTAAGGCTATTCTATAAATGAATGGTTCTAGGCTATTCTCAAAAATTCTTATATAAGCTACTCTGTGTGTGTGTGTGTGTGTGTGTGTATGTTTCCTCAGTATTCTTTTTTTTTAATTATTATTAAAAGGAAACATTGACAAAAACCACAGGATAAGAGGAGTACAACTCCACACAATTCCCACCACCAAAACTCTGTATCCCATCCCTTCCCCTGATAGCCTTCCTATTCTTTAACCCTCTGGGAGTATGGACTCAAGGTCACTGTAGGATGCAGAAGGTGGAAGGTCTGGCTTCTGTAATTACTTCCCCACTGAACATGGGTGTTGACAGGTCGATACATACTCCCAGCCTGCCTCTCTTTTTCCCTGGAAGGGTGGGGCTCTGGGAAATCAAAGCTCCAGGACACATTGGTGGGGTTCTTCTTTCTGAATTATAACTAAACAGTTAAAATACAAGGAAACTTCAAGACATTGAAATTATCTACTGAAGGGAACCAAGGTATATTAGACAATTGGGTGATTTTCCAGCAGAAAAGGCAATCAGAGGTGCCTAGTATGGACAATTTTAAGATAAAATAAAGTCTAATTATGACAAAGGACTCAACCTGAAGTCAAGCTCTCACTGTACAAAGATGGAGCTATTTTAGCATAAATTATAATGATTATGATAATAATAGACAAAATATGTAGAATCATTTTAAGTAAATGCAGTTTCTTAAGCTTACAAGGACTTTTTTTCAAACCTTTTGCTGGTCAGTGCACAGTAAAATATCCATTCATTAGTTAGAAAAAATGGTAAATAGAAACTGGAATATAGTTCACCAAGTAAGTTACCATGTTTGTTACCAACACCATCAGGAAAGTGTGATGGCAATAGGGGAAATTTCACTATTTCTCTCTCTGCTTTCATCTCTGTTTGAATGAAACAATAGTTTATATGAGCTAAATCCCTCATACACAAGAATCTCACCCTGCAAAATGATAAAATGAAAAAGCATAAAAATGATTAGTTGAAAGAGGAAATACTTAAGCATTTATGCAACCTTCATACCATGATCATATTGAAAGCAAGTAATTGTTTATTTTGTCTTTTTTAACTTTATAGGCACTTAGAGAAATGGAAAAATAAGGGAGATAGAGAGGAAACGAGGAATAGAGAGACACCTGCAACACTGCTTTACCACTCCTAAAGCTTCCTCCCAAAAAGTGGGAGCTGAAGACTTGAACCCGGTCTTTGCACATGATGATAAGTTCATTCTATTGGATATGCTACCACCTGGCTCCAGGAAATTGTTTAAGACATCACAACCTCATCTATTGAGATTACAAGTAGGCCATAATTATAAGTAGACCAAAATAAATCTATATAGTTGCCATATGAGACCAGAAATAATATGTAAAGATGTAGGAGCAGGAATTTTTTATTTTCTTTTTTGAAATCCCTTATACTCTAAAATTAACTTTAAAGTAACAGTGTTCTTATTCTACCTTGAACCATCTCTTACTCTGTATGAATACACTGCATAACTCTGAGCTTTCTCCAGGAAAATGTAGAGATCCACAATTTGCTGTATTTTTATCACAAGTATTTTCTTCCTGCTTTAATGAAGGCAATCTTAAACTAGAGCCCAAACACCATTCTTTCTAATTTTCCAAACTAAATTAATTCTTTCCATTTCAGCTTAATAAATTTTCATAATTTCAAAGTACTTCCATATAAATTACTTCATTTATTGTCTGGGGAGATGATATCATGTCTGGAAAAAGGACCAGAAAGCTGGATCAGGGAAGAGAGTAGCTTTAAATATGGGAAAGGTGTATAAATATTGTTGACTGTAAACCCCATTGATTTGATGTTATCTGGGGCTCACATTCAGCTTAGGAACCTATGTGACCTCTGCATCCCTGTAGATCCTAGTTCACATTCTGTGGTCATGAGTAGAAACATTCCAAGCTGCCCCAATATCAGGACCCATCTTCCTCAGATGTAGCATAGAGTATATTGTCCATCCTCCGTTCAGAGGATGGAACATTCTCTACTGTTGTTGATCCAAGTTGAGGGCAAGGTCTTATGGGGGCCCACAAAAGGGTATATTTTGTTGTTCCTGATAAAGATGACCAGTAACAATAGAGAGAGGGATTTATTCAAGGTCTAGACCCATCATGTCTGTTTGCGAATCTCAGGACTCCCCGGCTAGGGACCCAGCTGATAGGGTGGCCTGATAGTGACTAAGAGTCATCATTAAAGTACGCCAGTCTCTTGCCCTTATTCAGCTTTTGCAGTCTGTGCTTTTATAAGGATAGCTTGGGAGTGGCTGAAGGAAGTATAATAGGAAGTAGATGAGAAGGGTATCTAAGTCTAAGGAGACACTATTTCATCATCTCCCCAGACAATAACTTGGATCCACCTACATATCAGATTTCAGGCCCAGGAAGAAAAAAAAAATAGAATAGCCACAGGTCCTTTGGAATATAACTAAAATATGCCTACTAATTACTTATAAAATGGAAACCCCCTCAACTCTTCATCTGCACTACTTCAGCCTTTAGGTTCATGATTAGTCAACAACTTGTTTGGCTTTATAGGTTAACTCTCTTTTCAGCCACCAGGTTCCAGATGTTAGCATGAGGCCAACCAGACTGCCCTGGATAGACAACCCCACCAATGTGTCCTGGAGCTCCAATTTCTCAGAGCTCTTCCCCACTAGAGAAAGAGAGAGGCAGGCTGGGAGTATGGATCGACCTGTCAACACCCATGTTCAGCGAGAAAGCAAATACAGAAGCCAGATCTTCTACCTTCTGCATGCCACAATGACCTTGAATCCATACTCCCAGAAGGTTAAAGAATAGGAAAGCTATCAGGGGAGGGAATGGGATATGGAGTTCTGGTGTTAGGAATTGTGTGGAGTTGTACCCCTCTTATCCTATGGTTTAGTCAGTGTTTCTTTTTTATGAATAAATTAAAATTAAAAATTACTTCATTTAGTCATTAGTAATATTAGTAATATTAATTAGTAATTAATAGTAATTACTCATTACTATTAGTAATATTAGTAATATTATTAATATATTAGTGCTGCCAGTAGATATTGTGCATATATGGCAGAAGACATCTTACTGAAGAGGGAGAAGATGATGAGCAAACTAAATAGATTTGAGTGAGATAATCTGACATATGTGAAAGAAAAGATAGAGGAATTCACTATCAAATGAGTACATTAAATGAGGAATGTGAATGTGGAAAAGACATAAAAGAATCTAGTGATCATAAAGAGAAAGAGAGGAGAGAGAGAGAGAGAAAGAGAGAGAGAGAGATTAACATTCAAAGGAGAAGAAATAGCAAAGGAAAGATGATAAATCCAATGGGTTCTGAATTATATTAATCAAGTTAAACTGCTTATACTTCATTTTGCTGTCCACTTAATCTGTGACTATTAAAATAAGTTACAGTTCATAATTTATTATCTCTGTCCTTTGAGAGACTAATTAGCTTTCCTATAATTAAACACTATTTAGGAACCCTCAGCTGTTCTTAGAAAACTTTCAGTTGGCTATAAATGTAGAGCCAAAGCTGTCCTTTGGGACAGATGATTCAACTGCAAAATTACATCAGGAAGTAACATCTTTCAGAGCAGTTTTTCTCAAGATGTGGCCAACCTCTCCAGCATCAGAGTCACTGAAGGTCTTTGGCAAATGCAGATTCTTATGTGCTGACAATACTAAGTCTGAAGGTGGGGCCTGGCAGTTGTATTTTAACAGGAATCTTAGGTGCTTCTTACATACACTAAAGTTTCTTCTACCAGGATAAGCAGAATCAAGAGATAGGCTGGGTTAGTCATCTAATGTACTTTCTTTTATCAGCTACTGGATAAGAATTTTTCAGAAGGAGAAATCATAAACAGCAGTTATCTGCTAGTCCTAGGTATTTATAAAATAAATTCAAGAAAACACTATTCTCTTCTGAATCACTTAGTCTTTTAGAACTTCCTTCTTCAGCTGATTGACTGGAGTAAAACTGGGCTATTGTTAACTATGGCAGAAAATTTAACAACAAAATTAAAAAATAAAACAGATAAAGAACATGCAATAGGGAGTCTGGTGGTAGCACAGCGGGTTAAGCACACAGTGGTGCAAAGCGCAAGGACCAGCTTAAGAATCCAGGTCCTAGCCCCTGGTTCCCCACCTGCAAGGGAGTCACTTCGCAGGTGGTGAAGCAGGTCTGCAGGTCTCTCTCTTCTCCTTTCTGTCTTCCCCTCCCCTCTCCATTTCTCTCTGTCCTATCCAACAACGATGACAACAATAATAACTACAACAATAAAACAACAAGGGCAACAAAAGGGAATAAATAAATAAATAATGGGGAAAAAAAGAACATGCAATTGTGTGACATTTATTTCTGTCCTGGATATACATTTTTATCTTATTTAATCTTCTTATCTCACCAAAAATGGGAGAATATGAAAATTAAAATATAACTATAAATTTAATTGATACAGGTTTATGTTACTCACAAAGAACTGGGAAACAAATCTTATGTAAACAAAGGCTTTAGAGCAACTCATTTTCAGGGTATATACACAACAGGATCAAGCAGGGGCTTGCATCTGCTGTCTATCCCCTGGTCTTCCTCATTAGGGACTCTCAACTGTGTAATCATTTCCATTCACTTGGGGAGGCTAACATCCATATGGCTTACTTATTGCTCGGTGTTTATAGAATCCTAATGGGACACATGTTGTTGTGGAGGAAATGGAGGAAATAGGATAAAAGGCATAGAGTCTCCCTTTAAGCTCTGCTGGTAGGGTTCTAGATGAGCACTCGCATGGAAAAAACTCAGGAAGGGGGCTAGGTGATGTCACCTGGTTGAGTGCACCTATTACAATGCTCAAGGATCAAGGTTCAAGCCCCTGGTCCCCACTTGCACGAGGAAAACTTCACAAGTGGTGAAACAGTGCTGCAGGCGTCTCTCTTCCTTGCTATCTTCGTCACCCTTCTTGATCTCTTTGTCTCTATTCAATAAATAAATAATAAATAAATAAAATATTAACGAAAAAGAAAAATCACAAGGGATTCTGTCAGTTTCAAGGAAATAAGCATTTACTGAACAAAGCAGAACCAAAAAGAGAAAATCATGCATAGATGTGCAGGAAAAAGAGAACCCAGTTTCTGCACTGAGTGGAAGTCAACAACAGCTATTGGCAATGAGCATGTATGGGAACTTCCTTTTCACTCACTGAGAACTCGTTCAGTTTTCTGGAGTGTCACTGTCTCCACAGGTCCCTGTGAACCGCTTTCCTCAGGCTTTGCAGAGAGTTCTATGACTCAGCACTTCTACATGGCTAAATCCCAATGAATCATCCTTGCAACACCTCAACCAAGTTAGCTATTTTGTGAATCCCAACTACACCTTTTGCAATAACACCTGATTCATTTTTGTTGTTGTTGTTGTTAGCTATTGTTGTTGATGTTGTCATTATTGGATAAGACAGAGAAATGGAGAGAGGAGGGAAAGACAGAGAGGAGGAGAGAAAGATAGACACTTGCAGACCTGCTTCACCACCTGTGAAGCAAACCCCCTGCAGGTGGGGAGCCCGGGCTTGAACTGGGATCCTTAAGGTACTTGCACTTTGCGCCACATGCACTTAACCCACTGCACTACCACCCGACTCCCAATAACACCTGTGGGAAAACATCATCCATATTTGCCTCTTTCCTGGGTGCTGGTACCACTCAGAGGAGTAGAATCTCCTCTTCATATTAGTTGTTCTTCATTTCTTATTTTTTCCCCTTATTCTCCAATTTTTTATTACAGCATGAAGTTCTTCCTAATTATCTTTCGTTATCTAAATGCCTCCTAACTGGAATTTGACTAATAGAGCAGTACAACCCACTGCTGTAGAATTGTTCATTGAAAGGAAGGCTGTAAATTGGGAAGCACACTGACATATAATGACAGAAGTTCTCAACAAGTTTGAAATGTTAATGTTATTGTTGTGATTTTTGCCATTGGTAGAACTTTATCACTCTGGGATGATGTTTTCAGAGACAGAGACAAACAAAGATAGAGAAATAAAGGGGTAGAAAGCAGAAAGGCATGACAGCATAAGAGTCCCCCCCACCACCACTGCAATGGAGGCCAGGCTTAAATCTTCATCACATGCGTCACACCAGGCTCCCTCCCAGGTGAACTCTCTTGCTTTCCCTATTTGTGGAATTTAGTCTTGACTATGGTCATCATTCGTCAGTCAGACTGGAGAACTCCTCAATCTGACCTCTGATCTCTATGTCTTTGCTCATCATGTCAGTTTAAACTGCCTTTGAATCCACCCTTCAAAATTCAAACTAGAATTTTAGTCTTCTGTTGCTTACCCCAGGAAATCTTGGTTTGAAAGCAAATGCTCTTGCTGTAAACAAATTCATTATCAATCTAACAAATATTGTTTGGTATTTTCTATGTTGTGCATTATGCTAGTCACAACTAAGGAAGAATGAGCTTCCTGCCCTCAAGTCATATACATACCAATTGCCATATATAAAACTGAAGGCAAAAGTTACAATGTAATGCTAATGGACTCACAGATTTGTATAAGTTGCATTTAATTGTGCACAGAAAATGTATCTTCTTGGGGGCCAGGCTGTGCACTGGGTTAATTGCACATAGTACCAAGCACCAGGAACTGCCCAAGGATCCCAGTGGAGCCCCTGGTTCCCCACCTACAGGGGGTGGGGGTGGGGAAGTCGCTTCACAGGAAGTGAAGCAGCTCTGCAGATGTCTATCTCTCCCTCCCCCTCTCTACCTCTTCCTCACCTATCAATTTTTCTCTGACTTAGCCAATACAAATGGAAAAAAGAAAGAAAAAAAGGCCACCAGGTGTAGTGAATTACTAGTGCCGGCACCAAGCGATAACCCTGGAGGCAGAAAAAAGAAAATCTCTCTCTCTGTTTCACTCTTTTTAAAATTTAATTATGAATGACAAGTCCATCGGATAAGAGGGGTACAATTCCCACCACCAGAGCTCTGCATCCCATCCCCTCCATTGGAAGCTTTCCTATTCTTTACCCCTCTGGGAGCATGGAGTCAGGATCGTTATGGGGTACAGAAGATGAAAGGTAATTATGTAATTGCTTCTCCACTGGACATGGACACTGTCAGGTCAATCCACACTCTCAGCTTGTCTCTCTGTTTCCCTAGTGGAGCAGAACTCTGGGGAGGTGGGGTCAGACACATTGGTGAGGTTGTTTGCCTAGGGAAGTCAGGTTGGCATCATGGTATCATTAGCAACTTGGTGGCTAAAAAAGTTCACCTTGTTCTTGTCCATAGTATGCCCACAGACTCTTGGTTACCATAGGTTTCCTCTGGATATAAGACAAGGAGGACACTTGGATTTTATTATTACCAAGATACGTAGTGAATCATGAATGTTAAAATGGTATGGTTCACAGTATCTGTTCTCTATAGAACTGTCCTGTGGGAGTTATCGGTTCACTACACCTCCATTACTTCTGTGATAACCCAAAATGGAAAGAAGAGCCAGTCTCATGGTCTGGGAGATGACACAATGGATAAAGCTTTGGATTCTCAAGCATGAGGTTCTGAGTTCAAACTCCAGCAACACATGTACCAGAGTGATGTCTGGCTCTTTCTTTCTCTCTCTCCTCCTATGTTTCTCATTAAAATCTTAAAAAAAAAAAAAAAGAACCTGTCTCTCCAGCATTGATGTTCACCTCTGGCATGTGAAGTACCTTCCAATCTACAGTCATTCCAGCCTGAGCATGCCCAATCTCATCTGATCATTTAAGTACTTTGCACTCCAGGATTTCATTTTAAAAGACAACTTTGGGATATACCCATCTTAAAAAAAAAAAAAAAACACAGGGAGTCAGGCTGTTGCGCAGTGGGTTAAGCGCAGGTGGCGCAAAGCACAAGGACCGGCATAAGGATCCCGGTTCGAACTCCGGCTCCCCACCTGCAGGGGAGTCGCTTCACAGGCGGTGAAGCAGGTCTGCAGGTGTCTGTCTTTCCCTCCTCCTCTCTGTCTTCCCCTCCTCTCTCCATTTCTCTCTGTCCTATTCAACAACGATGACAACAACGATAATAACTACAACAATAAAACAACAAGGGCAACAAAAGGGAATAAATAAATAAAATTAAAAAAAAACATTATTTTCATTCCCACTTCTTTTTGTTCCCACAACCTTTGAGACTGAAAGAACATTTTTCTGTTATTTCTACTTGCTTTCGATAGAAGATTGATTTCAGGTACATTGTGTTTTTCCTTTCTTGATTGATTCCAAAGGGGGAATTTCATAGTAGGAAGAGAAACTGGCATATAAATAAACACTAAAGAACTGTACCTGGTGCATTATTTTCATTTTAAAGATAGCTTAATTATAAAATTCACTCAATATTGTCTTTAAACTATAAAGACAATTATTAGTGCTTCTTACTTTCCTTAGAGAAAACTATGTCAAAAAAAATATTTTTTCTCCTTCCTGATGACCCAGTCACGTGACTGTATCTGACACAAAGTTGTGATACAACCTTGACCTTTTTTTTTCTTGTAGTTTAAGGAGGAAAATATTCATTTTATATTATTATCAGTTTCAAGGCTAGGCAAACAAACATATACAGATTAATAAAGAGGAAAGAAGAGAGAAGTTTATTAACATAGGTCCCTCCTGTAAACAGGAAAGCCCTATTAATTCTGAGAATGTTCACACACAGGCCCCAGACCTTGGTTTATAAACACATCTGCACAGATTTTGAGGGGAAAAAATGAAAAGAGAGGTTACAGTGATATAAATCCTGCCTTCTTAGGAAGAATAAAAGAGGGTCCTTAAAACATAATACACTATCATTCCCTGAAATCTTCTTGCTAGACCTCAGATGTTTCATAATATTTAAGCAGGGAAACCATGGAGGGCAGTAATGTTCCGATTTCTCCATATATCAGACACTCTCTAGTAGCTTAATTTAAAGATAGTCTGTGTTCTACATCTAGGGGTTCCTCTTAAGAAATCAGTCTTTCTAACAATAACATATTAGGGGGTTGACAAATTTTTGTTGCCTTATAGTAGTAAAAATATCTAATACTTGGGAGTCAGGCAGTAGTGCAGTGGGTTAAGCACAGGTGGCGCAGAGCACAAGGACTGGCTTAAAGATCTTGGTTTGAGCCCCCGGCTCCCCACCTACAGGGGAGTTGCTTCACAAGCGGCAAAGCAGGTCTTCAGGTGTCTATCTTTCTCTCTCCCTCTCTGTCTTCCCCTCCTCTCTCCATCTCTCTCTGTCCTATCCAACAAGGACAACATCAATAACTACAACAATAATAACTACAACCAGGGCAACAAAAGGGAATAAGTAAATAAATAAAGTATTTTAAAAAATATATCTAATACCAATATTTGAGCCAGAAACTGCTTTAACTTGTATTTCCCTAGTTCACACTCATATAGCTGTAGCATCTTCACTTCTTAGTCTATAATATATGTTCAATCAGAGAAATTTTAAAGACAAAAATCTGTTTTTCAAGCGCTTCATTCGACCTGCAAGGAGGAAGCTTCATTAATGTTTAATCAGTGCCACAGGTATCTCTCTATAGTTCCCCATACCCCTTTTTAAATAAAATAAAAAGATTTCTTAAAAGAGCTTCAAAAGGTTTTAAGTATCATAGATGCTCAAATAAAGTTGTGTCTGATAACTCCAACACAATCCCCAGAATAAATCTATTCAAAGTGTAAAAAAAAAAAAATGTGTAAAGGACTCTAAAAATCAAAAGGACATATTGAATTAATGTGTGTAAGGGAAAGTCTTTGAACTGAGAGAGCACATCTTTTTATTATTATTATTTATTATTGGATAGAGACAGAGAGAAATTGAGAGAGGATAGAGAGATAGAGAGGGAGAAAGATAGACACCTGCAGTCCTGCTTCACCACTTGCAAAGCTTTCCCCCAGCAGGTGGAAATCAGGGGCTTGAGCCTGGATTGTTGTGCACTGTAATGTGAGCACTTAACCAGGTGTGCCACTGCCTGGCCCCAAGAGATTACATCTTATCTCTATGCTCACACCTAATGAAATGCCTCTTGCATTGGTACAGCAATAAAGATTTGTAAAAACAAATAATAATATAATAGGAGTGCTATATTTGCTTACATACTAAATTAGTCAAAATTAAGAGAAAGGGTGGGTGTATAGTATAATGGTTATACAAAGATACTTTTATGCCTGAAGATCTCAAGTCCTAGATTCAATCCCCCACACTGCCATAAGCCAGAGCTGAGCAGTGCTCTGGTTAAAAAAAAAAAAAAAAATTAAGAGACACTCTCTTAAAAACATAAAATCATATTCCTCCACAAAAAAGTGTCATGACAAATGCAGGCAGAACTTGAGAGATTTGGGGAAACTGGGCTTATTTCTACTTACATTAAAAAATGAATGTATTTAAACCCAACAGGCATAAGTGGCTGCCACTATGTTTGCTTTCTACACTCCATTTCACAAACATTTCCATGAACTACTGCTTTTGTTTGCTTTCTGTTGAAGGGAGTCAGGGATATTTCCTGATTGGAAAAAGAGAACGCATGTACAGTTCAAAACAGCCTTTTTCCTTGACTGATTCTGTAGTCACAACAAGAAATCTCTGCAGGTGGTTTGAGTCTGAAATTCAGCTTTCGACACAGCAAATCAAAGATTCACTTTAAGGAAAAATAACTAGCTTAAGGCAAAAAATTAAAATTCAGGATGATAAATGAAAGTAATATAGATCATGTTCAGATAATGTATTAGTGACTTAACAATCAGCTGAGAAATCTAACACTTTGAATTTCAAAATCAACCTTTAGATGTGTTTTTATTTCAAAAAGAATAGTCTATATATTTTTTATGTAAAAATCATATAAATGTTCATGTAAGGTTTTTTTTCTTATTTTTTTTATCTGATGCAGTGTTGTAAATACACACACACACACACACACACACACAAAATATCCTAAAAAGCTACCTGGTCAAAATTCTATCACACTGATCAGAACATATTACCAAAAGAAAAATTAATAGGGAAGATTTAGCTCTATTGGTCATATCCCCACCTCCAGGAAAAATAATAAATTGATTAGAGATTGTCTTTGGAAAATCTTGAAATATTCAGATAGTACTTTAAAGAAATGCAGATTCTTTAAAGAGAAACAAAAATGCAGGTTTGTTTTAGACTATAAGAATATCTGGGAATAAATAGCTCATATACTCGTGTTTGCTGTATGACAATGGAGTAGAGCTACCTTTATAGTATAAAATGGTACAAATTGGGTATAGAAAAGTACAGATTAGTAAACAGGAAAAAATTTCTTAAAAGATAAGGATAGAGGGGTACTCCCACAGCAAAAGAGGGGCTTCAGAAGACTTCCAGAGGTGTGTCTATGGAGTATAGCAGCTCTGTTTTTCTCTGCGTGGTCAACTAGGAAAAGCAACAACAATCACCTGAAAACTCAACAAAATGCAACTAGAATCTCTTCAAAAACACACTGAGAGACAGATAGTACAGAAATGTGTGTCTGATGGGCAAAAAGATAGTGAAGGAGAGATTTCTAGGACTAAAAAACTGTACTCAGGAATGGCTGACACTAAACTGGGAGAGGGGCAGCAGAGGCACACCACTTCCAGGTGTGACTTAAAGAAACAAATGTTATTTATAAAAATTAAAGAAAGAAGAAAAGCACTTAAATCACAGGTGAATACAAAAACCTCTGGCTTATAAATGAAGGAACAGTTCTCAGAACTAAAAACTGGTGCTCAGAGACATCTGACACCAGATTAGGAGACTGGCGGCTGAGATATACCACTTCTGGCTTGAATTTTAAGCAATAAAGAACTGTTAAAAAGTAAAAATCACCTAAAAGCTCACTAGTTTAAAACTGTGACTTCTTGATTTCCAGTGCTATTGGCCCACAGAGGTTGGAACAGCAGTAGGGAGACCCTATATTAACATAAGGGACACTGAGTTGACCAGGTGACTCAGGATATGATCTCCCTGCCCTTACCAGTATATATAAACAAAGAAATCAAACACCTTAGCCACAGCACCTCCTGCTGGCACAACAACGAAAACCATACTGTGGAAACTGAGAAATACACAGGCAGCAGTGACAGAAACCCCAGTGGCAAGACAGTTGCAGATCTATAAAAAATGAAGAAAAGAGTTGAGAAAACTCGTTATGTAGGCAATTCAAGAAAGTAAAATAAAAATTCAAGAACTCAATCATCATTTTTACCAAAGAATTATAAAATACAGGGGAAAAAAATCCAAAGAGATGGGCAGGTCCTAGAGGACACTTTGGTTGAAATAAGAGGCCTCAGAAGTTGACTTAATCAGATGGAGGAGAGGGTTTCAATACTAGAAGACACAAAAATGACATTCTGTGAATATAAACTCCTTGGAGACGAAAGGTTTAGGAAAAAATGAAGCACTTCTCTCTGAAATAAGACTCCACCTGAAAGACAAACATCATAGTTATTGGGATCCCTAAGGAAGAGGAGAGCAGAGTAGAGAACATATTCAAAGAAAATTTAACAGAAAATTTTCCATACCCGAGCAATGTTCAAAATATAGAAATCCAAGAATATGAATGCACACCTAAATTTTAGAATCAAAAATAATACACACTAAGACACATTGTAGTAAAACTATCCAAAACCAGGGTCAAGAAAAAAAAATGTATTGTAGGCTATCAGGGAAGAAGATAAAGTCACATACAAAGACAAAACCATCAGATTCCTCATCACAAACCCTAGAGGCAAGAAGTGAGTGAAATGGCATATTCAAAGTATTAAAAGATAAAAGTTCCCAGCCATGAATTCAGTATCCTGCTAAATTATCTTTCAAATCTGAGGGAAAAATAAATTTTTTTTTATTGTGCAGATGCGGTCACATCTACCATGTTATCCTCTCAGGGTATTGTCAATTCCTGCAAGAGTTGAAATTCTATTCCCAGAGTGTTTTGTTCCACCATGTTGTCCCCTCAGGGTATTGTCAATTCCCATGAGAAATCCTATTCCCAGAGTGCCTTGTTTCCTAGCTAATCCTGTCCTGACTTGTCACTTCCGGAATTTCTCCCATAAAAGCCCTTCTGCTTCTGCCCCTCTCTCTCTTCTTGCCCTTTTTCACCTTGGCAATCGGATGCAGAGAAGGGTTGCTGGGCTTAGTGAGAGGCAGCCATTTTGCTAGCTCCACGTGGCCCAAACTGCTGTGCTCTCACCCAACTCTGAGGTGCCATGTGAATAAAGATTTGTGTTCCTTCTCCTTTCTGATGCCTTCTCTCTCCCCTGCAATGCAGCCTGACAAGGGAACTTTCCACTATCAAATCTTCTTTGCAAGAACTACTGAGAAGAGTCCCACAGGAAAAGAAGAAGCAAAGGAATTTCAACTTTTAGTGAGATGATCAGTGTTAGAATAGAACCAGGAACACAACAAGGAAAAACAGACACAGGGAAGGGGAGAGCAAAATAGTCACAGCAGCACAGGAAGATATAACCATCAGAAATATATATGCTCCCAATATTCATGCACCCAAATATATGTATAAAAAAAGGTACTTACTGACCTTAACAGAAACATTGACAGCAGCACAGTATTAGTTGGAGACCTCAATGCAACACTCACAACTAAAGACAGATCATCAGGACAAAAAATTCAACAAGAAATAGAGGCCTTAAATTAAAACTAAGTCATAGTTGAGCTGAACTTAACAGATATATTCAGAAGCTTTCATTTCCTCCCCATCAAAAAAGAATATACATTCTGTTCAAGTGTATGTGGAACATACTTAAGGATTAGCTATGATTAGGACACAAAGACAGCCTTAATAGATACATGAATATTGAAATCATAAAAAAGTAACTTTTCTGAATATGAGGCAGCAAGTTTAGAAATCAACCATAAAAAGAAACAAAGAAACACACTCAAACTATGGAGACTGAACAATACACTTCTGAGTAATACTGGGCCACTGAAGAAATTGAAAGGGAAATTAAAACTTTTTGGAGAATAATGAAAATGAAGAAACCAACTACTAGACTTGGTGGATGTAGCAAAAATTATCTTTTTTTTAAATAATTTATTTCTTTATTGGGGAATTAATGTTTTACATTCAACAGTAAATACAGTAGTTTGTACATGCATAACATTCCCCAGATTCCCATTTAACAATGCAACCCCCACTATGTCATTCATCATCTTTCATGGACCTGTATTCTCCCCACCCACCCACCCCAGAGTCTTTTACTTTGGTGCAATACGTCAATTCCATTTCAGGTTCTACTTGTGTTTTCTTTTCTAATCTTGTTTTTCAACTTTGGCCTGAGAGTGAGATCATCCCATATTCATCCTTCTGTTTCTGAATTATTTCACTCAACATGATTTTTTCAAGGTCCATCCAAGATCAGCTGAAAACAGTGAAGTCACCATTTTTTACAACTGAGTAGTATTCCATTGTGTATATATACCACAACTTAAGAGGGAAGTTTATAGGAATATGGGTCCATATTAACAAATAGTAAGCTATCTAACATCACAACTAAGCCACTAAAAAGAGCAACAAAAGGGACATAAAAGTCAGCAAGGGGAAGTTGGGAGGTAGCACATTGGGTTAAACACATGTGGTGCTAAGCTTAAGGACTGTATTAAGGATCCTGGTTCAAGCCCTCCACTCCCCACCTGCAAGGGAGTCGCTTCACAAACAGTGAAGCAGGTCTGTAGGTGTCTCCCTTTCTCTCCCCCCTCTGTCTTCCCCTCCTCTCTCCATTTTTCTCTGTCCTATCCAACAATGACGACAACAATTTTAAAAAAAAAGTCATCAAGAATGGAAATATTCAAAATCAGAACAGAAATGAATGATGAAATAGAATCTATAAAGATGATTCAAAAGATGAATGATGCCAAGAACTAGTCTTCAAAAAAATAAATAAAATAGATAAACCACTGGCTAAATTCACAGAAAGAAAAAGAGGGAAAGCTTTGATGACAACAATCAGGAATGAGAGAGATGATATTACAACTAAAGATGGGGTGATACATGTTAATATGATCTATTCTATGTTATTCAAGGTTTACTTTAGTTAAATGCATATTAAAAATGACAGAGAGGGAGTCGGGCTGTAGCGCAGCAGGTTAAGCGCAGGTGGTGCAAAGCGCAAGGACCGGCATAAGGATCCCGGTTCGAAACCCGGCTCCTCACCTGCAGGGAAGTCGCTTCACAGGCAGTGAAGCAGGTCTGCAGGTGTCTATCTTTCTCTCCTCCTCTCTGTCTTCCCCTCCTCTCTCCATTTCTCTCTGTCCTATCCAACAACGACAACAACAGTAATAACTACAACAATAAAACAACAAGGGCAACAAAAGGGAATAAATAAATAAAATAAATATTCTTTAAAAATGACAGAGAAATAAAGTTGACCAATAATTAATAGCTCTTAAAACTAATCTGTAAACATTGCATAAATTCCCAGGACATAACTTTCCAGGTCATAGGGTAAGTGTATATCTAGTGTTTTTCTGAGAACCCTCCCAGACTGTTTTTCATAAGGATTGAGCAAATTTCCATTCCCACCTGCAATGTAGAAGGATTTCCTTCTTCTCACTATCCTCACCAACACCAAAGATGAAATCCAGACAGTCAACAGACTTGTGAAAATACGATGGAAGTCATTATTTTGGAGAAATGCAAATAAAAATAACAACAAAGTACCACTTTACACTGTGAGAATGACATGTTAGAAAAGAGAAAAAAAAGGTGTTAGCAACATCTCAACTTATTACTTAACTTCCTTGAATAGCATCTGTGAAAAGAGTTGGCATTGCTTCTCAGAGAGGCTACTGCCAGTCAAACAGTTACTACTCTACCCCTTTTTATCTTAGCCAAAATAAACTACACATAGGTCATTGACATTTAACATAAATTTAATATAATCTTGAAGGTTAAGTGCTGACCTTTCTTATTACATTAATATAGAAACAGAAGAAAGAAAATTTAATCTGTTACAATGAGATCTAAGATTAAATTCTAAATTAAAACAGTAATTTTAATGAAATGTCAATTATCAGAGACTTTCTTTTCAATCACCCAAATTGTAGCATCTTTACTTTTTTATTTTATTTTATTGCCTCCAGGGTTATTGCTGAGGCTGGGGCTCAGTGCCTGCACTAGGAATCCACTGCTCCTGGTGACCGTTTTTTATTGGACAGGACAGAGAAAAATTGAGAGAGGAGGGGAAGATAAAGAGGGAGAAAGATAGACACCTGCAGACCTGTGAAGGGTCCCCCCTGCAGGTGGAGAGCTGGGGGCTCCAACCAGGATGCTTGCTCAGGTCCCTGTATGTGAGCTTAATATCCTGTGTGAGCTTAACCTGGTGTGCTACTTCCTAAGCCCCTTTACATTTCTTATGAAACCAAAAAAACAACTCTAATAAAGACAAGAAACATGCAACATGGGTAGCAACAAATTAATTTGGTATATTTAAACTGTATTATTTCACAAAGTGCATAATTTTATTTCTGAGGTTTACCTGAGTTCTATTCTAAAAAGCTGTATCTGAGGCACAGATTTATCTTAACTTTTACTTTTATCAGGGGAAAAGTACTGAATATATCCTTAAATACTACAAACATTTTAAAGCTAGCTTGATATAACAATCCTGGAAAATTATAACTCTGGGCCTGTTTAGAGGGAATGTAACTGTCAGAAACCTTTTTTTTTTTTTATGAGCACTGGGACAACAGCAAGGCAGACTATGTCTCACTTTGTGGCATCTTTACATCACCTCATCATAATTATAGATGTAAAAGATTCTTGGTCAGTTATTTCTGAAATTATTGGCAAAAATGTCTAAAGAAAACAGACTTCCTGTCTGTCCCTCAAGTGACCAGTGGCAGCAGGATATCCTGTACTTTCCATCTACCATTTTGATAAAATGTCAAAATTTTTCTTTTTAGCTAATTTTTAAAAAATTTCCTGTGGCTTTATGTCACACACACTTACTTCAACCCTCCCAAAATAACAGAATTATCTATCCTCATCATCACTTCATCATCAGATCATCAGGGTATATGCACAATGATTCCGTCATTCCCTCTGGACATTATTTTTCTTTCTTTTCTGATATAGACAGAAAGAAATAGTAGTGAGAGAGACAAGAAAGGATAGAAAGTCAGAAAGAGGGAGTCGGGCGGTAGCACAGCGGGTTAAGCGCAGGTGGCGCTAAGCACAAGGACTAGTGTAAGGATCCCGGTTCATGCCCCCGGCTCCCCACCTGCACAGGAATCCCTTCACAAGTGGTGAAACAGGACTGCAGGTGTCTATCTTTCTCTCCCCTTCTATGTCTTCCCCTCCTCTCTCCATTTCTCTCTGTCCTATCCAACAACAACGAGATCAACAACAACTACAATAAAACAACAAGGGCAACAAAAGGGAATAAATTTTAAAAAAAGGTAAAAAAAAAGAAAGTCAGAGAGATTACAGCAGTACTGTTCTAACACTTGTGAAGTTTACCCCTGTAACATGTCGACTTTAAAGGATGTGTTAATGTCTGGTCCCAGAATTCCTTTATTTTAAAAAGATAACAGTGAAAAATCCAGCCAAAAAGTGCTGTTAACTCAATGTTCATTGTTGAAGCTATTTGTAAATGGTCTGGGTAGAAATGAGATTATTTTGTTAATTTTGGGAGAATGAAGTTTTGAGAGCTCTAGTTTCATAAGTTTATGCTGTTCACATAAGTTTGTACTATCACAACTAGTTATTGGTGATATCATATGCACCCATCCCTCAGGTTCTCTCAGTCTATGTCAAAAAGAAAAATAAAGTAGAGAAGATAAAGAAGGAATAAAGAGGCCAGGTGGTAGTGCACCTGGTTAAACACACACATTACAGTGCACAAGGTCCCAAGTTCAAGGTTTCTGCCTGCAGGGGAAAAGCTTCACTCATGGTGAAGCAGGGCTGCAGGTGTCTCTCTGTCTCTTTCCCTGTCTATCTTCCTCTCACCTTACAATTTCTTTCTGTCTCTATGTACTAATAGATAAATATTTTTTAAAAAGAATGAATGAATGAATGAATGAATGAATGAATGAATGAATGAATAAAAAATGGCCTCTTAGAGTGTTGGATTCATCATGTAGTCACCAAGCCCAGATAATAATCCTGATAACAATAAAAGTAAATAAATAAATAAAATTTTAAATGTTTAATGCAGAATTACCTCATGTACAAAAATTCCACTATTCTTTCTTTTTGGGTATGTATATAAAGTAACTATTCCATGTTCATAACAAGATTACTTACAATAGCCAAGACAAAGAGTCTAGTAGTGAATGAATGAATAAATGAATGAATGAATGAATGAATGAATGAATGAATGAATGAATAAAGATGGTTCAGATGCATGGTCCAGTCATGCATCAATTAGTCACAGAGATTATGCTTTCATAAATGTGTCATTAGGGTATTTTTTGATGAAGACATTCCATGGAGTATAATTACACAAACCTAGAAAGCAGATAGCCAGTTGCACTCGTGGGGTATGTGATAGAGTCTATAGGCACCTGCCCATTGCAAGCTTCATGAGTAGTGGAGCAACACTGAAGGTACATCCTCTCCTCTCTCTGTTCTCCTATCTCTCCCTCTCTAACTCTCTGTCTCCCATCTTTTACAAAAAGAAAGATGATGTAAGAAACAAAAAAAAAAAAGGAATCACCACTCAAAATGATTGCATCGTACAGCACCAAGCAACAGTGATCACCCCAGTGACATAAAAATTATCCTTTCAGAATATTAATTCCTCAGGGGCAGAGCCAAGATGGTGGCCAGAAGCCAAGCATAGGGAACTTCTCAGGAAATCTCTTCGCATCTTGATCTATCTGTCCAGAAAAAAGATCACAGAGAATGTGAGGAGCTTTAGAAATTGGGATGCAGGGTGGGGGAGACAGCATAATGGTTATGCAAACAGACTCTCATGCCTGAGGCTCCTAAGTCCCAGGTTCAATCCCCCGCACCACCATAAGCCTGAGCTGAGCAGTGCTCTGGTGTTTCTCTCTCTCTCCTCTCTTCATCTCTCAAAAATAAAATTAATTAAAAAAAATTTTTTAAAAAAATTGGGATGCAAAAAAGCCACAAAAGAAACCTGTTGTATATGTGTATAGGAGGACTAAAAGAAACTAAAGGGAAAACACAGGATAGAAATCTGTGAGGCTTTTTTTTTTTTTTTTACCTCCAGGGTTATCCCTGAGTCTTGTCTGCACAATGAATCCACTGCTCCTGGCTGTCATTTTTTTTTAATTTAAACAATTTTTTGTTGGCTAGGAAAGAGAGAAATTGAGAAAGCAGGGGAAGATAAGGAAGGAGAGAAAAAGATAGACATCTGCATACCCGACTTACCACTTGTGAAGCTTCCCACTCTGCAGGTGGGGAGCCAGGGGCTCGAACCAGAACCAGGATGCTGATGTGAGCCCTTGCACTTCGTACTATGCTCACTTAACCCAGTGCACCACCACCTGGCCCATGTTTTTTCTCTCCCACCTCTATTCCACCAACACTCCCTCCCCACCCCCCAAGCCTTGAAGACAGGGACTCAAGTCTATAGAGGCTGCACTTGATTTTATTTTTTAATTTATTTAGTGGGGGATTAATAGTTGACAGTAAAATACAATCACTTGTACATGTGCAATATTTCCCAGTTTTCCACATAACAATTTGACACCCCCCCAGGTCTTCCTTTGCCACCATGTTCCAGAGTCCTCTGCCACCCATCCCAGAGTCTTTTACTTTGGTGCAATACACTGACTCCAGTCCAAGTTCTGCTCCGTGTTTGCACACTCCCCTACTGAGAGAGCTTGCAAAAGGACATCCCAGACCTCAGATTCTACTATGAAATTGCTTAGACTGTCTGAGCCAGAAAAGAGAGTCACAAGTGTACTAGTCCCAGCAGTGCACCAGGACACATACTTCAGAGGGCTTAATACCCTTTGTGTGACTGTGCTCAAACTGGCTGAGAGAGTGAGGAATGACAATTCAGCAGCTTTTAGTCCCTAGACAGTATTTGGGAGAAGAGTTTGCTTGGCTGAGATATAGTCCATTGTGCTGCTTGGGGCCACTGAAAAACTGATCAAACTTCCTAGATAATGCAATGTCCTGCCCATGTGTCTAGTCTCAGTATTGTGCCTAGACTAAGTCCTCAGAGAAAACATGACCAGCCAGACTGAAAGCACTGTACAGCCTCTGGGATAGTGGGCTACAAACCAGAGAAGGAACCACCAAAGGGTTAGCTTTAGCCTATCTTCAGGCCAGTCTTACTAGAGTCAGAAAACAGGGCAAGTGTATACGGTCTCTCCATGATTGATCTTAAATAGCAGCTAGGCCTAATTAATAATCTTCTTGTAATGACAAAGAACAGTGTTTTTACCTTAGAAAAGAAATTACAAGGTGATTTCAAATTACTGTCTAGATTTTAATATCTCTTAGCTAATGTTCAGTGTCTGAACATTTTTACTTTAAAAACATGTTAAATTATTTTCAGAATCTAATTAAGAACATATGGTTTATTATGTCTGTGTAGTGTACAAGATGTTTAACCTGAGAAAAACACTGTATGAATGCTACTCTTTATTATAAGAATTGCTTTGAAGATGTGAATGATGTTTCTTGTCCCATCTTGTTTGATAGGATATAAATAATTCTGTTTAATCTAAGGTGTGTGTGTGTGTGTGTGTGTGTGTGTGTGTGTGTGTATGTGTGTGTGTTTTAATCTTTTGTCCTTGGTTAAGGTAGACAAATTGCGTTTCACTTTTACTTTATTTATTCTGTCAGGGATTCCGAACTGGAGTTAAAATCACTATCTGACAAGAAAAAAAGTCAACATCTGTTCGGTTGATTTATTATTTATGTATTATAGTTTATGGCACTTTTCCTCTGAAGAGCTGAAAGTGCTCTGCTCATAATTCTTACACATTTCAATATCTTTCACAAGAAACTCCTGCAAACATCTCAACACGAGAAGAGAAAGATAAGGAAGTGAATGGGGAAAACAAGGAATAGGACCCAAGGGCAAATGATCAAATATAACTTCAAATAGAAGGTATACTTAATAATCTAAATATTCTTTGAGAAGGCCAATGGGGATGCATGTATTTCTGCTAAAGGTTTTCCTCTGTGCAGTTGCTGTCAGTGCAACTCACATAGTTCCCAGGTATTTCTCTTCTCTGTGGCTACCTTATTCTGCGTGCTCAGTTTCCAATATTGTGCTAATTAAGTACAATATATAATATGATAATGAGAACTCACCAAATAGTTCTTACTCTTTACCTTTGCCAATATTGGGCTTTTTGGGAGGTGGATGTATGAGTCTTCAAGATAGCACACTTGGTCAGGGTGCTTGTTTTGTCACGCTCATGACTCAAGTTCAAGCCTGGACCCCACTACACTGGAGAAGCCTCAGTATTGTTATGTCTTTCTCTCTGTATCTGTCTCTGTTTTTACTTTGAAAAAAATCAGCCTGGAGCACTGAAGCCCCAGTAACAACATAGGCTTGTAATGAAAAGAAAAGTAAAGATTTTTGGATATTTCCTGTATACTTTGCAGTTACATATACATAATTAAATTATAAAACAATTAATTTTAAATACATCTGATTAGCATGAGTACATTTACTGGAGGACTTATGAATACTCAAGATATGAAAGCATACATTAGATATTTTATATTATACCACAACAGTATTTATTACTCAAAAATTAGAAATTAAAATATATTGAAATTATATTGTTATATGCATATATTCATCATTGTATACTAATGTCTGTAGTATACAATGCAATGTTTTGCTATGTAAGGTTTTGAATATTTATTTTTACTATATTTTAACATTAAGATAAGACAACATAATTTGATATTCTGAAGTTTTTTATTAAGAAGTGTGTTTGTGTCAAATGAGGTAAAACCATATAACTTTTCTTTAATGTTGGAAAAATTTATATTATTTTACTTTATTATTAGTGATTTAACATTGATTCACAAAATTATGAGATAGCAGGGTTATAATTTCACACCTTTCCCACCACCAGAGTTCAGTGTCGCCATTCCATTCATTGGAAACAGAAGTAGTTCTCCCAAGGTCATAGATATGGGTTAACTATTATTTCTATAACTATCTATCTGCATTTATATGTTTGTCCATTTTTTTCCCTATGATTCTGACTTCTCTTCCTTTCTAAGTCAAACCTTATACCTATTACTACTTTCAATGTCCTTCCTTTTTTTCCTCTTCTCTCTCTGGGTCCTGAAAGAGTTAGAGTTCAGAGACCTCTGGTAATCCTTCCCTAACATTTCTCCCCCTCTGAGAAGTATGGACCAAAATCCATTTCTGGGATGCAGAAGTTGGGAGTCCTGGATTTTGTAATTACTTCTCCACTGGATGTGGTCATTGGCAGATCGACCCATATTCACAACCTGTTTTTAACTTTCCCTAGTGGGCTAGGTCTCTGGTGAGGTGACGTTCAAGGAAGCATTGGTGAGGTCATCTTCCCAGTGAAGACAGTTTGGAATCATAGTAGCATCTGCAATTTGGTGACTGAAAGGCAGTCAGATAGAAAGCAGTACAAAATATTTAATAAACGGGAACCAGAAAGTAGAAATAGAGCAGATGAAAGTAGGGTGAAAGGTAGCTAGTAAGTCTACTTTAGGGGTGTTCCTAGAATCCCATGTGTTAAAAGTCTTTGCCTGAGCTTAATAGCTAACATCAGTGTGGATTAGAAATATGGTCTGGGAAGATGGCTTCAGAGTTGAGAGTAGAACTAGGAAGCAGGATTAGGCAGAGAGTTGTTTGCAAACTTGAAGGAAATTTATAAATGCAATTAACTATTTACCACAACGATCTCACCTGTGGCTCATATCTATTCATATTTAGCCCAGGAGCCTGTACAACCTCCAAGTCCCTGTCAAACTAAGTTCACAGTCCATAATCACAAATGGGAACATTCTAGGCTGCACTTATTTCAGAACCAGTCTTGTTAGAGTGGCAGAGTAAGATAATCCAGCCTCTCTTCAGACAGTGGGGCAGTCCCTATCATTGCTATTTCATAGACTCACTAGTATTATTCAATAAAATTTGTTTTAAGAGTTAATCTTTATCTCTCATCCTATGTGACATGCTTTATTTTATGGCTAATTTGGTTCCATTTTCTCAGATCACTTTCAATTTCAAACTGTTGGCATTCTCTTAAACCCCTAAGACATAAAAACTTCCAACTATTAATCTTTTCTTGGCAGGAGAAATATCTCCTGAAGGAGAGGAGAGTCTTGTCTTCCTTGTCAGGATTAAAACTCTGTCTTTAAAATTGTATTAAAATATTTCAGTTCACCACTATTACTGCCTCATTTATAATGACTTACTCTTTGTTAGAAGTGCAATTTTAGGCGGGACCAAAATGATGACTTGGAGGCAACACCTAACTTGAGCTCTGCAAGGAGGCTGCTTTAAACCTGGGAAGTTCAGGTGAGGGTAGGAGTTCCCGGCCAGTGGTGGAATAAGAGTGCAGGGGTGGGTCAGACTGGCACAAAGGAAGAGCCCTACAATTCACCCTTGGGCTGGCATACAGAGGCCAAAAAGGACAAAGGAAACAGGGATTTGGCTGGGAGTCTTCAGTTTTGCTATTTCACCCTACACTATCCCAGCAACAAGAGCAACTCCCACCCCGGCTACTTATGGTAGCCCTCCTGTGGAGCTCATTTATTTATCAAGATTCCTACATCAGCAGGGATGTCATCCAAAGGAGGGGGGAATATTTCCCCCAAGCAAAGGCTTTTTTTTGAAGGAGGCTAGAGCTCTATCTGATCTACAGTATACCTGACCAGTCAGGGCATCAGTCTTGCCTGGGTTAGGTTACCTGTCTTCCTTCCCTCTACCCCTTGAGCTTTTTTGAGAGTTGCTTCTTGTAATTGTTTATTTTTGCTTGGTTTAGGAAGGGGTTGTGTGCAGCCAATCTGGAGTGGTATTTTATTTTATTCTATATTCTTCTTATTATTATTATTTATGCTTGTCTCTTTTCCCTCCTCTCCAGGTTGACCAAAAATAGCAGTTGTTGCTTTTTCCATTGATAGGTGATTGGGTGTGCTACCCATTGTGGGAGGAACTTGCTTCTCTCTCTTTATTTATACCCTTCTGTTGTCCTTGTTATTTAATTTATTTTATATTTTTTTAATTGGGAAATTAATGTATTACATTTGACAGTAAATACAATAGTTTGTACATGCATAACATTTCTGGGCTTCTTTAACCTTTATGTCTTTGATGTTGTCTAGACTAGGCAAGTTCTCCGCTATTATCTCCTGAAGAATGCTTTCTTCCCCTCCCTCTCTTTCTTCCTCTGGTAAGCCAATAATTCATATATTATTTCTTTTGAAATCATCCCATAGGTCTGTGTTGTTGTTTTCAGAATCTCTTAATCTCTTTTTGAGATCTCTTACTTCTTTTTTAGTTGTTTCTAATTTGTTCTTCCTCTTGTTAATTCTATCCTCAGCTGCATTTATTCTATCCTCTCTCCCCTCTACTGTTTTCTGGAGTCCATCTATTTTGTTACCCTGTTCTGATACTGTTTTAGCTTGTTCAGCTAGTTCTGTTCTTAGCTCAACTATTTCATCTTTTAGCTCTCTAATAACCTTGAGATAATTAGTGTTTTCTTCCAGGGTCTCATTTGTTGTTTCTGTATTTCTGATGACAATTCTTTCAAGCTCTTTACTCACTCCTGTGATTATTTCCTTAACTAGTGTTTGGATGTTGACCTCACTATTTTGTGCTTCAACCTTTGGAGTCTTTTAAGTGGACTCTTGTCCTGGTTCATTTCTCCAATATTTCTTCTTCTTGGCTTAACCATTTTATATAGTATGTTATGAGGTCTCTCTCTCAGTACTTTTCAAATTACTCATCACTCTTGCCTAGAAGGTAATTAAGAGTTGTTTTTCTTCCCTTTAGGCTATGTGATCCTGAGGTCTTTTAAACTATAAGTAGGTTTTTTAGCTTAATCACTGGCTTAATCAAAGCAGGGTGGGGCAGAGATAATCCAGTGTTTATGCAGAGACTCTCACAGCCCCACCACTAGGCCACGGAGGTATAGGAGATATAGATCTTCTCCTGAGTTTCCTGGTTAGTTCTCTGTGCCCTGGTGTCAGCACAGGGCCTCCCCCCCTGTTGCTCCAGATTCTGAATGCGGTAGCAATGGAGATTCAGAGTTGCATTTGGTGAGTGTTAGGGGAGTCCTCTCCTCCCTTCAACCATCTTTTTGTTGGTTAAACAGACTGAAGGTGGTGTCTCAACTGGTAAACTGCCAGACTGTTACCAGCCACTTAATCTCTCCCTAGGCTACTCTCTGTCCAAGAGCCAGAGTTTGATAGCTAACATGAAGTTAGATAAAAATATTGTCTGAGAGAATGGTGTCACAGTAGAGAAAAGAGCTAGAAAGTTGGATTAGGCCAGAGAGTAGTTCCCATTCTTGAAAAAAATCTATGAATAAAATTAACTATTTACCTCCATCCACCCAATCCAGGGCCATATACATTTCTATTTAGCACCAGAGCCTATATAACCTCTAAGTCCCTGTTGGTCTGAACTCTCAGCTCATGGTCATAGCTGGGAACATTGCAGGCTACACTCATTTCAGAACCAATCTTCCTTGAGTAGCAGGGCAGGATACCCCAGTCTCCCTTCAGAGTCTGGGGAAGTCCCTACCATCACTGTTTTATGGTGAGTGAAAGGTCCTGAGAAAGCTCACAGGAGGGCTTAAGAGAAGGATCCAGGGAGTCGGGCTGTAGCACAGCAGGTTAAGCGCAGGTGGCGCAAAGCAAAAGGACCAGCATGAGGATCCCGGTTCGAGCCCTGACTTCCCACTTGCAGGGGAGTCGCTTCACAGGCGGTGAAGCAGGTCTGCAGGTGTCTATCTTTCTCTCCTCCTCTCTGTCTTCCCCACCTCTCTCCATTTCTCTCTGTCCTATCCAACAACTACGACAACAATAATAACTACAACAATAAAACAACAAGGGCAACAAAAGGGAATAAATAAATAAAATAAATATTAAAAAAAAAAAAAAAGAGAAGGATCCATTAGAGGTCTAGCCCCATCATATTTGTGTGGGAATGCAAGGATTCCTGACAAGGGCCCCAGATGATGAAGTAGTATTATACTGAACAAAAGACCCATTATTAAGTAAGCCAGTCTCTTGCCCAGAGGGGACTTTTTATGAGCAGAAATTTGAAGCAACAGGTTTGCATATAGTAAGAGATGTGCTCTTCCTGCAAGTTATGTTCTGCCTCCTATTCCTATGACTATATGTACTAGGTTACTACTTAATAGCTAAGAAAATTTGGTCAAATACCTTGAGGATCAAACACTTGTCAATGTCTTTGAATAAGTGCTTTCAGGAATCTCAGAAAGGAAATCAAAATGTTTGTGTGATCTAAGAACAAGAAGAAAGAAATCCAAGGACAGCAAACAAGGTTACTGGGAGTTATTATATATAGAAATTAATATTCAGTGGTGAACAACTGAAACATAGTAGTATAATACAATCATACTCCAATGAACAAGTAAACAAATAATAAGAATAAGTAAAACTTTAGCATAATAATAGAACCTTAGAACTGAGTATTACTGGGGGTCAGGCTGTAGTGCAGCAGGTTAAGCATACATGGCATGAAACTCAAGAATCAGCGTAAGGATACAGGTTCAGGCTACCAGCTCAACACCTGCAGGGGAATCCCTCCACAAGTGGTGAAGCAGGTCTGAGGTGTCTATCTTTCTCTCCCCATCTCTGTCTTCCCTTCCTTTTCCATTTCTCTCTGTCCTATCTGGCAACAACAACATCAATAATAACAACAACAACAATAACCACAATAGTGATAACAACAATAAGGGCAACAAAAAAGGAAAATAAATAAATAAATAAATAAATAAATACAATATTTTTAAAAAAGACATGAGTATTACTGTGGTTGGGGAGATAGCATAATGGTTATGCAAAAGACTTTCATGCCTGGGACTTTTAGCTCTCAGACTCAATTCCCAGCACCACCTTAAACCAGAGTTGAACAGTGCTCTGGTCTCTCTCTCTCTCTCTCTCTCTTTCTCTACCTAAAATAACCCCTCTCTCTCTCTCTTTCTCTCTCTCTCTCCATAAAATAAAAGATTTTTTAAAAATAAAATATTTCTTATTAAAATGGCACAATTTTAAGGGATTTAAAAGCTATATTAATTTATAATAATGAAGAATTTCATAGGTAGAGCAAGCTCTGAGTTGACATCAGGGTTCAGAGTCTTCTGTTTTGCATTTCTCTTGGTTTTACTCTCTGCCATATAAAGGCAAAGGTGTCATTCTCATGCTGGTAGCATATGGCTAAAGCAGTTCCAGGAATCACATGCAGATGGATCCATCCAGGAGGTTTACTCATGTCTCCTTGGCAGAATTCCATTACCTTCTCCTAATTAAGCTCAACTGTTGGCAAAGAAAATAAAAATACCTGACTTGACTTAGAACAATCTAGCCTGAGATTTGAGCTCTGATCACCCTTCCCTGAGACACATGTATTCAGAGGAAAAACAGAAACATGAATAAATCCAAGGCCATGTGAGGAAGAAGGAAATAAGGGCAAAATCATGATTACAGCCTACAGATATAAACCAACAAGACGGATCTGTTGATATTTGATGGTTTAAAGTTGCATTTACTGTAGTCATATCTCAAGTAGACTTTCATTTTTTGTCTAACTTATTGGAAAGTTAATGCTTGTGATACAATTGTTGCCACATATGTATATCCTCTCATCTCCCAATAGTAGCTGTGTGCAAGACACTTTCTCCTTCAACCTATGTGCTTTTCTCTACCAAGAGTCCAGAGTAAAGCAGGTCCACAACTCCACTCAGAAACAGACTAGACCCAACAGAGGAAGATCATGTTGGCGCTTATGTACTTTTCTACCCTTATATACTAGGACCCCAGAATCACTCCATCCCATCCCTTTCCCTCCTTCTCCAGAGTCTTTTTCTTTGGTACAGTGTACCATTCCCAACCCCCCTTCTTCTCTACCTTTCACCCTCTATCTGAAAAAGAAAAGAAACTAAGTTTATTGGGAGTGGTGGAATTATATAGGTATAAAGCCCCAATGAAGCCTTGGTGGCAAGGGAAGGAAAGGGAGAAGTAATAACAATATAATAAATTATACAGGAGTTTGAGTACTGAGTAAAATAGGCTTTTAAGAAATCCTTGAGAAGTCTTTCATCCTTGAGAGCAGTGAAGGATTTTAGACATCACTATAGGATTTAAAAAGCAATGAATGTTTTGTCTTGGTTTTTTGTTACTTATTTTGTATTTTTTTAATTTTTATTTATTTATTGCCCCTTTTGTTGCCCTTGTTTTTTATTGTTGTAGTTATTATTGATGTCATCATTGTTAGATAAGACAGAGAGAGGAGGGGAAGACAGAGAGGGGGAAAGACAGACACCTGCAGACCTGCTTCACCACTTGTAAAGTGACTCCCCTGCAGGTGGGGACCTGGGGGCTCAAACTGGGATCCTTGTGCTGGTCCTTGAGCTTTGCACCATGTGCGCTTAACGTGCTGTGCTGCAGCCCGAGTCCCTTATTTTGTATTTTAAAAAACTTATTACTTATTTGTATTAGTGACTTAATAGTGACTTACAAGATCATAAGATCACAGGGGGAGAGTTCCACATCACACACTAGCACTAACATAGTTCTGTACCACCTCCCACACACAAGAATAAAAGTAAACACCACAGTTTCACAAATATCTAGGGCCAGTTGGCTGTTGTTGTTGTTGTTGTTGCAACTTTATATGTTTCACTTTTTATATTGCACATATGAGGGAAAACTGCCATTAATTGTCCTTCAGAAAATTTCAGATAGTTTGGTAATAGATAAAAAGCTATAGCAATTAATAATCTTGGAAAACACACACCCTCCTGAAAAATAAAACTCCTTGACTTTTACCTTCCTTTCTCCTCCCTCTCCCCCGATTTTCTAAATGCAGAGTCAGATAGTAGACGAGGCACAATATTATGCAAAAGATTTTAATGTCTTAGGTTCCAGGTTTCCAATCTCAGTCTCCACTATAATTCAGAGCTGTAAATGTTTTGGTGAAAAAAAAAAATGGAGGGAAAAAAAGAAAGAAAGAAAAAACAGAATGAGAACAGTCATGGAATAACTCAAGATTTGTTATATACAGGATGCCACTGAGCTGTTTCATAAGCCTTATTCTTCCCCTTTCTTTCTTTCTTTCTTTCTTTCTTTCTTTCTTTCTTTCTTTCTATCTATCTATCTATCTTTCTTCCCTTCCTTTTTCCCTATCTTTCTTTCTTTCTCTCCTTTAATTTAGTAAGAGAGGGGAAAAGAGAGGCAGGGAAGGGTATGTAGAAATGTTACAACACTGCTCCAGCACCTATAGAGTTACCTTGATGCTATCTATGCAAGATGATCCCTTACAGTGTAAGGATTCAAACTTCAGAGAGGCAAAACAAATGCTCTCCTGGGGAAAGTGTCTCCCTCTCCCCAAATAATAACTGAATACATAACTCTCACATGAGATATTTAAGAAAAAAAAGTGTGTATATATATATATATATATATATACATATATGTGTATATATATGACAAATAAAAAAATCTCAATATGTGAATAAAGCTACAAAAATGTTGCTGGAAAGCATGTGAGATATAATTCAAAACATTACAAAATGAGTTTTTACTCACTTAATAAATATGAGGGGCCGGGCGATAGAGCAGCGGGTTAAGCATACATGGCGCAAAGCGCAAGGACTGGTGCAAGGAATTGGGTTCCAGGTTAGAGCCCCCAGCTCCCTAGGTCTGCAGGCGTATTTCCCTCTCCTTCTTATCTTGATATCTCTCTGTCCTATCCAACAACAACAATGACAATAATAACAACAACGATAAACAAGGGCAACAAAAGGGAAAAATAGCCTCTAGGAGCAGGGGATTTGTAGTGCAGGCACTGAGCCCCAGTGATAACCCTGGAGGCAATAAATAAATAAATAAATAAATATGACAAGTAAAAATATTAATGCTAAAGGATATCCAACAAGGACAGAAGAATTTTAGAAATAGCCACCAACTTAAGGAAATCCAAGTTATTATATGTAAAGAGAAGTATAAGAAAAACTAATAAGGGAGGAAAGATATAGGAAAGATTGAAACATACTAGAAAGAAAATGGCATCAACCAAAATGGCACAGAGGACTATGTATGTGTGTAGATGTTATATATGAAAATATTGTTTGTGTAATTTATATATAAATAGGCATTCCAGAGGCATGGCCAAGGAATAACAATGATTGAAATATCACACATGGGTAAAATAAAAAAAAAGAAAAAAGAACACCAGAAGTTCACATTACAATCTACAAAGACTGACGCGTAGGCATGTACAAACAGGTGCATTGAAAATGGCGGGGCAGAGGGCATAAGGCGATAGAGAAGCAGGTTAAGCGCACATGGCGTGAAGTACAAGGACCTGAGTAAGGATCCCGGTTCGAGCCCCCGGCTCCCCACCAGCAGGGGAATCACTTCACAAGTGGTGAAGCAGATCTGCAGGTGTCTTTCTCTCCCCCTCTCTGTGGTTCCCTCCTCTCTCCATTTCTCTCTGTCCTATCCAACAAAGACATCAATAACAGCAATACTAACTACAAGAAAGAAAGGAAGGAAGGAGAAAGAAAGAAAGGAGGGGAGAAAGAAAGAAAGGAGGGAAGAAAGAAAGAAAGAAAGAAAGAAAGAAAGAAAGAAAGGAAGGAAGGAAGGAAGGAAGGAAGGAAGGAAGGAAGGAAGGAAGGAAGGAAGGAAGAGGTGGGGCAGAGCATAAAACTCTCACCAGACTTCTCAACACACACCTGAGAAGCAGGAGTGGAATGACATTTTTACAGTATTAAGAGATAAGAACTACTGAAAGGAGTTCTGCAGGAAAAGAAGTAAAGAAACTCTAACCCCAGATGAGGTCATCTTTGGCCTTGTCTTTGCTGGAAGCAAAATGAAAATGTTTGGGTGGGACAGGTCAAGAAGAGAGGATGAATACTATGGGGTGATTCCACATATAGGTGGAACTTGGGAGACAAGAGTTGAAAGGGCATAAAAATTGGACTGGAGGTGGTGTACTAACTACACAGCAAGGAACTCTAGAGAGGGAACAGAATAAGGGTTCTGGAGGGGAAGATGGGGTTTGGGGTCCTTGTTGGGGGAATAAGAGTATGTAGCAGACACTTGTTATGCAGAACTGGAGAACCATAAACATGTATAAATAGATGTGCTATAATTCATTAACCCCTCCCCCAATGAAAAAAATATGTGTGTGTGTGTGTGTGTGTGTGTGTATCTAAGAGACTCTCTATTGCATCTGGGACACTTTAGAATTTGTTTGCTTTCTTGCTTCCTCAAGGATACAATGTTCCCTGAAGCCCATGGATGGACCCCTCGGGTTCACTCAAGAGCCTATGGCTTCTAAAGCTCTAAACAATAGCTTCAAATGCTCCATTTTCCTTTTCTTCTTTCCTTCCTCCTTCTTCCCCTCCTCCTCCTCCTCTTCTTCTGCTCAGCTCTGGCATATGTTAGGGACTGAACCTGGGATTTTTGGAGCTTTGGCATGGAAGGTTATTTGCCTAACCATTATGTAGTCTCCCCCCAGCCCACTGAGCAACTTTTCTTACTCCACTTGGTTCCTGAGTATTTTCATGCTGGGCCTTTAGATCTTCAGGAAGGATTTAAAGCAATCTCATATATGATGCCCACTGGCAATGTGGTGCTGTGTCTCCATTTGATTCTTTTACTCCCACCTCTACTATTCCCATTACCTACATGGAATTACCAAAATATGTTTTTTTGTTTGTTTTTATTTTTTTTAACCAGAAATTCCAATTGTCCTCTAATGAAATTCATTGAGACATGATATATATATATATATATATATATATATTAATTTTTAATTTAATATTGATTTACAAAATTGCAAGATCATAGGGGTATAAATCCATACCATCCCCACCACCAAGGTTCTGTGTCTCCCATACCTCCATTGAAAACTGCAGTAGTTCTCCCAAGGTCACAGATATGGGCTGAGTCTATCAAAAAGAAAAGTTACCATAGTTACCATAGTTCTTACCTGAAACTACTTCAATATTTGTTTTTGATACAAGCCTGCCATAGCTTTAGGGAAGAAGAGTTTGAAATGGAGATAATTGGAGGCAGAGACACAATTTATGATTTATTGCAACAGTATAAGAATCAGTCAATCATTGTCTTGTTTAAAGAAGATTGACAGGACAGAAAGTACAAGGTAGATTTGAAAAAGTCAGAAAAGGAAAAATAGAACCTACAGACAGTTTAAATGTGGACCCTCTATGTAACATAGGTGAAGTTTTGGCTTGTGTGGTAGATTTCAATTTATTGAATGAAGGAAGATGAAGACAGAGTATTTTTTGTTGTTATGGCTTTTTTGACTATTTTTGTTCTGAAATTTAGAGAAAAGAATAAATGATAAGTATAGATAGTTACAAGTCAGAAATGTGTACAGTTGAAGATGATTTTCAAAATATTTAACAAGGAACTCAAAAGATATATCAGTTAAAGCCAGCTGGAAAAAAAAATATTCTGCAGAAATCTGCAGCCAACTTATTTTTTCAGGTGTCATATCTGGAGCTGTAGAAGATTTGAGGTGTGACATTGTGACAAAGTCTGTGGTAATACTGCATGGCAAAGATAATAAGCTGCATTTGAAATTTTAACAACAGGTGCTCAATACAATACATGCTACTTCAATACCATTCCATTCCTTTTTTTTTTTTTTTCAGAGCAAAGCTCAACTCTGACTTGTGGTGGTTCTGGGGAGTGAACCTGGGATCTTTGGTGCCCCAGGCATGAAAAAATATATAATGATTGTGCAATATACCCAGGTCATAATTACATTCCTGAGAGAAGTATTAAATTAAATGACACAAGTTTATCACCTATAGTTCATTCTATACTTTTTTTAAGGTATAAAATCAGAATGTGCCTTTACTAGATTTTTTTTCCTTCTGCATGGGAGTGCTGAATAAAGCAGGTCTGTGAATGTCCATCTTTCTCTATTTCTCTCTATCTCCCCATCCTCTCTCAACCTCTCTCTGTCCTACCTAGTAAAAAATAGAATGAAGTTTTAAAAGAGCATCTTTTTAGACCAGGATGATATGAAGTTGGAAAGCTACAAAATAAATAAATAAATAAACTTTAAAAGAAATTCCTCTAAAACGTGGAGACTAAACCCTGAATAACACATGGGTCATTGAAGAAATAAGAAATTAAAAATGACCTTGAAATCAATGAAATTGATGAAACCAGAAAACAGAACTTATAGAATGCAGCAAAAGTAGTCATGAGAAGAAAGTTCATAGCAATACAGATTCACATTAATAAAGAGAGAAGTCACTAATAAACCGTCTAACAACCCAACTGAGCCAACTAGAAATGGAGCAACAAAAAGGTTCAACATTGAGCAGGAGAAAGAACATAGTTAAAATCAGACCTCTGCATCCCTGTAGATCCGAGTTCACATTCTGTGGTCATGAGCATGAACTTTCCAAGCTGCCCCAATATCAGGACCCATCTTCCTCAAGTATAGTATAGAGTGTGTTGTCCAGCCTCCCTTCAGAGGATGGAACATTCTCTACCGTTGTTGATCCAAGTTAAGAGCAAAGTCCTATGGGAGCCCACAAAGGGGTCTGTTTTGTTGCTCCTGATAGAGATGACGGGTAACAATGGAAAGAGGGATTTATTTGAGGTGTAGGCCCATCGTGGGCCAATAGAAAGGGAATTGAAGGAAGCAGTCCTGTTTAGAAATGAACCCCCAAAAGAAAATACCTAGGAATTAACCTAACAAAAGAAGTAAGAGGACTTTTTTTAAAAGTCCATGTGACAGGGCATATGTTCACATGTATCCATAAATCAGGGTAAAATATGTACCTGAAAGCAAAAGTGCACAATAGTCTGCAGTGAGCCAGTATATGCAGCAAGCACGTAGAAAGACCTGAAAAGACACCATAAAGTTCCTAATGAAATAGTGTCTACTTAGACTTAGATACCCTCCTTACGTACTTCCTATTACACTTTCCTCAGTCACTCCAAAGCTAACCTTATCAAAGTAAGGACTGCAAAAGCTGAATAAGAGCAAGAGACTGGCATACTTTAAGATGACTCTTTAGTCACTATCAGGCCACCCCATCAGCTGGGGCCCTAGTTGGGAGTCCTGAGATTCTCAAACAGACATGGTGGGCCTAGACTTCAAATAAATCCCTCTCTCCATTATTACGGGCCATCTCTATCAGGAATAACAAAATAGACCCCTTTGTGGGCTCTCATAGGACCTTGCCTTCAACATGGATCAACAACGGTGGGGAATGTTTCATCCTCTGAAGGGAGGCTGGATAACATACTCTAACTTCCACCTGAGGAAAATAGGTCCTAAAATTGGGGCAGCTTGGAACGTTCTACTCATGACCACAGAATGTGAGCTCAGACCTACAGGGATGCAGAGGTCACATAGGCTAAGCTGAATATGGGCCCCAGATGACATCAAATCAATGGGGTTTACAGTCAACAATATCAAATCAATGGGGTTTACAGTCAACAATATTTATACACCTTTCCTATATTTGGGAAAATATAGGAAATATAGAAAATATCTCTTCCCTGATCTAGCCATGATATCATCTCCCCAGACAGTAAATTGGACCCACCTGCATATCAGATGTCAGGCTCAGGAAAAAAAAAAAAACTACTATATCCATGGGCCCTTTGGAATATAACTAAAATAGGTCTACTAACTATCTACAAAACGGAGACCCCCAAATCTTCATCTGCAATATTCTAGCCTTTAGGTTCATGGTTAGTCAACAACTTGTTTGGCTTTATATCTTAACTCTTTTTTCAGTCACCAGTTTCTAGATGCTATCATGATGCAAACGGACTTCCCTGGGCAGTTGAACCCACCACTGTGTCTTGGAGCCCCGCTACCCTAAAGCCCCTCCCCACTAGGGAAAGACAGAGACAGTCTGACAGTATGGATCAACCTGTCAATGCCCATGTTCAGTGGGGAATCAATTAAAGAAGCCAGATCTTCCACCTTCTGCACCCCATAATGACCCTGGGTCCATATTCCCAGAGGGAAAAAGAACAGGATAGCTATCAGGGGAAGGGATGGGATACAGAGTTCTGGTGGCGGGAATTGTGTGGAGTTGTACCCCTCTTATAAATACAGTTTTTGTCAGTGTTTACTGTTTGTAAATAAAAATTTTAAAAAGTATTTGTTGCGGGGGTTAATCCCAGTTTTCCACATAATAATACAAACTCCCCACTAGGTCCACAAGAGTACTTTTCAATTAAAACTACTTGACACTGTTAAAATCATAAGAGGAAGACATAAAGAAACAGAAGAACAACCCTGTTCAAGGATAGAGAGAGTAAATATCACTAAAATAGAAATTCTGCCAAAAGCAGTCTATTGATTCAATGAAATCCTTATTAAAATTCCAATGACATATTTTAAGGAAATTGAACAACTTATCCAAAAATTCATGTCAAACTATATTTGAAATTAATAGTAATAATTAAAGTATTCCTGAAAAAAATAGAGAGAGAGAGAGAAAAAATGGAGGCATCACAATTCCTGACTTCAGAAGTTTGAGTGATGGCATACCCTGTTAAGCGCATATAGTACAAAGCATAAGGACCTACACAAGGATCTGGGTTCAAGCTCTTGCTCCCCACCTGCAGCAGGGACGCTTCACAAGTGGTAAGGCAGGACTATAGGTGTCTATCTTTCCCTCTCTATCTCCCCCTCCTCTCTCAATTTCTCTCTGCCCTATCCAATAAAATGGAAAAAATGGCCACCAGGAGCAACGGATTGTAGTGCCAAGCCTCAGTAACCCTAGAGGAAAAAAACAAAACCTGACTTCAGTTTACACTACAATGTATATAAAAACAAAGCAGTTAATTTTAAAAACATTTAATTTTCATAGTTCATATAATAGTAATAAGATGTGAATATGCATGCTGTTTATACATATATGTGTATGCTTACTACATGAAATATTAATTACCTGGTCATAGGAACTGTATTTGCAATTATGATAAAATTTCATTTAGTATAACTAATCAATTCATTTTTTTCCCAGTACATAATGAGTTCACTCACTAGAGTTTAACAATCAACTAAAAGGCAAATTTATCAAACCGAATGCTTGCTACTATACATTAACATTCTAAGACTTTTAGTTTGTTTGTTTGATTGTTTGTTTTGTAATACCTTCAAGCTAAAGATAGAAAAACACAGTGGTAGTTTTTTGACTGAAGACAAAATAAGCACATATATCTAAAACCTCTCAACAACCTACCTGATCAAAATGAGCTTAACATGGAAAACAAACTTAGACTTATTGTAGGTGTTATGTGTGTCTTTATGGCAAATGACAGTAAAAGAAGCTAGAGCAGCAGGTGTCTTTTTTAAAAGTCAGTTACTGACAGTACATAATGTCTCTGACTTACCCCCTTCTGAGATAAACAGCCACTGGAAATATGAAAATTCTATTATTAATCTACATGGAGCACTATAAAACCCACAGATAAAAATAGAGTAGTGATGCATATGCCAGATAGGTGACATTTTGATAGTCTAATACATTCTTTTGAATACAACATCAAAAAAGAGAGACCTTTACTAGTTCTGTCTTGGAATGCCACTGTGGTGCTTCAGGGATTGTCTGAACTCCTTATCCTGTTGAACTTTTAACCTTCATTGATCTAAAATTCTTGTACTAAAACAAAACAAAATAAAAAAGCTTGACTTTCTCTCATAAATTCCTCAAGGACATAGAGACATGCAGTAATAAATAATTGATTTTCTGACTTTTTTTTTAAAAATGTGGCACTTTGTACAATGTTTGTAACCTAATTATTTTTTTATCTTTTCTTTACACATTACCTCAGAATTGTCACTGGAATTGAAACAATTAGGAATATTTAGAAAGCTAGTGGAAACTCAGGGGCAATGAAGATCCAGCTTGCTTTGAGAAAAGACACAGATTTTTTTTTTTCACCAGGATTGTTGCTGGGATTGATGCTTACAAGACCCGACTACTCTTGGCAGTATTTTTTCCCCCTTTATTCTGCATAGAGGCTTAAGAGAGAGAGAGAGAGGAAGGAAGACATAGAGAGCAGAGAAACATCATAATATTGCCTTACTGCTTATAAATTTCCCCCCTACAGATGCTCCTGTGTACCGGCCTGGGGCTTGAACTCAGATCCTTGTGCATGTCTGCATGTTCTTTTTTCCAGATGAGCTCTTTGACACATTTCTTTATTATTATTATTATTATTATTATTTTTATTTAAGAAAGGATTAATTAACAAAACCATAGGGTAGGATGGGTACAACTCCACACAATTCCCACCACCCAATCTCCATAACCCACCCCCTCCCCTGATAGCTTTCCCATTCTCTATCCCTCTGGGAGCATGGACCCAGGGTCATTGAGGGTTGCAGAAGGTAGAAGGTCTGGCTTCTGTAATTGCTTCCCCGCTGAACATGGGCGTTGACTGGTCGGTCCATACTCCCAGTCTGCCTCTCTCTTTCCCTAGTAGGGTGTGTCTCTGGGGAAGCTGAGCTCCAGGACACATTGGTGGGGTCTTCAATCCAGGGAAGCCTGGCCAGCATCCTGGTGGCATCTGGAACCACACATTTCTAACGTGTCTCAAAGCTTTGGTGTAGTCACAGTTGTTAAGGGCCAGACAATCCAAAATGTATTACCTTTAACGAAAATAACCATTTGAACTGGACATGTTTTCAAACGGATTGATGTTATTGATTATATATGAGAAAGAAAATGAGAAACCAGAGTATCACTCAGGTGTAGGCAATGCTGGGGATCAAATCAGGATCCGTAAGCATGCAAAGCTGAATTTCTGTTGAGTCATTTCCCCAGAAATAGAACATGTTTTGCTGTTGTTTATAACTTTTCTACTTTGAACCAAGATCCAATGAATCACAATGTATATCTTAAAGAATTAATGTCTCTTTGTGGTCCGGGAGGTGGCACAGTGGATAAAACATTGGAGTCTCAACCATGAGGTCCTGAGTTCAATTCCCGGTGGCACATGTACCAGAGTGATGTCTGGTTCTTTCTCTTTCTCTCTCCTGTATCTTCCTTATGAATAAATCTTTTTAAATTATTTTAAAAGGGGGGGGGAGTCAGGCAGTAGCTCAGTGGGTTAAGTGCACATGGCACAAAGCACAAGGACCAGCGTAAGGATCCCTGTTTGAGCCCCCAGCTCAGGTGTCCATCTTTCTCTTCCCCTCTCTGTCTTCTCCTCCTCTCTCCATTTCTCTCTGTCCTAACAACAACGACATCAATTACAACAACAATAACTACAACAATAAAAAAAGAGCAACAAAAGGGAAAATAAGTAAAATCTAAAAAAAAAATCAAGAAAACATGTATATAAAAAATTAATGTCTTTTCATTCTTATGAAACAAATTTCCATGACATAGGCTCATCTGAGGCTCACTCTGAAAATACAAATGTCATATATAATTCGATCTATATATCTGGGGGTGGAGTAAAAACTAATGTATGTTTCAATTTCATCTTTTTCTAATCATTTTCAGTCTTATTGGTGTGAATTAGGCATGGCTTCTCTGTCAAAAGGAAAATAACAAAAAAAATAGAAAAAGGAAAATAACAAAGAAAATATTTGCCAGAAATATGTTAGAAACAATTCTAGTGTTCAAAATATAAAAGAACAATTAAGACTCAAAAATAAAAAGGCAAATGGTGCAATTAAAAGTAGAAAAATAATCAAAGAGACCTTTCCCCAAATAATACATACAAATGGTTAATTAAACAAAAGGTTTAATTATTAATTAGAAAATGAACACTAAAACCATGATAAATGATGCCACACAATAAAAACACACAACGAGGACTGATACAGCCTTTAATTGTTTTTACAATTTTTTATTTACTTATTCGATAGAGACAGAGAGAAACTGAGAGGGAACAGAGAGAAAGAGACAGAGAGACACCCATAACCCTGCTTCACCACTCCTGAAGTTTCCCTCCCTGCAGGTGGGGACCAGGGGCTTGAACATGGGTATTTGCGCCCTGTAATGTGTGCACTCAAACAGGTGTGCCACTGCCCGGTCCTCAGATTTAAAATTAAAAGAAAAAAAAGTTTAAAGATACAGAATAGTTAGGACTCCTATTTGTTTTGGGGAATATAAAAGGGCTCAATAATAAAGAGGAAATTTTACAGTTCCTCAAAACACTTATGCATAGAATATGTAACACAACATATATACATATATTTTACAAGAAGCGGTTATTCATGGGGCCAGGTGGTGTCACACCCGGCCAAGCACACTTAGTACTACGAGCAAGGACCTGTGTAATGACATGGGCTACAGCCGGCTCCCCACCTGCACTGGGACGTTTCACGAGTGGTGTAGCAGGTCTGCAGGTGTATTTCTCTCCCTCTTTCTTTCTATCTCTCCCTTACTTCACAATTTCTCTCTGTTCTATCGAATGAAAAGTTAAAAAAAAAAACATTTATAGTAACAATATGCAATATGTAAATAACCCAAATGTCCACTAACAGGTGAAGTTTAGAAGCGAGGGGGTATATCTTGCATGATTCTATATATAAAGTACATTTGTATATACACACATACATGTTTATGCATTCATGCATTAACATGTATGTTCATAACATAGATTTTCAAGAATCAGTAAAGCTATGGAGTCAGAAAGTAACCTGTAGGGGCTGGGTGTTGGTGCATCTGGTTGAATGCACATGTTACAGTGCACAAGGACCGGGGTTCAAACCCCAGGTCCCCACCTCAGTAGGGAAGCTTTGCAAGTGGTGAAGCAGTGCTGCAGATGTCTCTATGTCTCTTTCCTTCTCTACCTCCCCTTTCCCTTTCTATTTCTAACTGTCTCTATCTAGTAATTAAATACAGGTAATTAAAAAATTTTAAAATAAACAGAAAGTAACCGTTTCTTGAGTAAAAATGATGGTTACACAACAGTATGAGGCTGCTAAATGTCTCTCAAGTGTTCACTATGAAATAGTTTTATGTAAATTTCACTTCAGTAAAATGTGTCAGTCAGCACGTCTTTGACTCTGTGTTTCTTATTTTTTTCAAGAATTGTTTCTTATCTCATTGTATCTACAGACTCCAATCCCACTTCTTAAAGTTTTATGAAGACCTATTCATATAATATGAAATTCACTGATAATACTCTAATACTTTTTTAGCATACGTACAAAAGTTGTGTGACCATCACCACAAGTCTAATTTAGAACATTTCCCAACCTATTCCTGGTCATTTGGTAATCACTTCCCATGATTACAGAAAGCACTTTCTGGGCGGTGGCATACCTAGTTAAGCACACACATTGCACTGTGTATGGAACCAGGTTCAAACCCCTGGTCCCCACTTGCAGGGAGAAAGCTTCATGAGTGGTGAAGCAGGAAGGGCTGCAAGTGTGTCTCTTTCTCTCTCAACTCTCAGTCTCCCCTTCTTCTTTCAATTTCGCTCTGTCTCTACCAAATAAATAAATAAAATATTCATTAAAAAAACAGAAAACACTTTCTAATTACGATGGCAATTTAATATCTGCATCTATAAATTTACCATCCTGAATATTTCGTATAAATAGAATGATGTGGTATGTAGTCTTTTGTGTTTTCCATAAATGCTTTCCAGAGTCATCCACATTTAGCATGTATTAATACTTTATATCTTCTATAGCTAAATAGTAAACCACTGTGTGAATGCCAATCTAGGTCTTTTTTATTTATTTATTTTTTTTACTGCCACTAGTGTTATTTCTGGCACTCGGTCCTGGTACTACTAATCTATTGATCCTTGCTGCCAATTTTTCTTTTCTTTCTTTCTTTCTTTCTTCTTTTTTTTCATTTTATTTTTTTATTTGACATGACAGTGAGAAATTGGGGTGGGAGGAGGGAGACAGAGGGAGAGAGAAAGATAGATACCTGCAGACCTCAGACCTTCTTCACCACTTGTGAAACGTCCCTGTTGTAGGTTGGGAGCAGAAGCTGGAACCTGGTTTCTTTCGCATAGTACTCTGTGTGCCACTGCCCCCCCCCCCCCATCTATGTCTTATTTAATGTTTGTGTCTCACTTCCTGGTTACTATGAATAATATTGCTGTGAGGATTTATAGATGTTTTGTGTAGATCAAAGCTCTTGTTTTCTTTGAGGAAGTACTTATGGATGAAATTTCCAGGTCATGAGTTACCTGTGAACTTTTTGAAGTGTAATTAGTGTGTTTTCCAAAATGGCTGTATCATTTCACAGCTTCAAGTTTAGTGTCATTCATATTCTCTCTGTAATTTAAATCTAGAAATTAAACTCAATTGGTAGAGTTAATAAAAATGACACCTAGATTTCAGGCTGTAGGCCACAGTTTAGAAGGAAAAAATAATACGGAAGTGCAAAATAGCAACTCAGTTATAGGAAAAAAAACAAAAAAAAAGTAGTAGGGGCTTGTAGAGCACAAATGTTAACATGCAGAATGACCCAGGTTCAAGTCCTGAGCCACTACATAGGAGTACATGTGAGGATAGGCAGGGGAGCTTCAAGCAGTACAGCCCTGCTATGATGCAATAGTGTTTCCCCTTCTTTATTTCCCTCTTTCCAATTCTAGCTAAAAATAAAATAAATAAATAAAAAGCAGTAGATTCATACAGACGTTGAGCCCTAGTGATAATGCTGGTGACACAAAAGTAGTAAGTAGTAATCTCTCATTAAAATTGTTCATAAACAACAGAAATCTATACCTAATACTAGCAAATAGAGTTGGGTAATGGTTATGTACATACAGGAATAATGATTAAGATTATATAAATCCTGTGAGGTGTATTTCAGGAAATGATTATTATACAGTTAATTAGTTGTAGAAAAGATTCTTGAGGCTGGGAGATTAACTGTTTAAATGATAGAAGGCAACGGGTTTGGCAACCTTGAGAAGTAATGTTCCAGGAGGAAAGCTACAAATTTGACTGAGACAACAGAAAGCAATCAAGGATCTTGGAAGGACAGTGAATATTTAGGTCAAGATTAAGTAGAATCTTGATTCAAATTTGTAAGATTTTTGGAGCAGTCACTACCTAGGGAGAGAAGTCAGATGATAAGGTTAAAGTGGAGGTCAAACTGATGATTTAACAACAGTTTTGAGACACTACTGGAATCAGCCAGGACTGGAGTCAGTGAAAAAACATTAAACCAAGCCAGGTGGAAGTTATGGCTCTGAGGCTTGGCGGCTGACAGACTTGGTTAAGAGAATGACTGATAAAAGTTCATATGTTGCTGAAAATCTGATTGGGAAATGTTTACAGTGGAATAAAAAATGGGTATTTGCAGAAACTGGTCTGTGGTCCTTTTTGTGTCCATCTTTTTCAGAAATTGATGAGAAAGGAAAAGAAAGTCAATTTAGATGATTACAAAAATTCTATTTCCAGTCATCTGACTGAGTCTGTTGTCTCCAAACACTCTTGGTGCTAGGAATCACCTGGCAGTAACAAGAAATATCTTTCACTAAACAGAAGGTTTTTCAAAGACCATTCAGTCAAGCAAATGGCTACCTCATTAACCAAACTGGGAAGCATTCCAAATGCTTACAAAAACGACTGTATTCAACACTCAAGCTTCTTTCATAAGCATTCAGTCTTTTTAGTGGCACTGAAGCAGTCTACCATTTTCCTAGGTAGCATTTTAGCATGCTTTTGTTTTTATCCCAGACAGAGCATTACTAACAGAGATAAAGAAAATTATATATTAATTTATCCACACCAAAAACAAATTAAAAAGACATGTTCAGATGCTCCATATGTCCATTCAGATTGGGATATGAATTCCAAGCCATTCATTCTAATCTGTCCACTTCATCTTTTGTTTAGCCATGTATGCAAGCTGAACCAGTCTGATGACAGATACATATAATTGCCATGACTGTTCAAATTTTAAATTCCTCTTTAAATCCTTTGTATAAGTAAAATTATTTCAAAAAATAGTATTCTATGTTTATTTTGCCCCAAGCTAACCCTTCTTTCTCTCCCATTATATCCACACATACATATTTTTTATTTTGATTTTTATATATAACATGAAACTTTATTTTAAAATAGATGGTTGATTACAGTTAATGGTATTTATATACATTTCCCATATCTGGGAGCTACTCTCTGCCCTGATCTGGGTTTCTAGTCCTATTTCTAACTCTGACACCATCTACCCAGACAATACGGTTAGCCCACCTGCATGTTAGCTGTCAGACTCAGGCAAAAATTGGTAAAGTCATAGGCCCCTTGGGCTATACCTAAATAGACTTCCTAGCTTTTTCCAAAATGGGGACTCCCAAATCTCATCTGCTATATTCTTACCTTTAGGCTCCTGATTATTAAGCAATTTGTTCTGCTTTATATCTTAATGCTTATCAGCCACCAAGTTGCAGATGTTACCATGAAACTAACCTGACTTCCCTGGGCAGATAACCTCACCACTGTATCCTGAAACGCCACCTCCTCAGAGCCCTACCCCACTAGGGAAAGATAGGGACAGGCTGGGAGTATGGATTGACCTGCCAATGCCCGTATCTAGAGAGGAAGCAATTACAGAAGGCAAACTTTAATTTTCTGCACCCCATAATAATCCTGGTTCCATAATCCCATAGGGATAAAGAATAGGAAAGCTTCCCAATGGAGGGGATGGAATGCTGAACTCTGGTGGTGAGAAATGTATGGAATTGTACCACCTCTTACCCTACAATCTTGCCAATCATTATTAAATCAATAAAAAAATCTGTAAAAGGGAGTAGGTCTGTAGCGCAGCGGTTTAAGCGCACATGGGGCAAAGCACAAAGGGCCGGTAAGGAATCCGGTTCCAGCCCCCAGCTCCCCACCTGCAGGAGGCCGCTTTGCAAGCTGTGAAGCAGGTCTACAGGTGTCTATTTTTCTCTCCTCCTCTCTGTCTTCCCCTCCTCTCTCCATTTCTCTCTGCCCTATCCAACAACAACAACAGTTATGACAATAGTAACAACAAGGGCAACAAAATGGGGAAAAAATAGCTTCCAGAAGCAGTGGATTTGTAGTGCAAGCACCGAGCCCCAGCAATAACCCTGGAGGCAAAAAGAAAAAAAAAACTGAAAAAAATACATGGTTGCTTTTTTTTTTTTTTTTTTGGTAGAAATTCAGTATATTTAAACAAGACCAACCTTAAGAAAAATATTTTTGTCTGGGGTCATTATCACCTCCACTTAAAACTAACATTCAATTTTCTGTACACACACCCCCTCAGGTTCCCAGTGATTTCCAATTTCCCATTTTCTGTTGGCTAACAGATCAAATTGTTAATAAATCAAGACATAAGCCATGACTCATGCTTCAGATGATTCTATGCACCCCACCATCAAAATATACCTGGTCTGAATCTTAGTTCTTTATAAATGTACACCCTGAATAATGCTTGGTAATTAAAATGTATTTATTTGTAATAATTGACTTTATCTCCCCCTGTAAAGATTTATTTCAATTAGAGTTGTGGCTTTCTGTTGACAGTATCTTACTTAAAAAAAAACAAAAACATAACTACAGAATTGTCAAGCATTATGGCAGGGCACTTGAGAGATATTTTGAGTAAAACAAGCAGTCGCCTGTTTCAACATTTCATCAAACTGATTTACCAAGTCTGGAAAATAAATGCGCATGGGTAGCAAATCTCAAAAAAGCAAGCCCTAAGAGGATAAGTCACAGGAGTCGTTCATCACAGCATTAGGTAATTTTTTTAGCCTTAGGATGATTGATGTATTTAATTTAAACTGGCCTGAGTATACAGGATGTGTCCCTGAAGTGGTAATAGGGTGAGTGAGTGAGATGAAAGATAATTTAATGGAAAGTAATTTCTCTTTCAAATTTCCCTCGCATATGTATTATAATAGCAAATCAAGAAATTTAATTGTTGCCCTATTATATAATTCCATTGGGTTTCCTCCTAAAATACCAGTGAGATAAGAGTTGTCTTGATTTTCATTCATTTTTTTTAGCTTATTTCAACTGTTGTGAGAGTGACATCCAGCATCATATGGCTCAGTTAAATACCATTTATGCTATGTAAAAACATGGCATATGTTTTATTCATTTATGAGAAAATATAAAATAATTACTGAACTGGAAATGGTGTCATATAGTACTCCAAATATTGGATAACAAAATATGATTTGGCCTTTTTTATTTGTCTGTTTTTTGCCACATGATTATTACTAGGGCTAAGAGTCCATATGACTCTACTATTCCCTAAGCCATTTTTTATAGAGTGTGAGAAAGAGATAAAGAAACTAAAAGGGAGAGACAGAGAAAGAGAAACACTTGGAGCACTGTTTCACTACTGTTGAATCTTCCTCCACTGCCGGTGAAAACAGGGGACTCGAACCCAGGTCATTGTGCACAGTAAGGTATGTGCTCTATCATATGAGCCACACTTGGACCCACAAAATATGCCTTTTTTAAAGTTGCAGTACTACATTCTTAATTTTTTAACAGAGTAATGATCTTCCTATAAAGCAGGAAAAAATAAAGACAAGAAAAAAAAATAGCTACTACAAAACTGTTAGGGCTATTTAATTCCTGTAACTATGTCTGACTTATAAAACCTTTCCACAAGCATATAAAACTTTTATGTAACCAAAAAGTAAGTAAAAACAAAGGCATTGTATTCTCTGACTTCAAACTACACTGTATAGCAACAGTACATATAACACGACATAGGAACAACTGCAGTCTCTCAGATCAATGAATAGAATGGAGCCCAGAAACACCAACACACGCGCACACACACACACAGATATCTAATCTGTGCCAAAGGTGTCAAGGCCATATGACAATAAATAAATAAATTCTTCTCAATATGTAGAGAAAAAGGAACAAGCACACAAAAAGAAAAAAGGAATAAAGATAGAAGAAACTCAATAGATGACTACTTAGCACCATACACAAAAATTAATTCAAAAATGTTAAAGATTTGTATATTAGATCTGAAGTTACAAGAGATTAGATAAATATGAGTGATACGGTTTACAACATTGACATCAGAGATTTATTTGGAGATGTAACCCCATTAAAAAGAGATACTAAAGCAAGTATAAATCAGTAAGACTAGATCAAATTAAAAAGCTTTTATACAATGAAAAACAAAGCTAGCACAAAAATAAAATGGCAACTTAAAAATGGGAGCACATATTTACACAATAGGTTGATATTCAAAATGTATAAATATATAAAGAAATCAGAGATTCCAACAATAATGGGGGATGACCAATCCAATAAAAGCCAAGACAAAACTAGCTACCTTTTCTTTCTTCTTTTTCCTGCAGATGTAACTACTGTTACTGTATCATCATTATTCTCTTATATTCCCCCTGCCTGTTTTTTATATTTTATTTTCATTTTTTGATCATTGCTGAGGTCTTACCACTCTGAGTTCATTTTTTAAAACTTTTTTATTATCTTTTTATTTATTGGATAAAAACAGCCAGAAATCAACAGGGTGATAGAGAGACACCTGCAGCACTACTTCACCACTTGCAAAGCTTTCCTCCTGCAGGTGGGGGCCAGGGGCTCGAACCTGGAACCTTGCACATTGTAATACGTGTACTCAACCAGGTTTGCCACCACCCGGCCCCTCTGAGTTGATTTTTATCAGATAGAAAAAGAGACATAGTGCCAGAGGGAGTAGGGAAAGAAAAGAAAGAGGAAGAAAAGAAGTAGGAAAAGAGAAAGAAAAAAAAGTAGGGAAAAGAGAAAGACAAGAGTAGGGAAAGTACATCACCAAAGTCTCCAAAAATAAAAATATTTTCAGACATTTAAAAAATGGTCTTTGATGATCACTCAAATTCTGATATTTTTCAAATGAGTCCTTAAACACAGAGCAATTAAATTAGCAAGTAGAGTTGTAAATCAGACCAATTAGCTATATAGAATTTTTAATACCAGATTGAGGTTCCTTCCAATCATCAAAATGACTCTGCTGGAATCACCTCAGGATAAGAACTGTCTTTTTATCATCTTTCTTGTCTTTCTCTTTGACTTAGTATTCAGGATTACTCTTTACACAAGAGGAGTAAAAAGCAAATATTTCAACATATTTAGAGTTATGCCTCAATTAAGTATGACTGATTTTAGCTGGCAAACATCTTAGCCTCAGTTAATCATTCAAAGAAAATCAAAGAGAAATGACATCTTAGTCAAGAGTGCACTTATTTCATCCTCTGTAGAAACATATGACCTAAATATATGTTTTGTTCTTGAATGTCATGAATGTATTCATCAATTAGAACTTCCTTATGTTATATACAAAAGTCCCAAGAGGCACAAGACTCTTTCAGAACAGAAGTTATAAAAAGATGCTACCTTTAAAAGACAAACTACAAAGGAGAAAAGGAAATAACTATAATCATGATCTCTCGGGGTGGAAGAAAATAACTTGGTAATGGTAGTATAAAATGGTTATTAGTCCATGTGTTTCACTCAATCAGTCTGAACCAATTGAGGGACAGATACAAAAATGATAATTATATGCATAGCTAGTATGAGATGTTATTAAACTTGGCATTTTAAAAGTGAACTTTTCAGTCCTCTGAAAGACATGTATAAATGAAAAGGAATGTGAAAATTCACACTGAGCTAAATAAAATGAGACAAGAGTTAGATGACTCATTTAACATATTTAGGAATATGACATAATAGAATGCATTTCTAATCTGTGTGACATAAAAGGAAATAGAATTATGGACAATGATCAGTTATTTCCTCATTCATAGTAGAAGGGAATTGTCTAATTTGTAACCTAAAATGACCAGGAACATATAACTTGTTATCTCTCTAGTTGTCCTACACCTGCTACCACTGAAAGGATCTCAAAAGGAAAAGACTGGCTTTTGCTAAACTGGTAGCACATACTTCCCATAACAAGAAGTTATGGGAAGACAGACTATAATGAGGCAAACTGCTGTCTTATCATTACCACACTGGAGTCAGATCATCAGTTCCACAGTCCCTCTCTTTTCCTGTTGAACTTTGCTTTTCTATGTGCTAGACATGGGTCTGAACAAAGCTAGACTAACAATAGATCATAAACAAAGAAAATATAATATTTGTATTATAGGAGTACAAAAAACAGTGAATATGGCATAATTTTATTTGCCCATGGGATGTGGGAGAAGAAAATGAAGGATTAAAGCAAACTGGTACTGTTCTTTGATTATATTGTATTATTCTTTTCTATGTCGAAAGGACTGACTTTATAGCACAACATAGTTTCATTCAGTTGAAGAACTGAAGGTAAGTGCAGGGATTTTTGTTGGTTTCCTCCACTCCTAATACATGACACACCATTTGGTATATAGCCCATGTTCAAAATCTATGTTAGAAGAAGCACTTCCGAAATTATGGTGTTGAAACCTTAAAGATCAGTTCCTTTATAAAAAAGGAATGAGAAAAGTGACCCAAAAATCTACATCAAGGTTTTGAGAACGATGAAAATTAGCTGAAGTCATATATATATTCCCAAAAGTGTTTACTCTAGAAATATACCTGAATTTCAGTAGGATCACTTTTCATAGAGAATATATAGATATACCAAGAAAAACAGTAAGCCTACAAAAAAGTAAAAATAGGTAGTATCACTGAAAAAACTATGAAACTCTGCAATTTTAATGGCATAGTTTACAGCAGTAAATCAGACAATATAAAATGAAATGGTATCTACAGGTAAAATAATGGTCAAAAGAAACAGTCCCTGAGGAAAGTCAGATATGGGCATTAGAAGCAGACGTCACATCAGCAATTACAAATAAACTAAAAACTAAGTCTGTTCCAAATATGTTCAAGACTAAAACAGGATAAGTATATTTAATATAATTAAAAGCTAAGTAAAATGCATAAATAATTAAAGTATTATAATTGATCATAAAGGAAGCCTTGGAGACTACTAGAAGGAATAGCGTTGGCCCATCCCTTATGGAAAACAATACATTTCTCAAAACATTAAAGCTATAGCTACCATTTAATCCTAATAATCCTACTAGTATATATCTACCTAAAGAATACAAAAATATGGGGGGATAGCATTAATGCTTATTCCAAAAGACTTTCCTAATTGAGGCTCCAAAGTCCAAGTTCAATTCTTCCCAACCCACTTAAGCCAGAGCTGAGCAGTGCTTTGGTAGAAAGGAAAAAAAAAAAAAAAAGAAGAGAGAAGAAGAGTAGAGGGAAGATGGAGGGAAGGTGAAAGGGAGGAAAGTAGGAGTGGTGATGGAGTGAATGGAAGGGAAGGGGAAAGAAGGGGAATGGGAATGGGAAGGGAGGAGAGGGAGAGGGGAAGTGAGGGGAAAGGAGGGGAAGGCAAAACTTAAAAATTACTAACCTGGGGAGTTGGGCTGTAGCGCAGCAGGTTAAGCGCAGGTGGCGCAAAGCACAAGGACCGGCATAAGGATCCCGGTTCGAACCCTGGCTCCCCACCTGCAGGGGAGTCGCTTCACAGGCGGTGAAGCAAGTCTGCAGGTGTCTGTCTTTCTCTCCTCTCTGTCTTCCCCTCCTCTCTCCATTTCTCTCTGTCCTATCCAACAACGACAACAACAATAATAACTACAACAATAAAACAACAAGGGCAACAAAAGGGAATAAATAAATAAAATAAATATTTATTTAAAAAATTACTAACCTGAAAAGTATATGTTATATGTATGTTCACTGCTGTGCTGTTTACGGTAGCCAAGATATGGAATCTACTCAAGCACCCAATGATACATGGATAAATATTTACTTATTTTGAGTCATAGGCAGACATGTAAAATTCAGGGTCAAAACAATTATGTGAACAAAATAGTTCACACAGTTCTTATTTTTAAAAGTGACTGAAGAGCAACATAGAAGATGGCATGATGGGTAAAAACATTACACTCTCAAGTCTGAGCTTCCAAGTTCAGTTCCCAATATTACATATGCTTGAGTGATATTATCTTGTTCTCTCTCCTTTCCTACCTTTCTCATTAACAAATATGCAAGTCTTAAAAAAAATGACTGAAGAGGTGGTTTAGTGAGTGTGGCACAGATTTGCACGCATAAGGCATTATGTTATATCCCTAGCATCATATACACCAGAATGGTACTCTAACACACACATACACACATTCCCGTAAAATATAGATAAATCTGGGGGCTGGGCAGTAGCAGTGGGTTAAGCACACATGGCGTGAAGTGCAAGGACTGGTGTAAGGACCCCAGTTCGAGCCCCCCGGCTCCCCACCTGCAGGGGGGTTGCTTCACAAGCTGTGAAGCAGGTCTGCAGGTATCTATCTTTCTCTTCACCTCTCTGTCTTCCCCTTCTCTCCCAATTTCTCTCTGTCTTATCCAGCAACAATGACAACAATAATAACAACAATAATGATAAGCAACAAGGGTAACAGAAGAGAAAAAATAGCCTCCAGAAGCAATGGATTCATAGTTTAGGCACCAAGCCCAAGAAAAACCCTGGAGGATATATATAGATAGAGAGATAGAGATATAAATATATAGATATGTAGACATATATAGATGGATAGATACAGATAAATCCTTTGAAAATTAAGATGAGTTCAACTTTCTTTTACAGGCACACAAGAGTGTATGCACAGGCATACTTGTGTATATATATATATATGTATATATATATATATATATATATATACCTTTATATAAAACACATAAACATTTACTCATTTTGAATTATAGGCAGACAAGTGAAATTCAGGATAAAAGAAATGGCAAAACAATTACACTTAATCACATTCCAGCAAGATATGTGTCTGACAATAAAGAATGAGCCTATTTAAATTGTAGGTTATTTTCACTTCCTCATGGTAGAGACCAGATGGCTATGTTAGATATAGTATATTAAACCAACACACATGGGAAAAGATGTCAAACACATCCAACTGGAACTAAATGGGATATTGTGACACTATACTATATGATTCAACATCCCTCTTCACTGTTTCAGCCAAAACATCCTTTACATTTACTTTTGTAGGAGACTAGCAATCCACCCCCTGATGGCAATTTAGAATGTTGCCCATAAATGTCCTTGCTTTCAATGCTTTTGGCAGGTCTAGGAAGGATCCAAATGTGTAAACCTTGATTTCAATGTTGATTCAAGTTATCAATCACACATTATTTTATTCAAAAATGAAGATCATGTTACTTCATTCCTTTATTTTATGGTGGAAAAAAAAGGTGGGAAGATTTACACAGTCAGTAATTGGAGTAGAATCAATCAGCTTCAGTGGCTAGCATTTAGCCATATATATATATTATTCAAAAAATACAAAATCCTTATGCTATTGCTAATCTTCTTGGAAAGGTTTGCAGCGACTGCTGAAGAAGTTCAAATGGATGAACTCAGAAGCTAATTTCTTGACCACCAATTTATTCATGTTGCTCTACTATTATCCCAAACTAAAGTTGACTTAAAGTTCCTTGACTTAACATACATTGCTGTCTTTCTCTTCAAAGACTGGTATCTGGAATAATACCCTAGAATTTCATGTCAAGTGATCAAGCAATTGAGCACCACTAGTTATTGTCTTCTAAATGAAAAATAGTCACAAGTATCTAAATGAATACCATTAAAAACTGCATTTCATCTTGTAAATATTTGACTATGGATGAATCAACATATTATAGTTATGAAACTTTATCAAAAATAAAAGATTGTACAGATATTCTATGTTTCCATCAGTATCAAAATGAAAGGTTATAAATCTTAAATATCTTTCTCTTACTCCAAGATAGGGTACACACAAACCCTTTGTAACTTTGAAAAAAAATGTTTTACTAAACGACATAAATAATATGACTGCGTAGGAAGTTTTTCTAACGAATATAGTTTATGGTTTACTTAATAGCACTGTGTATAAATATCTATGTAATGGGATTTCATCTTTAGTGATGCAGACATATGTCGAGGACAGCAATTAAGAAACATGTAAGCTGGGGTCGGGCTGTAGTGCAGGCGGGTTAAGCGCACTTGGCGCAAAGCACAAGGACTAGTGTAAGGATCCCGAATCGAGCCCCCTGGCTCTCCACCTGCAGGAGAGTCACTTGTTGGTGAAGCAGGTCTGCAGTTGTCTATCTTTCTCTCCCCCTCTCTGTCTTCCCCTCATCTCTCCATTTCTCTCTGTCCTATCCAACAATGACGACATCAGTAACAACAGCAACAATAACTACAACAACAATAAAAAACGACAACAAAAGGGAAAAATTTCTTCTGAGCAGCAGAATTCTTATCCTCCCAAATCAGATGCATCTTTGGTAATCTTCCATTTGTTTATCTATTGTCATTTATGCTATTATCGTGAGCTGAAGTACTCTTTCTGCAAGATCCTGCGAATGAGTACTCACTGGCTTATGAGGCAGGCTAGCTAGATAGATGGAGAGTATAGGAGGGTCATGTTATGCAACATATATTGTTGTTAAAACTCGGTGGCTCCAGCTGGCCGGGCTAGCTTCACAGGCGGGTAACAGAGACGACCAGAGACACACGGCTGGGCAGGGAAGCTGTATTTCTTTATTCAGGAACAACGATTCATAAACTAACCCAAACTAATCACCAAACAAAACTCTGTTGCCTCTTTCCCCCATGGAGGCGCCGAGCACTCTGGAACTCTGGAACTCTGGAACTCTCTCGGGGTTCCTTGGGGCGGGGCCAAGTGGGCCCGCGAAACTAGCAGGACTGATCCAATTTTCTTGGCAGGGGGAGAGCTAGAACAACCTAATGTAAAGCATACAACAATATATAACAAATTGAAATCATTAAGGCAACAGCAAAAAAATCGTGTATATAGAATCTCACCATCCACTTTCTCAGCTCACCCAGCTGCAATGAAAAAGAAGAGATGGTGCAAAAGTAGTGGAAAACGGCAAGATTTTTTATGAGGATTCATTTCACAATCATCCTGCTTTATCCAAAAACAAAATAAATATACAATTACATTTCCAAAAAGGCTGTGGAGTTAGGAAAAAAATGGATATGTTATGTCAATGTTGCAATGAGAGAAAAGAGCTCAAAAGAACTCAATGATTAGGCTGTTGTGAAAGTCATGACCCAATATTTTAAAATATTGTTTAAGTCCACCTGACACTTGGCAATCTGCTATTTTTAAGGGAGTAGCCAGCTCACCGTATTTTTCTGGTATCTCAGGTTAGTCTTCTGCATTTGGAAATTGTGTGCTCACTCAACCCTCCAAAATCACAAGTGCACAATTCATTGTCTCCAAAGGAGCTTCTCATTTTGCTAAACACTGGCGGTGGTACCAAGAGAGTTAGTAAAATATGCATCTCAGTAATCTAATAGAACAAGTTTCCACTGGGGCACTTCTGTCTCTTAGAGTGCTTATCTTATGTCATCCCTTTCTTGACTGAGTGGGAAGGGACAGCCTTTCTCCTTTCTTATAGCATATTTTCCTCCTTTGCAAGTACTCATTTTAAAAGAGATTTGAGTATAAAATTATTTGGAAATATGTTAATTTCAGTTATCTTTTGCATTCTTGCTTAAGAGGCACGTTCCTTGACCATTATATTTCCATATACCTGAGAAACTCTGAGTTTTTTTTTCCCCTTTACTTCATTGCCCCAAACCTTTAGCTCCTCTTTGCAAACAAAACAAAATCAACCTCTAATGTTATGACATCTCATAATGGTAATGAGAACACTAGCAAGCTCTTTTTTTATTTATTTATTTTACTCAAAGTCTCAGTTGTAATTATTACCAGACTTTAAGATAACTAGCCAAGGCCAGGAGCATATTCTTTTGTCATGGACCAGGACTCTCAATTCAAAGCCAAATTGCTTCTACCATCATTTAGAACATAATGCAGCCATTTAAGCTAACTGCTACCCTATAAAACCTAAATCTTCTGCATATCCCTGAGCCCAGAAGGAAATCATGAAATCAATTTTTACTGGTGTGGTTTCTGTAAAGGTGGCTAAAATGAGTCGGCTTACTGATATGTAACGCATACTTTGTATAATCTGAGTCCATGATCTCTCCAACCACAAAGCAAAAATAAATGCATTATCAATAATATCTATGCTTTAATGCTATAATAAAGATAAGGTAATATTGTAATCTATCTTCCTCTAGCTCCAGACAAGAGATGTTATCTATCTCAATAATATAACCTAATTAGAATGATTTCGTCTCTTTGCTTTACTTACACCCTTGATAATGTTCTTTAGCCTCATTCTTTACTGAAGCTCTATTTGACATTACTCTTTAATCTTAAAACCCCTAGCTTCAAAACGCTTCACCTTACCAGTTAAGTTCCAGAGTTCTTGCATACCATCAGTAAAATGTGTCCCAGTAGGTAGCAGTCAAATGGACAAGTTCTTTCAAGCATTTCTCAATTAGTTAAGGAACTACTGATGCGTCTCATTTATCGTTCTCTGTGAATAAAACATTCAAGAAATATTTTTTTCAGGTCAAAGGGCACATTTAGCATAATAGCTAGCCAAATTTTTATATAATTAGAACATACGGGGATTTGGGTCATCTATTACTTATTTGCAAATGATATGAGAGTAGTGCTTACTAAATCATGACCCACTGAGAAAGAAAAATAATTGAGAAAGTGACCTTGGAACATTAGAAAAGGAAGTATAGAGTCTTTTTGCAACACAGAATAACACAATTATTAGTGGAGTAAAGTTCAGGGGAAAGAAGCTAACATCATAAAGGGGAGGAGAGCTGCTGTGTATTATCATGCTATGGAGTAAAGACTTAGTTCCAGTATGTTGGTTGAAACTCTTTCCTTTGAGAAACTAACATAAAATTAGATACAATTGCTCTGAGGTTCTAGTTTGAATCTAAGTTCCAATTTTTAGGAACTAAGGATGTAGTACTTAGTTCAGATACGCACTATATTGGTAGTTCTATAGTTTATAGAAAAGATAATAATTGCCAAAGGACCTCTTCTTAACACAAAAAGACAAAGAGTAGCAGTAAATATTTGTTGACTAAATGAAAGAAACTGAGAGTGTACAACATCATCAAGATTATAAAATTTTTTTTTACATATTATTGGTTAGCAAATATAATGAGATAGTCTTTTTAGAGGAACTACCCAAATATAAAACATGCACACCCTTTCTTTGACTCAGATATTGTGTTCTGAGGTATTTAGCCAACAATTACATATTATCTGTAAATAGATGTAGTATTTCTCTGTTGACAGGCAAGTGGCTATATAAAATATGAAGATCCACAGAAATAGTGACTATGTACATATTAAAAATAAAGCAGTATGTTATATTAATTTAGAAAACTCTCTAAGATACAAAGGAAATGAAAGCAAAGTTTGTATGTATTGTGCTACTAGTAAAAAATAAAAATATATCTATGTGTCTGTGTATATGCAAAATTAAAAATTTCCAAGAGGATACATAAAATCACTTTTGAAGGATAGCATAGATGTCGTGAAATAGACTTATTTTTTTTATAATGCTTCAACATTTTACTAAGTGCATTTCTATTTTCACAAAAATAATGAAAAGAAGTTAAGCACTAAGTCAAACATTATTCATTTTGTTAAAAAAATGTAGTGTTCTTATGACAATATTGCATTAGATTAGTGAGTAAAATAAATATTGAATTTGTCCTATGGGGATGGCTGGTACAAATAAACTGTGCCAACAAATCCTCTATAGGATCTAAATTATATTGGCTGTATGACTACAGCAATCACATTAAAAGCATAATTAGCAAATTGCTATCTCAAATTGTGATTTAAAAAACATGATAAACTACATCACAGACTGTCTTAGTTTGTTTCGGTTGTTAAAACAAATTGCCATGGACTGGTTGACTTATAAAGAATATGAACTTACTTTTCACAGTCTGGAGACTAAAAGTCAACAGACCAACTATGCCAACAGTCTTGTGAGGGCCTGACTCCTTGTTCACATAGTCTTCTTCTAGTTGTTTCTCACATTGTAGAAAGAACAAAGGAACTATGTGGTGTTAATTCCTCCAGAGGCATGAATCCTATGTATGAAAGTTCACTCTTGTACCTCTCCCACTTTTAAGTATTATATATATACTACAAATTTATATGATCATTAGACATATATATATATGTCTAATATATAGTATAATATATTATAATATATATAACATATATGTATATAGACATATATATATATACATATATATATATATATGTCTAATGATCATATAAATTTGGAGATGTGTGGGGGAGGACACAGACATTTAAACTATAATACAGATAAGCCAGGATATTATACATCAGCTTTAAGACAAGTACAACATATATAACAAACAGCACTGCCATGTAGCATGGTTGTATTAGGAAACTATCTAGGAAAAGACTCTTCTGGAGGAAGGACCCTAGCAACACCCTCCCCCTCTCTCTGTAGGTAGTCTGGAAAAGGGGCCAGATGCCAAGATCTCTGCATCCTGTACCAGTATCTGTCTTTGTAGACTGCTAATACCATAAAATGCAGGTGTGCACATCTGGAGACAGTGCTTAAAGCTTAAGGGTCTCCCTTCAGCACTCCCTGAATCCACTGTAAAAATTGCAAGACAGAGAAATTCAAGGCTTTCAAATTTAAAAATGTAAAGAATATGTAGAAGATTTTAACATTATGAATGAGCCTCATTTAAAAATTTTTCACATAAAAATTTTAGCCAGACTGATCAGTCATTTCTGCTGCTATTGTTCAACCAGAATATGAAGAATGATCACTGCCATGAATTGAAACATCCCTACTTGATAAAAAATAAAACAGTAGTGTTATATGAATTCATTATAGAAAATTTTAAATAAATAAAATCCAGAGAGAGAGAAATGGCTCTTGAGAGCTTGTTTGGAGGTGCTAGCATGGAGTGCCACTACTCCTAGAGCCTAGACCTATGACCAGTTCTCTCGATTGGGGAGAAGGTTGTCCTCTTCAGTGTAGAGAGACACACATGAAGCAGTGAAGGAGGAAGGGTATACTCACCTCACAGCCAGATTGTCCACCCATCCAAGAGAGAGATAAAAACAGTAATCTCACAAATATCAGAAAACCCATCATATAGGTAAATTATGCCTTATGTTAAAACTGAATAATCTTCCACATAATTCTTCACACGTTAATATAATAATAGGGTAGATAAATCCGAGTTGGCTTTGCAAGGCTTACAAGTAACTGGTAATTTTCAATTACTATATCTTGCTCAGAACCATCACACTTTCTCAGATGTAAATACACTTTTTTATTTATTTATAAAAAGGAAACACTGACAAAACCATAGGATAAGAGGGGTACAACTCCACACAATTCCCACCACCAGAACTCTGTATCCCATCCCCTCTCTTGATAGCTTTCCTATTCTTTAACCCTCTGGGAGTATGGACCCAGGGCCATTATGGGATGCAGAAGGTGGAAGGTCTGGCTTCTGTAATTGATTCCACGTTGAACATGGGCGTTGACAGGTGAATCCATACTCCCAACCTGCCCTTCTCTTTCCCTACTGGGGCAGGGTTCTGGGGAATGGGAGCTTCAGGACACATTGATGAGGTTGTCTGTCCAAGGAAGACTGATTGGCATCAAGCTAGCATATGGAACCTGGAGGCTGAAAAGAGAGTTAACATATAAAACCAAACAAATTGTTGACTAATCATTAGAAGCCTATGTGACCTATGCATCCATGTAGATCTGAGCTCACATTCTGTGGTCATGAGTAGGAACATTCCAAGCTGCTCCAGTATCGGGACCCATCTTCCTCATGTGTAGCATAGAATATATTGTCCAGCCTCCCTTTGGAGAATGGAACATTCTCTACCGTTGTTGATCCAAGTTGAGGGTAAGGTCCTATGGGGCCCACAAAAGGGTCCATTTTGTTGTTCCTGATAAAGAAGACCAGTATCAATGGAGAGAAGGATTTATTCGAGTTCTAGGTCCATCATGTCTGTTTGGGAATCTCCAGACTCCCTGATTAGGGGCCCAGCTGATGAGGTGTCCTGATAGTGACTAAGGAATCATTGTTAAAGTATGCCAGTCTCTTGCCCTTATTCATCTTTTGCAGTCCTTGCTTTGATAAGGTTAGCTTTGGAGTGAGTGAGGGAAGTATAATAGGAAGTAGGTGAAGAGGGCATCTAAGTCTAAGTAGACACTATTTCATTATGAACTTTATATTGACTCACTACAGAATATTGTTTAGTTTTGCTTTCAGGTATATATTTTGCCAAAAAAAAAAACCCTCTTTCCTTTCACTGATTTTTTTTTCTTCCTTCTTTTGCTTTCTGAATTCACTGATACTTGTTTGTGAATTATTTTGTGGAAGAAATCTGACCTGGAGTGGACTGTGTGTGTGTGTGTGTGTGTGTGTGTGTGTGTGTGTGTGTGTGCATCTTTCTCTTTTCTACTTCCCTTTCTCCTTTTGCTATCCCTAGACTTTATAGTGGACAGTAGATTTGTATAATTGTATATTCTTGCTCTTCATTTTTGCCTTTCTCTTTCTTTTTCTTCTGGTTTTGGTTGCTATTTTTTTCTTGGACTGGAGTGTTGTTTGGTTAACAGGTATTGATTGAACTATATCAGTCCTTGCTTCAGTTGCTATTGTTGTAATTTCTGAGGTTTGTGACTGCATTTGTAAAAGATTTTTAGTATAGTGTGACTTGTACTCAAAACATAAAAACTGAAGGACAGAAGAAAAAAAAAAAATCACATCGATAAAAAAATGGTTTAATCAAGAGCAAATAAAACTGCTACCATAATGAATCAGACAGTAGCCCAGAAGAAACTTCAAATCAGTCAGAAGTAACCATAGATAAAAAGTATGTAAGCAATAATAAACCTAATAATCACAGACATAATAAAAGATTCCATAATTTTTAAATCTTCTTGACTGATCGATCCTCTGATCATTATGCAGTGACCATGCCTATCTTTTATTACTTTATTCAGTTTAAAGTCATGGTGTCAGAGATGAGAATGGCTATTCCTAACTTTTTTTTGTGGTCCATTTGTCTGTATGATAGTTTTCCATCCTTTCACTTTAAGTCTGTGTTTGTCTTGTTGGGTCAGTTGGGATTCTTGCACACAGCATGTGGTTGGGTTGTGTTTTCTGATCCATCCTCCCACTCTGTGCCTCTTGATGGGTGAGTTTAAGCCATTGACATTTATCTATATTATGGATTTAATGTACTGTAGTGCCATTATTCAATACTTTTTTATTTGCTCTGATGTATGGCAAGTATTATGGTGATGTTCTCGTTTATAAGAGGTCTTTTAGAACCTCTTTCAGAGCAGACTTAGTGATGGTTGCCTCCTTTAACTGTTGCCTGTCTGAGGCTTTAATCCCTCCATCAGTTTGAATAAAAGTTTAACAGGATATATTATGTTTGGTTGAAATCCTTTTTCATTGAGGGCTTGATAGATATCTTGCCATTCTCTTCTGGATTTTAGAGTTTAAGTGGAAAATTCTGTTGATAGTCTTATGGGTGTTACCCTGTATGTGACTTTTTGTTTTTCTCTTTCAGCCTTTAGGATCCTTTCTTTATCCTTACTTCTTTCCATTGTAACTATGATGAGTCTTGGTCTTTTCAGGTCTGGGATGATTCTGTTTGGTATTCTTCAGGCCTCTTGAATCTTAATGTCCTTTCTGTTGTTTAGGTCTGGGAAGTTTTCTTCTATTATTTCCTCTAGAATGTTTACTTCCCCTTCCTCTCTTTCTTCCTTTGGTAGACCAATTATGTGAATGTTACTTCTTTTGAGATCATCCCATATGTTTCTATTGTTGTTTTCAGTCTTTAAATCTCTTTTTTATTTCTTTTACCTCTTTCTTTGTTTTCTCTAGCTCATCCTCTGTCTGGCTAATTCTTTTTTCTGTTTCTATTAACCTGCTTTCCCTTCCCTCAGCTTCTTTCTTCAGTTCAGTTATAGTATTAACTTGTTCTGCTAATTGGCCTTTTAGCTTAGCTATCTCAGCTTTCAATTCTCTAATTACCTCGAAGTAGCTAGTATTTTCCTTGAGGGTTTCATCTGTTGTTTCCCTAATTCTTATAGCCCTTTCCTCCATAGCTGTCTTCATTTCTGTGATTATTGGGTTTATTATTGCTTGCATACTTTTATCTATGGTTACTTCTGACTGACTTGGAGTTTCTTCTGGGTGCCTATCCTGATTCATTGTGGTAGCAGTTTTATTTGCTCTTGATTTAACCTTTTTTTATTGATGTGATTTTTATTTTTCTTTTCTGTCGTTCCTCAGTTGTTGTGTTCTGAGTACAAGCCACCCTATACTAAAAACCTTTTACAAATGCAGTCACAAACCTCATAAATTACAATAGCAACTGAAGCAAGGACTGATGCAGTTCAACCAATACCTGTTAACCAAACAACACCTCCAGTCCAAGAAAAAATAGCAACCAAAACCATAAAAAAAGAAAGAGAAAGGAAAAAAATGGAAAGGAAGAATAGACAATTATGCAAATCTACTGTCCACTGTAAAGTCTAGGGACAGCAAGAGGAGAAAGGGAAGTAGAAAAGAGAAAGATGCACACACACAAAGAGAGAGCACACTCCAAGTCAGATTTCTTCCACAAAATAATTCACAAACAAGTATCAGTGAATTCAGAAAGCAAAAGAAGGAATGAAAAAAAAAAAGCAGTGAAAAGAAAGATTTTTGTTTTTTAATTAGCTAGGAGGAGAGAAAAAGGAGAGTGGAGGCAAGAGGTGAAGGAGAGAAAAACAAGTTCCTCTCACAATGGATAGGACACCTAGTCACCTAGCAATGGAAAAAACAACAACAGTTAATTTTGGTCAACCTCAAGAAGGAAGAGGGAAAAGTGACAGGCGTATATAATGATAGTAATAATAAAATAAAGTAGAGTAAAAAACCCTAACAGTCAGTCTGTTGTTTGAACTGCTCTGGATTGGCTGCAGGCAGCCTGAGCAAAGACAACCAATTATAAGAAGTATCAAAAAAAAAAAAAATCCAGGTAGTCTTTCCCACACAGGGCTGAGGCTCTGATTGGTCAGGTATTTTGTCACTCAAATAGAGCTCCAGCTACCTAAAAGAAAAAGAGAGAGAGAGAGAGAAGGAAAACAAAAAGTAAAAAGCTTAGAATGACACCCCTGGTGAGCCAGGAACATCAGTAAAGCAAATCACTCAGCAGGAAGCCTGCTAGGAGATGCTGTCCAGCCCCTGGGGACTGGTTCTGGGGTGGGGGGTGTGAAGAGGTCAGTTCAGAAATAATCAAGGAAAATATTTTCCTTTCTTTGTCCTTTGGCCTCTGTTTGCCAGTCCAAAAGGTGTTATAGAATTCTTTTTTGGTGTCACCCTGACTACCCCTTGTTCACCCTCCTACTGATGGGCCAGTATCCTACCCTGTCCAGAGAATCCCAGGTTTTAAGCTGCTTCTTTTTGGAGCTCACATCAGGTGTTGTTTCCAAGTCATCATCTTGGCTCCACCCCCTCTAAATACACTTCTTTTTATTTGTAAATGTATTGCCTTTTCAATTTTAAAAAAAAAACTCTTTGTAGTGACATTTGAAAAATTCTCAATCCAAAATCATGTACAGATACTATGACATATAGGATAGGGGCTAGTTGTGCCCACTCCTGTCAGCACGTTACATGCTTAAACCGCAGAATCTTAGGAAAGAACAAAAGGTAGAGACAGTAGTACAATGATGAGCATAATTGTCACTATCAAAAAGTGGACCCATGAAAAGTAATCAGATATTACTCACAGGTTTTTAGCCTGTAAAGTCCTAAGAAGATTATCAGAGTTTAAAATTCAAGTGAGGTCAAATAATTGAGAAGATTGAGGCGCAAATTTTTCTAGAAAAAGAAATTCAGATTTTCAGCAACCTTAATTTTTATAACAGGTCTCCAGTCTATTGCCAGATATCCAAAATGTAGTAACCTATTCCTCCAATGTGGGGATCTGCCCAAATCAGCAATGATTAAGGATAACAGAAGATACATTGCAATCCTCAAAAATTTATCGGTGTTGATTAAAATATGAGATGTTATCCAGAAAACTGCAAAAGCTTCCATATGAAGTATCTCATCTCTATCTTTTCATCTTGACAGGACCAATATGGAAACATAAACGCTGCTACAGCTGTGAGCTACACACTGCATATGACATATCAGATAACACACTTTATTAGCAGCATATGATTTCAAGTTCTATGAAAGGGTTTTATCATCAAAGGCACTCTAAGAGTTATGATAGTGGTCAGGCAGTAGTGAACCAGGTTATGCACACATGGTAGGAAGAGCAAAGACCAGTGCAAGTATCCCAGCTGGAGGGATCCCAGCAGTGCGCCCCACCTGCAGGGGGATCACTTTATAAGTAGTGAAGCAGGTCTTCAGGTATCTGTCTTTCTCTCCCTCTCTCTATCTTCCCCTCTGCTCTCAATTTCTCTCTGTTCTGTCAAATTAAAAGTAAAAAAGAAAAGGAGAAAAAAAGAAGAGCCACCAGAAGTGGTGGATTCACAGTGCCAACACCAAGCCCCAGCCACTGGAAGCAAAAAAAGAAAAAAAAAAAAAAGGAGTTGTGTTATGATACAGAATGGAGTCTGAATCTGAGCTAGAAGCTGGGAAACATAAGGGTTTAAGATATGAAGAAATTAAGGAAGAGGGAGAGTGAGTGAGATACCTGTAGCACTGCTTTGCTACTCCTGAAGCTTCCCTCTGCAAGTGCACACCAAGGACTTGAACCTGGGTCACTAGGAAGCTGTTACCTTTGCTTCATAATCCCTAGGAATTATTGTGTGTAACTTAATAAATTAATATACAAAACAACCACATTTCCTAGAATTCCTGGTACCAAGCAACAATGGAAAAAGTGCCCTGAAGGAAGAATGCAAGGCGAATGATTAGACAGGAGAGGACCAGGTATTAGATCTTGATACTGAGTCCTAAATAGCAAGAGACAGACAAAGGACTGAGAAGCACAGGCAGAAGAGGAAGCACCAGCAGGACAAAGAGCTGGAATAAATTCAGTTAGAACTGGGAAAGTGGAACTGAGATGCTGAGTCAAGTAAAGGACATATGAGAGATGGGCCAGCAAGTGCAGAAGCAATAACTGGAGCGGGAGGAAGAACAGTTGTCATGGACATTTCTTTCCTGAGTGGTTTCACTATCTCTAATTTAAGGCAATAAAACCCTATTTTTATTCAATTACTATATTTGTCAGTTTTATAGTAACTCCTCATAGGTAATAGACTCAAATTAGTAATTTCTATACCAATAATATCAAGACTCCTCATAATAATTTAGGAGATATAGTTGAGGAGATAGTATAATGGTTATGCAAAGAGTCTTTCACACCTGAGGGACCAAAGGTCCCAGATTCAATCCCCAGTACCACCATAAGTGAAAGATGAGCAGTGCTCTGATTAAAAATGTAATAATGGGGAGTCCTGCAGTAGCATATCGGGTTAAGCTCACATGGCGCGAAGCACAAGGACCAGCGTAAGGATCCCGGTTAGAGAGGCTCCCCACCTGCCAGGGAGTCCCTTCACAGGTGGTGAAGCAGATCTACAGGTGTCTTTGTCTCCCACTCTCTGTCTTCCCCTCCTTTCTCTTTTTCTCTCTGTCCAGTCTAACAATGATGACATCAATAACTACAATAACAATAAAAAACAACAAGGGCAACAAAAGGGAAAATAAATATATAAATATATAAAATAAAAATTTTAATGATAATAACTATTATTATTGTTATTGTTGTTTTATTGAGTGTGGGGACATGAGTTTATAGTAACATGAACTCTGTCAGGTGAGCTACTTCCAGGCCCCAATATATACTTACCAGCTTTTTTTCCTGGTATATTCCATGTCTAGAATCCCCTTTCATATCTCCAGTACCTAGCATGTATTTAAAACATACCTAAATTTGAAATTCTTGTTCAAAATTATCCAGAATTTTCAATAGACTTGTAATGAGCACAACTTTAGCAAATGCTTCCATTTGATATAGAAAGAAAAAAAAATCAATTACATTTCTTACCATCCTTTCAAGTCTGTAGCATTCTGAAATATCCCATAATTGTCATTAAATTATTTTATAAGCTCCATAAGTGCTTTACCAGGATTTCTCAAGGAGGGAGTTTTTAATGAATATATGAAATTTTATACTTTTCGAGGTAGATTCAGAGTCCTGGCATTTCTGGGTTCATCTGCTCCTCCTCATAAGTGCCCCCATTGTAAGAGACAGATCCAGGGGAAAGTAAGTGCACACCCACTTCTTTCCTGAGGCTGACTTTGCAAATGTGTTCATGAGCAACACTGGGATGTGGAGAGTAGAGGCAAAGAAGACCCCCAGGAAAAGAACACCACCTGCAGCCTGTGGATGTCCCTTCCAGATACAAAACAACTCATTATGAACACAGACTGCAGCTTGTCCCAAACAGGGCAATAGATAAACCTATGTAAGGCTAAAAGCCTACTCTTTGATTTCGGTGTTAACCATCTCCCAGCAGCCTATGTTATTTTTACACCACCTATGTAATGTCCATCAATCTTTGTATGCCTTCCCTATGGCTTCAAAAAAGAATAAAGATAAAGCTTTTTTTTTTCCCAGTGGGTCTGCATATGTGTGTCTTTTCCTAATAAGTTTTGCCTTTCTTACCTGAGGTCCCACTGATTCTCCACAGAGATTATTGAAAAGTTCCTGGGAGACAGGGAGCTATACCGTAGACCAACTCCTTCTCCCATTATACTATGACCTCATTTATGTTAGAAAAAAATACTTTATTAAAAATAAAAAAAATATTGTGCAGTGTGGAGGTGAGGATATTCCATCCCAAATCTATCTCCCTCCCTGTCCTTTTTAACCCCTTTGAAAATTCTCTTTTGAGTGTAACAGTCTTGCAGGTATGGTGAGTCTAATCCATGTCTGAATGTGAATTACTTTCTTGTTTTCAGTTATGAGGTTGGAGCTCTGTTGCTGAGGTTCTTTTAATTCTTTCTTATTAAAATTCATTCCCTGGTCATTAACCACTCCTTGCCAGTTCAAGCTCCTCTCCTGTGAATCACCTATTGTTTTTCCAGTTGCCTAGTTAGGGGTGTGTAAGAAGTAAAGATAATTTAATAAAAAAGAAGACAAAACCATATATATATTAATGAATGGATAGGACATGTGTTATCTTAGTGTTCCCACTCCCCTTCCAGGAAAAAGAATTCTTGCCTGAATACTTACAGACTGTCACTGTAGAAACAATTGAACGGCTTACCTAAGAACCTCATCTGCTAAGAAATCCCACATAACTATGTGAGGAGGGTTATATAGTGACCAAAACCAAGCTCCTAACCTACAGAAAAAAAAAAAAAAAAAGTCTGCCCTCTGCCCTCCCCCTCTTAAGCAATCATGATAAGACTTTGAATCTGTGTATCCAATCCATGGAGATTAAGGGAATTTCAAACCAGCATTAGGGAATAAATGCTTGATTGCGGTGGCTTTGAGGAATCCAATTAACTATCTTACTTACTTCCTCTCTCAAGACTCCCTAGTATGTTCATGGGAGGATGAACAGGTTATTGCTGGGGCTAGTTGCCCACACTAGGAATTTACTGCTCCTGGTCTACTAGTGGGCTTCCTTCACCCCCCCCATCCCCATTTTATTGGATAAAACAGAGTGAAATTGAGAGAGGAGGGAAGAGAGGGAGAAAGACACCTGCAGACCTGCTTTGCCACTTGTGACGTGGCGCCTCCTGCAGGTGGTGAGCCAGGGGCTCCAACCAGGATTCTTGCATGAGTCCTTGCGTTTTGGTGCTATAAGAGACTGTCATAGCACCAAGAGACTGGTAACATGTTAAACCAATCTGAACAAACACAGGAAATTCACTGTTTGATCATCGCAATTATGGAATGCACACAATTACTTTAGTAATAAGTAGAAGGTTCACCACAAGTAAAAAATATTAATATTTTTCCTTAAAAGGGTTCAAATCATCCTTTCCAGCATTTTCAATTTAATTGCATGCCGAGCTGGTCTATTAACTAAAATACTAACTACACAAAATTTAAATTCACCACTGTCTCAGTCCTTTTGCATTGCTACCGCATTAATGTTTTCCTTGGTGAATATTGACACAGGCTGACAGTTAAATAAAAGAGTGATTAATATAATAGGGAAGTCGAATTTATAAACTATTTCCAAGGAAATTAGTATTCACCAAAAGCAACAAGACAAGAATACTTATCTGCAGTCAGTGTATTATAAACACATCCTTCTTATATTTTGGTAACTCCAAGGAAAACAAAGAATATTCCTTTAAGATGCAGAAAATGTTACCAGTCTCCAGGGGTTAGTTGAAGGGATATTGTAAAGGTTGGTAAATTCTAAATTTTTACACTGTCTTTGCTTCTTAAACACACTTCTTGTTACATTTTTCTGCATTTTGATTTTTCTACAAGTATGTGTTTCTCTCAGTGAAGCACAAATCCTCCTGAGCCTTTAAAAATGCTTTAACTCTTAACACTAAAAGCTCAGCAGTTTTGAGCTGTTCTGCAACACAAACAATACAAAGATTGAAAGTACTGCAGGAAGGAATCACAATTCCAGAGAGATCGTATTGGACAAGCAGAGTTTTTATAAAATGTGGATTGTTATAAATGATGATCTATGAACAACACATTTCAACTGGTCGACTCTTTGAGGTGTGGGTCATTCCTATTAGTAATAAAGAATATTTTGGAAAATTAAACAATAAGAACTGTAATTTCACTGTGTGTAGAAAATCTAAACTTATATTGTTAATATCCGCATTTACAGCTGGCAAATTGAGGGGAATTAACTTTGATGCCTTAAAGTCCTATTTAAATGACAATTTATAAGGTTATCTGTGGCTTGTAAATTTCAAGAGGTCACGTATATTGTGATGAACAGTATCATCATGGCCTATAGAAAAATTGCTTTGGTCCTGTGAAGACTGAAATTGCCTGAATATCTTTAAAACATAGCAGACTAATTCCCATTGTTCAAATAACTTCAGGCAATCTTGGTAAACACAACACAAAAAGGTATAAGGTATGTGTATCTGCTGCGAGTTTTATTCAGTTGTGTGATGGACAAGGAGTTTTACTTAAGAATGGACATATTCGTTACTCCAGTGTAGAACTTGGTTGGATTTTCTTTCACAATAACTCTCAGTCACATTTTTTAAATCTTATATAATTAAGAGAATAAGCATTTTTTTTTAAATATTGTCCATTATGTCATGAAACACAGATTACGTTCATTAGAGGATGGCACTAATTGCTACCCAAAGAATATTACAATAATGGTAAACTGAAATGTTCCCATTTAGGAACTGAACCTAGTATTCAGCAGAATTCACACACATGCTGAGAATGATTACAAGCCTCTGGTCTCCCTGTTATATGTTATGAAATTCTTCAAATTGCCATGCCCTTATGCAAATTCTCTATGTTGTATTGTATAACAATTGTAATATAATTTGTACAGCTCTCCAAAAAGAACGGAAAAATTCTAATGTGATACACTGATTGTACAAGATACAGGATAAGAGAAATGGGATAATAAGTGAAATCACATTATTTTCAAGAGATATTCATGGACAGAAGCATAAAAATTGGGCAGTAGCTATAAAGGGATGTAAAATTAAGAGGTTTTTTGCAAATGAAGAAATAATATAAGAATATGAGTCAGTTGAAAAAGAAAACTTGATGATACAGAAAATAAAATAATTTTTGAAGCAATTGCTTTAAGAGTGCAAGACAACTTAGACTCTGAGTACACTGAACAGTTTATCTTAGGTTAGATTAAAAAGACAATTCATCCATCATAAACAGAAGAAGGGAGAAAATAGCACAGTGTGTAAGGTGATTATGCAATGACAATTCATGGAAGTCGTTAATGGCTGTGCTTCATGTTTCAGATCACATAAATGAAAGTTATAAGAACAAGAATAGCAAAAGGGCAATTCAAGAAATTGAGAACAAAAAGTGTGAGAGACTGCCTCTAAGATAAGCACTAAAGATGTCTTCTTTCTAATATCCATGTGCTTGTATAATCTCCTTCCCTAAAATATGATCTAGATCTATCAATTCATTTCTAACCAATGGAACCTAGCAACAATGAGAGGAAGTGAAATTCTGGAAGAAAACGAGTTACTGAAGTATAAGCTGCTGTTGGTGGGATTAACCTACAAAGGAACTGGAGTCTTTCTCCAACAACCAACAAGGACCCAGTGCTCTCAAAACAGCACGATTCAGGTCAGAAATAGATCTTTTCAGTGATCGAATAAAGGCACAACTAATTGTGGACGTACAATACAGTGTGCAATGACCCTGGTTCAAGGCCCAGGTTTCCAATAGCAGGGGAAGCTTCAAGAGCAGTGAAGCAGAGCTACAGCTCTCTCTCTCCCTCTCTCTTTCATCATCATCATCATCATCTACCATCTGTCATCTACCTCTCCCCCTCCTTCTATCGCTCTTCATCCCCTATTCCTCCCTATTTCTCTCTATTTCTATCCAAAATAAATAAAAAATATTTTACAAACTATAGATTCTTTCTAACTGAAGCCTCAAGAGATGAGAGCCCTAAACACACTGTGTCCAAAATGTTGTTATATACTTCTCGACAGAACATGTAGCTAAAGGAACCCAGATTTCTCATACTCATGTCTTTATTATCACTAATGCTTATTGTTTTAAGTTACTGGGGCTGGGTGGTGGTGTCCTTGGTTGTACTCAAGGACCCTGGTTTGAACCCTGCAGTGGGAAAGTATTATGAGTTGTGAAGCAATGCTATAGGTTTCTCTATTTCTCTCTCTCTTCCTATTTTCTTGATTTCTGTCTGTCTTTTTCCAATAAATAAATATAATAAAAACTTTTAAAAAATAACATTTGTTTTAAGTTGTTTGCAGATGGGACCTATATGGGGGTTGCATTGTTAATGGCAAGGTCTTTTATGATTATGGAGTTAATGGTTGGTATATACAGTAGAGAATGAAATCAGTGAAGGAGAAGATATGTAGGAGGGGTGAAACTGAGAATGATTAACACTAAATCATAAAAGAAAGAGTCAGAGATGAAAAGAGTTCATTAAGATTTATAATCTTTAAGAAATTAGATCTCCATATGTTGGTAAATAATTGCAAAGGAGTGATATGATCTGATGACATAGGAATGAAAAATTCATTTCCAGAAATCAGGATGGTAGTCATTATGCAAAAAGTATCATGAAGGACTTTACTAAATAGATTAATAATTCTTTTAATATAGTATTACTGAATTATTTAGGACAAAAATATGGTGTATTTTACAATCTGCCCTATTTCTTCTAGGAAATCCTATTTTAAGGCTCAAATTGTAAATAATTACCTCCAATTAGCACTTTAAGCTTCTCCCATCTTGCCTCAGGTTAGGTGACTATTGCAGTGTTTCTGTCTTCTCATTAGTCTCCAAATAGGAATACTGCAAAGGCCACATGTGCTACATTTCAACTGCATTCCTATTAGCAGCCACTGTTTAAAACATTTTGGGACTTTTTGGATATTGATGAAAAAGGAAAAAAAAAAGTTTATTATTTTTTTGTGAGCTATTTTTAGTATATATATTTTTTTGCCTCCAGGGTTATCTCTGGGGCTTTGTGCCTGCACAATGAATCCACAGCTCCTGGAGGCCATTTTTTCCCCATTTTTTTTTTTGTCCTTGTTATTATTGTTGTTGTTGGATAGGACAGAAAGAAATTGAGAGAGGTGGGGAAGACAAAGAAGGAGAGAAAGAGAGACACCTGCAGATTTGCTTCACCACTTCTAAAGTGACCTCCCTGCAGATGAGGAACCAGCTGGGGGCTCTACCCAGAATCTTTACACTCATCCTTGAGCTTGGAGCCACATACCCTTAACCCACTGAGCTACTGCCCAGCCCCCTTTGTAAACTATTTTAAAGATTTACGCCATTGAGGACTAAGTCAGACAGTAAGATTGCAGTATGTAATACTTTATTTAAACCCTCGTTGAGATTAGCATCACAACTGTGCCATGTTTCCAGTATTGCACCAAAGTAAAAGACTCTGAGGTGGGGGTCCTGGAACATGATGGCAGAGGAGGACCTAGTGGGGGCTGAATTGTTATGTGGAAAACTGAAAAATGGTAAATATGTACAAACTGGTAGTCTGGCGCTAGCGCAGCAGGTTATGGCACAAAGCACAAGGGACAGCGTAAGGAACCCGGTTCGAGGCCCCGGTTCCCCACCTGCAAGAGGTCGCTTCGCAAGCGGTGAAGCAGGTCTGCAGGTGTCTTTCTCTCCTCCTCTCTGTCTTCCACTCCTCTCTCCATTTCTCTCTGTCCTATCCAACAACAACAACTATGACAACAGTAACAACTACAACAAGCACAACAAGGGCAACAAAATGGAAAAAATAGCCTCCAGGAGCAGTGGATTCATAGTGCAAGCACTGAGCCCCAGCAATAACCCTGGAGGCAAAAAAAAAAGTACAAACTTATTTATTATTATTATATTTTACTAGTGACTGTAAACCATTAATCCCCCAATAAAGTAATAAAAAAGAAAGAAAGAAAGAAAGAAAGAAAGAGAGAAAAAGAAATAATGAGAGAGAGAGAGAAAGAAAGAAAGAAAGAAAGAAAGAAAGAAAGAAAGAAAGAAAGAAAAGACATGATTGTCTGCCTTCACATAGTAGAAAGATTGAAGACAACCATTACTGAAATTCAATAGGCAGAGCATAATTATCTTACCTTTTCCACTCAGTAAGGTTAAAACACAAGACAGTGAAAAGTCTTCTTTGCAAGGCCCAAGACACCTCATTTTAAACCCATTATAAAACAAAGCTATTGCTAATCATAAAAGAGTAGAAGAGAGTTAACTGAAACAGTTCATTTATTTCAAAGTGTTTCTTCTACCAAAGGTGAGAATTTAATTCAAACAATCTCAGTGATGCATGAAGAGGCGAATAAAAATATCAACAATTCTAGTGTCATCAGTCACTTCAAAATGGTTCAGAAAGCTTAAAGCAATCCTTAACAATACCTTCTAAAATTATTCCTTTAGGCAATATCTGAAGCATAAATGTGTCTAATGGAATAAATGTCTAATGGAATTTCACTATTCTTGAACAAAATTTTGAGGGTGACGGTGATGAGGTTAAGATGAAATAAAGTTAGTTCAGTTCATAATCAAATGGAAAGACTATCAATTTAAAATACTGTTTGTAGTAGTTATTTTAGCAAAATGAGTTAAGCTTTTAAATATTATTTTAAAATATGAAATTTTATTAATCCTTTGAAACTGCAAGATACAATCTTTAGATAAATCTCTGTCACCATAAAACTGTGATATACATTCAGATTAATTTTGAAGCTTGTAAATAGCACACTATTGTCTTTTTTTTAATCTTCACATTATCATGCAAATTTATTGGAAGCTAGATTTATTTACATATATGAAAGTGAATAAGGTTTGCCTTATTTCAAATCCTCTTCTTGCATTTCTAGAATACAAGGTTGTGGTATCAATAATATTTTTTAAATTGTAGTATAATTGAATACTTTGTAAGACTTATATTTACATAAGTATTTGTAGAGAGTTGTTTGAAAATACTGAAAATCATACATGCTTGAAATACTGTATTTCTTTAATCAGTAAATAAATTAACATAAATTTGTAACCTTAAAATAAATAACTCTTTCCACACACTTAGCATAATATAAAAACAATACTGAACTAGTAAGATAATGTGACCTCTTTAGCATAAGTGAGGCCTAGGTTTGAAACTATGCCCCATTACACTGGAAGAATTATCAGTACTCTTTCCCTATGTGTGTCTCACTCTCTGTGTCTCTATCTGAAGTATCAGTATTCTTCCCCTTTTTGTGACTACAACAGGGAAGCCTCAGTGATGACAAAGAAAAGTTAAAAGAATCAAATCAAATCAAAACATTTCTCTGTCTGTGAAAGCAAAGCAGAACGAGAATGCTAATATTGAAGAAAAACAGGTGTTTTGTATAACTGCATGTATGCATACATATGTCTGCTTCTATATGCATAGATATTTCATTCATTATTACTATTATTCTAGTAGAGATGGAGACAAGTCAATGGAAAGGGAAGATGGAGAATTAAATGACAACATCACAGCTTCACCACTAGTGAATTTTCTCCCCTGCAGATGGGAACCAGAGCTTTGAACCCAGGTTCTTATACATTATAATGTGTGCACTGTGTCATTAGCAAGATGACTTAATCATTCTGTTGTTCCTTTGTGTGTGTATGTATTTTATTGCTGTCACTCTAAAGCATAGTGGTAAAGATTAAGGACACTCAACACAGACAAATCATCCATCATCTGCCTATCTAAATTGCTGTGAACATCTAATCCTTGATGTGTTGCTCCTTGTGGGAGTGTAGTCATGTTCTCAATGTTAGTTTTCCAAACACTTAACATCTTCTCAAGGACCACATTTAATCACACTACCAAAATTAAGTATTTGTTATCAAACTGAATAATAAGTGGATATGTACTTTTATTTTTTGACTTCCTGTGGAACTTCACCATTATAGGATGATTTTTTTTTTCCCAGATACAAACAGAGATAGAAAGGAAAAGAAAACACGGCCAGGAAGCTTTTTTTAGTACATTGAGGACTAGATTCAAACTTCTGTCTCATACATAGGAAAGCAGTGCACTACCCAACCCAGCTATTTTGTAGTCCGGAGTATATTCCAAGTGACACCTGCTCAGTCTTACATGATTCTTCATAGTTGTAGCCCCACTTTTGTGTGGGGTACTGTATATCTTATAAGCTATCTCATCACCATTACGTGAACCCAAGCTTTACTGCAGACTATAAAATATAAGTTGAAAGAAATTACTCATAATACCCTTTTACCTTTGGGTGAACTCAAACTGGCCTTCAAATAGTTTCCATTAAATGTATTATTTTCTCTATTTTGTAACAGAGAAGAAGTAATGGAAGTCTGTGAGGATAGGGCATTCAGGTATTTGTATTTTAAAAATGCTACTTTTGTTTTACTTGTTTTTAAATGGTTGGCTAGAAATACATTGCCAAAAATAAGACAGGACCATCATACCTAGTGACAACATTATATAAAGAAAAAAAAGATAGGGTTTCACAATCTGTCTTTTTAAGCAATCAATTTCCTAATAAACAAATAGTCAGGCTCCATCAATACTATTCTCAACAGTCATTTTTTCAAATCTTGTTACACTTTTTCTCTACAACAAGGAAAAGAGCATTTGGTTAAAAAAAAAACAACCTCTTTTTTAAAATTAAGAACATCATATTCTCTTTTGTAATTATATTTATTTATTTTCCCTTTTGTTACCTTTGTTGTCTTTTTTATTATTGTTGTAGTTATTATTGTCCTTATTGATGTCGTCGTTGTTAGGACAGAGAGAAAAGGATAGAGGAGGGGAAGGTGAGAGAAAGACACCCGCAGACCTGCTTCACCACCTGTGAAGTGACTCCCCTACAGGTGGGTAGCCGAGGGCTTGAACCAGGATCCTTACGCGGGTCTGCCGGTCTTGAGCTTTGTGCCACATGCGCTTAACTCGCTGCTACTGCCCGACTCCAGAACATCATATTCTACACACTAATGATTTTGTGTGACTTATATGTAAAATATTTAATAAGAAAACATGTAAAACATATATAGACCTCCAGCGTTATTGAGATAACTCAGTGCTGGCACTACATATTCACCGCTCTGGACAGCATTTTTTCCTTTTTTTTTCTCTTCATTTTTATTCAATAGGATAGAGAGAAATTGAGAGGGGCTGGGGAGATAGAGAAGGAAAGAGAAAGGTAAACACCTGCAGTCCTGCTTCACTGCTAGTGAAGCGTCCCAGCTGCAGGTGGGGAGCAGGGGCTTGAACCCAAGTGTTTGTGCTGGTCCTTGTGCATTTAACCCAGTGCACCACACAGAGACCCTAAAAAGTCATATCTTTATATGTTACTATTGGCATAAATTCACTCTGCCTTTTCTCTGGTCAAAATTATTTGTAATTCTACTTATTGGTGACTATATTTACAACTTTCTTTAAAAATATGTTACTTGTTTCTTTTTTTAATTTAGTAACACGTGCTTAGGCATCATGATTTAAAAAGAAAATTCCCCCCTTTTTGTTGCCCTGGCCATTTCCCCCCCTTTTTGTTGCCTTTGTTGTTGTAGCCTCATTGTGGTTATTATTACTGCCATTGTTGATGTCGTTCATTGTTGAATAGGACAGAAAGAAATGGAGAGAGGAGGGGAAGACAGAGAGGGGGAGAGAAAGATAGACACCTGCAGACCTGCTTCACCGCCTGTGAAGCGACTCCCCTGCAGGTGGGGAGCCAGGGGCTCAAACCGGGATCCTTTTGCCGGTCCCTGCGCTTTGCGCCACATGCACTTAACCCACTGCGCCACTGCCCGACCCCCTAAAATTTTTAATAGTGGTTTAAAAATGATTAACAAGATGGTAAGATAACAGGGGTGTAATTCCACACCACCAGAGTTCCTTGTCCTATCTCCTCCATTGGAAACTTCCTTATTCTTTTTTTTTCCCTTTTGTTGCCCTTTTTTTTTTATTGTTGTTGTATTATTATTGTTGTTGTTATTGATGTCGTCGTTGTTAGATAGGACAGAGAGAAATGGAGAGAGTAGGGGAAGACAGAGAGTGGGAGAGAAAGACAGACACCTGCAGACCTGCCTCACCACCTGTAAAGCGACTCACATGCAAGTGGGGAGCCAGGGTCTCAAACCCTGATATTTCAGTAAGTCCTTGCGCTTCGTGCCACGTGTGCTTAACTGGCTGCTCTACCACCTAACTCCGGAACTTCCCTATTTCTTATCCCTATCTGGAAGTATGGACCAAAATTCTTTTTGGGGTGCAGAAGGTGGAGGATACGGGCTTCTGTAATTGCTTCTCTGCTCGTCATGAGTGTTAGAAGGTCGAACCATACTCCCAGCCTCTTTTTTTTTTTCCTTTACAGGGTGGATTAACAGTTTACAGTCAACAGTAAGATACAGTAGTTTGTATATTTGTAACATTTCTCTATTTCCCACGTAATAATTCAACCCCCTCTAGGTCCATCATATTCCATTATTATTTTATACCAAATAAAAATTTGAAGGATATTTTATGTCTGAAATACAACGGTAGTATTTTTGCACTTGTACTTGAAAAATCTTTTTGTTACGTTAAAAAAAAACTGGTTTCTATGATAACAAGTTTTAATGGTTCATGACCCTATTATTTTTTATCATTATTATATACAGTCAGTGTTCCTAGGACTTGGGGTAAGTAGACTTCAGGTTAATAAAATTGAATATTCAAACATGTATCATTATTAACTACTTGATGTTTACCATTTGGTTGTTTCTGCAAAAATTACAGACCAGATGTTTCATGCTGTGTCTAAGCCTCTAATAAACTGGTTTGCAGTTGTATTAGCAGTGGAATCTGCTCATAAACTGTAACTGTTATAATTATGACTTGAGTATTGAGAATATCATTGTCACCAGTTCTTATGAACTCTGAGCAACTGACTTTTTTCTGAACTACAACTACTGTGTTACACCAATAGTACACTAGAAAAAAAGCTAAACTAATGAAAACAGTATGGTGCTGGCATAGATAACTGAATAGAGCACCCAGAAACAAGACTGCTCGTGTGCTGCCAAGTGAAATTCAACAGGGTGTCAAGAATACACAAAGAAAAAAGCACTGTCCTTTGGGCAAATAATATCAGGAAAATATTATATTCACATGTAAAATAATTAAATTGGATGCATACTATTTTTAAAAATCAAATAAAATGGATTAAATATTTAAACATAATATATGAAAATAGAAAAATCTTAGGAAAAAAATATAAACTTTCACAATATTAAGTTCGGTAATGATTTTTTTATATGTTGCAGGCAATTAAGGCAAAAGGTTGGGAGTACTGGCTGTGGAGACATGAGACTGTCAGACCAATAAGCTTCTGAATGTCGTGGGAAGATGAGAAATTGTACCCATGTGACAATTGACTTTTCATTAGTGATTTAATAATGACTCATAGGATTGTGGGGTCAGAGGGATACAATTCAATTTCCACCACCAGAGTTCCATATCCCCTCCCCCCTTTAGTTTCCCTATTCTTTATCACTTTCGGAGTGTGGACCAACGATATTTATGGGGAGCAGAAGATGGAAGGTCAGGCTTCTGTAACTGCTTCTCCACTAGACATGGGCATTGACAGGTAGATCCATATCCCCCACTGGTCCTGGCAACCATTTTGTATCTTTATTGGTTAGGACAGAGAGGAATTGATAGAGGAGGAGAAGTTAAAGGTGGAGAGAGAAAGACACCTGCATAACTGCTTCACCCTGCAGCTGGGGAACAGGGGGCTAGAACCAGGATCCTTGCAGGGCTCCTTGATGCTTCATACTGTGTGACTTAACCTGGTTCGCCACTGCCAGACCCCCATCTCCAGCCTGTTGTTGTCTTTCCCTAGTGGGGTAGGGCGCTGCGGAGATGTGTTTCCAGGACACATGGTGAAGTTGTCTGTCCAGGGAAGTCAGGTTGGTGTCATGGTAGCATATGCAACATGGAGGTACCCGCTCTGTTTGTCTTATTCAGTACTGTTTTGCCAATTTATAGTTGTTATAATATTCCACCACGGTTCCTCAGTGTCTATAGTTTCTCTCCTACTGACAATTGACTTTTAAGTCATATTTCCCTAATAAAATAATTGAAAAATACAAATATAAAATTCTATAAAACTAAAAATATAGAGTAAAGGAGCAATCTACAGGATAATAGAAACTCTGACACATACAACATTTAAGAGTTTAATATTCAAAATAAGTAAAGGAATTTCTATAGATCAATATCAAACTATTAAAAACTTCATTAAAATGGGTAAAGTGTATAGTTAAAAATCTGCCCAATTGATATATGTAATTGGCTAACACATATATGAAATGATGCTGAACATTGCTGATCATTAGGAAAATTCAAGTTAAAACCACAATACGATATCACTTCACTGGAGTTGGGCAATAGCGCAGCGAATTAAGCGCAGGCGGCACAAAGCGCAAGGACCCGCATAAAGATCCCAACCCCCAGCTCCCCTCCTGTAGGGAGTCGCTTCATAGGCGGTGAAGCAGGTCTGCAGGTGTCTGTCTTTCCCTCCACCTCTCTGTCTTCCCCTCCTCTCTCCATTTCTCTCTATCCTATCTAACAACAACGACATCAATTACAACAATGATAATTAAACAATAGTAAAAAAAGGGGGGGGCAACAAAAGGGAAAATAAATAAATATTTTAAAAGTTAAAAAAAGGTATCACTTCACATAAGTCAGGATGACTGTTATTAAAAAGAAAAATGACACTGCTGGTATGATACAATGAGATTGAACCCTTATACATTATTAATAACAAATACAAATTGATGTGGCCACCCATTATGTAAAACAGCATTGTAAGTTCTCAAAAAAAAACTTAAAAATCACCATGTATGATCCATTAATCCTATTTGGGTTTATCTCCAAACTTTCTGGTGCTGGAACAAAAACAACTACACACACCAGTGGAATAAAATTGAGAACTAGGAGCCAGGCAGCAGCACATCCAGGCAAATACACTTAGTACTTAATAGTCCTCTGTGATTAGACTTAGACCTCATAAGCTCGGCAACCTAGCAGAATGGCCTGAAGAAGGCACCATAAATTTTCTAATCAAGTATTTATTGCTTAGGCCTAGACATCCTCGTCTCCTACACCCTACATCACTTCCCTCAACCACTGCATTTACTCAACTAACTACACAAATGAAAGTAACCTATATTTCTTAATCTCTTCTGCCAGCATCAGCAGTATTGCCGCACCTTGACAATCTTTAGAAAAATACTGCCAAGAGAACAAGCAAAAATATGTATCAACTAAAGGTTGTTCCTATGACAACCTTTATCAGAATAATCAAACAAGTAAAACATGACATTAACTTAGACCTTATTAAAATTCCAGGTGTATTTCCTCCCAAGCTTGAGGCCAGACCCTCATAAACCTAGAACCAGTTTGGATACAACAAATGAATGGTCAATGATTTAACAACTGGGAGAAAGACTAAGTTCATCACAGAAGGGACTAAAAAAAGCTGAGCAGAAACAAAGGGGAAAACACAAAGTAGAACTTTGACTGAGTGTGGTGTATTGCACTAAAGCTAAAGACTCTGGGAGATGAAGGGACTGAGGATCATTGAACAGGAATATAAGAAACTAGAACAGGAATATAAGAAACTCCAACCATATGTCAACAACTATACTGTAAACCATTGACACCCTCCCCCCAATAAAATGACTTGGAAAAAAAAAAGAAACAGAAACATTGACTTTAAAATACATCTGCACTATGTCTTCATTACAACATTTGTCAGAGTAGCTAAGATATGGAAATAGACTCTCATTGTATTATACTATTATTGCTAAATATTCAGACTCCCATTATTTTAACAGATTTGACTACTTGTGATTTTCCATATATTTGATGCACAAGAAGAGGAGAATCTTGTTTCTCAAAAATTAAAAATTTTTATCTATAAACCCAAATGATCTGGCATTCACCTACAAACATTTCTAATGAAAATAATATAATAGTACCTGGCATGTAGCCCAGTGGTAGAGTCTGTGTTTCATATATATAAGGTCCTAGGTTTGATCCTTGGCATTATTTTAAAAAACCAGTATCTTCTTATGTAAATAATAATTTTTATTTTCAGAATATTTTATTAAAAAACATTTTCACTTACAAAAGAAATACAAAATCATTAGCAATTTCTGGGGTATTGGTCAAATTGGTAACAGGTGTTACTACTGCTCAGTATTCAAATAATTAAAGTAATCACAATAATAGCTGTAGATGCCGATAGATTGCTATCATTTCTCATTAATTTCCTGAACAACTTAAGTAGTTGGGTTATATGTTTTGTGATTTAAGATAGCATTAATTGATAGAGAAATGTATTTAAATAGTGAATTAGCATTGCCTCAAGCAAAAGATGTACTGTGTAATTTTTAAGTAAAATAAATAATCCAAAGGAAAATGTAACAAGGTCTGAAAATAAAATGCTAAGGGAAAAATGAATTCTAATAAGTCATTTATTTTTCACTCCCAAGTGACTTCATTTATAATAGTATATACATACTTTAGAACTCAATATCTATAAGGTGGTAGTAAAACTTTGTGATTATTAGTGGTGCATTTTAAAATACAGAAGTTAGCAATGTCAAAATACATGTGAGAAAAGATTAGTGCAGGATTTCTCAAGTGGTGAAGCGGGCCTGCAGGTGTCTGTCTCTCTTTCTCTCTTATCTCCTCTCCCTTATCTATTTCTCTCTGTTTCTATCCAATAATAAATTAATTAATTAATTAATAAGACAGAGAAAGAAAGAGAGAGAAAGAAGATTAGAAAGTTGGCTTGAGGGAGTCGGGCTGTAGCGCAGTGGGTTAAGCGCAGGTGGCGCAAAGCAGAAGGACCGGCTAAGGATCCGGGTTCGAGTCCCCGACTCCCCACCTGCAGGGGAGTCGCTTCACAGGCGGTGAAGCAGGTCTGCAGGTGTCTATCTTTCTCTCCTCCTCTCTGTCTTCCTCTCCTCTCTCCATTTCTCTCTGTCCTATCCAACAACGATGACAACAACAATAATAACTACAACAATAAAACAACAAGGGCAACAAAAGGGAATAAATAAATAAAATAAATATTTAAAAAAAAAGAAAGTTGGCTTGAATTCTAAACACAAACATGTCAGGCAAAAAAGAAATAAAATTTGGAAATATATGTACTTGGATTATGGTATCTTCACCTTTCTCAACCTCAATTCCAGAATAAAAATATTACGGGCAGCATCCATTCATTCAGCCCGTATATTCCTAAACATCATGAGATGAATCATTCATCAGTAAGCACTGTCTTCCCAGACCTATGTTGGCAGTCACTGACATCAACCCTTTCTGAGCACTTCTGAAGGGAATCTGCCTAGTGCACCTGTTTGGTATTCAGAACAGATAGCCTTTGAAGAACTTTATGTACTCCCTGAAGGCCATTTTTCATACTCTTTGCAAAAGATCTAAACTTTCTAGCAAATGTTTACTTTTATCTTCTTAGTTTACTGTGGACTAGCGTAATTACAACGGCACAGGGCAGTAGAAAAAGTAGTGTCTCACTTATTTCCCTTGTATTTATTTACTTCCACTTGCACTTTCTCCTAAGCTAGACATTTCTTTTCCATTTGGCTAGCATGTTTCTCTCTCTCTCTCTCTCTCTCTCTCTCTCTCTCTCTCTCTCTCATTTTATTCTTTACCCTCTGATGCTTACAGTTTGATAAATAGCACTTACATAGTATAAAAAAAAAAAAAACTGCTGCAAGCAGAAAAGAAAAACCATTACAGAAATAGAAATGAATAAGATTTCTATTTTCACCCAGTTAAAAGAGCAATATGAAACCTAATTCTTATCAACAAGCACTGAGATTACTTTACTTTGAAGAGACTAAATATAGAACATTTATTTGCTAAGATTTTGGTGGCTATATGGCTGTATCTAATTGTACTAAGGCCAAGCATTCACTAGCTCTAGTCAGCCACAGTATGAAACAATCTTCCCAGAGGTTGCTTTTTCCTCCTGAGTCTCAGCACACATTGCAATCTATTTTGTAAATGAAATAATCTTGCTTTTAAATAGCCTAGGTCTACAGTGACAGATAGAATTGAAGTGCATTATAGCCCTAAGAATGAAGATGAAATCAGCAGTCACTGTCTCAACACAGAAAACTGAATAGGATCTCCCATTTTTGAAGGGCTGGAAAGTGAAAGACAAAGATGTGAAGAAAAGCTCTAGTAGAACAAGCCAAGCCAGATCCCCAAGTAGAACGGCACTCATATTGAGATCCAAGTCCCTTAATGAGAATGTAATTTACTTTCTAATTTTGTCATATACAAGACTACAGTTTTATGCCCCTTGGAGAATATGATCAAAATGATCTTTTCATAATAAACTAAACTACAAATGCAATGTATGTATTATATTCACAGAAAAGGAATAATCAAAGATATATATTTGTTCCTTACTAACAACAAGACAACCTCCCATGGTCAGCTAGTAATAGATTCTTTACATTACTTGCAATCTTTATGCCAATATGAAGGGGGGGGAATCTTTTCCCATCCAGGAAATTCTAGATATCTAAGTCATGAAGCTTTCTCCCTGGTGGAGGATTGAACCCTAGTCCTTGAATATGGTATCATGTCTGATCAACCTGGACCCCCAAAGAAGGTGCTTTAGAGCAGATCTGGGAAAATTTCTCCAGAGTTGGTATTGTAGAGATGTTCTGTTTGGTATGCTAATTATTCATTTTGAGGTTAATAGGGACACAGGAGGTTAAAGCAAAGCTATTATTTCCCTTCTTACACCAAAGTAAAGACCGTTCCTACTCATTGTTTAAAGGAAAAAAAACTTTTGTTCTCTAAAAACTGCTACATTAGGTCACTTTCTGAATCCCATGAAGGTCCAGAGAATGAAGGGGTTTTCCTCAAGTACCCCAACACTAGTTTTCTTTGAGATCTTACAGATGCTTAAGATGGCATCAAGAAATGTAAATCTTTATTCTGTTTTTATATCTTAGTGCTTTTCAGTCACCAAGTTGCAGGTGCTACCATGATGCCAAACTGACTTCCCTGGGCAGACTACCTCACCAGTGTGTCCTGGAACCCTACCTCCCCAGAGCCTCACCCCACTAGGGAAAGACAGAAACTTGCTGGAGGTATGGATCACCCTGTCAACTGTCAATGTCCATGTCCAGTGAAGAAGCAATTACAGAAGACAGAACTCCCTTCTGCACCTCACAAATATCTTTGATCTATACTGCCAGTGGGATAAGGAACAGAGAAACTACTTATGCGGGGGACAGGATATGGAACTCTGGTGGTGGAAATTATATGGAATTGTACCCTCTTATCCCACAATCTTGTCTATCATTAAAAGAGAGATAAGCACTGGGAACTGTCTGCTGGGAACCTTTACTTATACATGTACCCTATTGTCAGAAAGTTTTGTAGTAAGTGATTCCCATGAAGAGATCAAAGAAATTTCTCTGAATCTATATTCCTAAATATCATTCTTAAAAATAGGGGATGGGGTTGGGAAAACAGAATAATGGTTATACAAAAGACTTTCATTCCTGAGGCTCCAAGCTCCAGGTTCACTCCCCAGCATCACCATAAGCCAAAGCTGAGCAGTGTCTTAGTGTTTCTGTGTCTTTTTCTCTGTATCTCTCTCATTAAGACAATATAAATAAAATATTTTAAGGGGGTGCTGGGTTGTCATGCACCTGGTTGAGCACACATTACCATGTTCAAGGACATGGGTTCAAGCCCCCAGCCCCATCTGTAGGTAAGAAGTTTCACAAATGTTGAAACACTGCTGCAGGTATCTCTCTCTATCTTCTATCTCAATTTCTATCTTTATCCGACAAATTAATACATATTTTTAAAATATCCTTTCTTCTATAAAATCCTCGCCTCACTTTTCAGTTAGAAATGGCAAGTTCTGAGTATGTAATGATCCTAACAATATTTTTGACATTTTATACAATGGTGCAGAGACCAGATTCACAGATAGCTGATACCTGATTTCTCTTGCCTACTGTAGTCATTCATTCTGACTCAGTCTATCTCATAATATTTTACTCTAGCACTGTAAGTCCTGCTTAAGCTGCATAGATTTTCCTCAGCTAAATGAATATCTTTGATGAGCCCTTCTTCTTTGGTTAAAAATTATTTGTATAGGGGGTCGGGCGGTGGCGCAGTGGGTTAAGTGCATGTGGCGCAAAGCGCAAGGACCGGCATAAGGATCCCAGTTCGGGCCCCTGGCTCCCCACCTGCAGGGGAGTTGCGTCACAGGCAGTGAAGCAGGTCTGCAGGTGTCTATCTTTCTCTCCCCCTCTGTCTTCCCCTCCTCTCTCCATTTCTCTCTGTCCTATCGAACAACATCAACAATGGCAATAATAACCACAACAAGGCTACAACAAGGGCAACAAAAGGGGGAAAAAATGGCCTCCAGGAGTGGTGGACTCATGGTGCTGGCACCGAGCCCAGCAATAACCCTGAAGGAAAAAATATATATATTTGTATAGTAAGAGGAGACTGATCAGAGCAGGATTAAGCCCAGGATTGTATGCAAGGGATGCACTCTATCATCAAGCCTCTCTCTAGCTCCCAGATATCTGCCTCTCTCAACAGGATACTTGACCAAAAAAAAAAAAAAAAATCATTAAAATAAGGGCGAAGGTAGATAGCTTAACATTTATGCAAAGAGTATCTCATTCTTGAATCTCCAAAGTTCCAGGTTCAGTCGCCTACACCACCATATGACAGAGCTAAGCAGTACCCTGGTTTAAAAAAAAAAATCATTAGGGAGTTGGGTGATAGCGCAGTGGGTTAAGCGCACATGGTGCAAAGGGCAAGGACCTGCATAAGGATCCTGGTTCAAGCCCCCAGCTCCCCACCTGCAGGGGCAGTCCCTTCACAGACGGTGAAGCAGGTCTGCAGGTGTCTTTCTCTCCCCCTCTCTGTCTTTCCCTCCTCTCTCCATTTCTCTCTGTCCTATCCAACAACAACGACATCAATAACTACAACAATAAAACAACAAGGGCAACAAAAGAGAGTAAATAAATATTTTTTTAAAAAATCATTAAAATATTCTCACAAACAGGTGCTGGATGGCTGCACTACCAGTAAAGCTCACAAGTTATCATGCACAAGGACAAAGGTTCAACACCCAGGACCCACTTGCAGGTGTGTGTGGGGTGGGGGTAAGGGGGTCTTCACATGTAGTGGAGCAGGCTGCTGTTGCCTCTCTTCCTCTCTCCATTTCTATCCTATTCTCTTGACTTATTTATCTCTGTCTCTCTCATAAAAGAAAACTGAAAAACTGGCTGCTAGGAGAGCTGAATGCATTCATCCTGCCAGCACCAAGCCCCAGCAATAACTGTAGTTGGGGGGGAAAAAAATCTCACAATCAAAATGAGTATTATTATTGTCTCAATTAAACTATATATTTTTAAATTTGAAGATAATTATCAGTCTTAAAAAGAAGGAAAGGGGATTAATAAGACATTTAGGAAAGGATACATTTGATGAGTTTCTTTCTCCTTGTTTAACAATATGAGACTAATGTCACACACACTATCCCAAGAAACAGCTAAAAAGATCTTTTTCGCTAAAAATTGCAACAGTTGTCATCCTCTACCTTTAGAAGCAATCACTGATCAGCTGAAATTTCTGCTGCAAAAATGCACTAATAATAGCAAAAATGCACTATTAACAGAAAAATTACATTATTATGCTTATGAAATAGCACTTTTCTTTAAAAATCACATTCACATACTAAGTAAAATAATGGAGCGATAAGCAATTAATAGTTAAAATCATACACTTCACGGTGAGGAGATTTGGGGTTCCTCAACAGGAAACTAGGAAAATCACTATCTGAATGTCAGTTTTCTCATCTGTAAAAGTAAGATAGTAATCTGATACCTCACAGGTGTGGTGTACATGTAAATAAAAATAATAAGCAAAATACTTGGAACAGTATCTCATATGTTTTATTGCTCAAATGATTATTTTAAAAATAGATGTGTAAAAATATCGCAAAAAGAACACTCTTGTTCAACTGATTGTTGTTCTAGAGAAAAATCACCCAATAAAACTAAATTCATACCAGCCTTGACTATGCCTGGTGCTGTGCTAATTTCTTGAACCACTGAAGACAGTTTGTGTTCAACTCTTTCAAGGAAGGCAGTCACTGGAAACCTGGCATATGAAAGCCTTGAACAGAACACAATAAATATTTAATTAGTATCTACTCCAAGCTCAGGAGTAGTAAGAGAAGCATGTTTCAATTAAATAAACACTTCTACAGATTGCAAGAACAGAAAGGAATCTCTCTTAATTGGTACACCTGGATCTTTAGGACTGTATTTTGGCTAATCAAAAGAAGGTCACGGGAACACTTCTTCTTTTTTTTTTAATGTGAGTCAATTGTTCAAATTCATTCTCTTCTTACCATGTGTTTTCTTTTCTATGTCCTTTAAATTTCCCTGGTTACATACAACTTTAGAAAAATAGCATTGTATTTTTCTTTTTTTACTTCACATGCTAGGCCTAATAGCATCCAAAGTGCGGTGATTTACTCATATAGTTATTTGTTCATTTAATCATTTTTCTATTTAAGAGAAGCAAAAGTTTTCTATAATAAAATTGCTTTGTCTTATGTAGGTTGGAAAATTTCATATACAGGATATTATTCTACTGAGTGCTTAATAATCTGTATGAAAATATTTTGATTTGTAATTCATTTAAAGTCAAAAATTCTGTCTCAAAATCAGCTAATATTCAGTGTCAATAGTATCCTTTTTTTAACAATTTTTGTCATATTTTATTATTATATTTATTTATTTGATAGAGACAACCAGAAAATCATTAGCTATTGTAATGATGGCACTATCTTCTTTAGTTCACTTGAGATGTCAATAATGAAGGGGAATATACCTCAATAAAATCCCCAGAACTGTGTCTCCCATAATATAAATATATGTTGAATGGGAGTTGACATTTTCTATGAATCACTAATCATTAGGCTAGGATTAGGAAGGAAAAGATTGAGCTATTGATAACACAACTTCCATTTTGTCCATAATGCACCTTGATGCACTCCTTTCATCTTAAATGCTCTATATTAAAAAAAATTATGTTTTAGGTTACCCAGTAGAAAATACAGATTACAGTGCTCATGGGCCTGGGTTTAAGTCTTTCTCCCCCAACCGCAGGAAGGAAGCTTCACTAGCAGTGGAGCAGTGCTCTAGGTGTCTCTTTCTCTTCCTCTATTTTCCCTTTCCCTCTCAATTTCTTTCTGTCCGTATTGTCAAACGAAAGTGAAAAAGGTTTGAGGAGAATGGCAAATACGTAAGTAAATAGAAGTTTCAGAGAAGCCCAGGATTAGGCTAGAGATAAATTAAATACATTAAAATACTGAAGGCGGTTCTCAAATGTCATACTGAAAAAAGATTTAAATTACAATATTTAGAAGCTTGCTTAAACAAGAAGGACTAGTAGCCATAACAAATACTTCTCACAAATACTTTAGAAAAATAAAATAAATCAGTAGGCATCTAAATAGAGTATATAATCAATCCGTTTATATAGAAAAAGTACGAATAATCCAAAACATAAAAATATGATTAATAATTCAGTTATATTCAAGTAAAATTGTTGATATTCAAGATAGTAGTACTTTTATACATCTAACTGTGTGTGTGTGTGTGTGTGTGTGTGTGTGTGTGTGTGTTGGGGGGGTGTAAATTGTTATAATTTTTTCTAGGAAGAACATTTAATGAAATGTAGTAGAAATATACATTTGTCAATTTTTTCAACCAATTACTGTAATTTCCAGGCAATTACTAAATAACTACTTTTTTATTTGTTGATTTATCATAAATTAAAGATCTATATGCAATGAGATATTATCTAAGCTATCTCTCTTTTTTCTTATATTTTATTCCACAACCTTCTTGGATATACTACAAGGCTACACTTAAAGGAGATTTCTGTTATACAAGTATATGAAAAATGAGATGGGGTGCCGGGGCTCGAACAGAGAGCCTCACGCCGGTCCTTGTGCTTTGTGCCACATGCGCTTAACTTGCTGCGCTACCGCCCGACTCCCTAAGATATATATCTTAATATGAAAAGATCTCCAAGGCTGAAAATAGTTAATCTCATTTACAGTCTCTCACTAAGTTTCATTTACTTAAAAACTGCATTTACAGGTTTTATTTATTGATTTACTATAGTTCTGGTGTCTTTTGAATGTATGGATCCACTGCTTCTTGGTCAATTTATGTCATCTTTTTATTTCAGACAGAGAGAGAGAAGCCAAGAGACCACAGACTATTCCCCCATTCATGGAGTTTCCCCTAGTGCTGTGGGACTCCCTTGTGTCGCCAAAACTTAGGCCTACAGTTCACACATAGTAAATCACAAACCCTACCATCTAGCTCAATAACCAATTCTGATTTATTTTAATCTTAATAATAAGTATCCTGTGTTTAGCCTTTTAACATATAAAATTCAGTAGTTTAAAATTATTTGAAACCAGTAACAGAATATGTCTATGTAGTTAGAGAATTACATGCCTTTGTTCATTAAAATTATATCTAACAAATGAATTAATATCTTAAATATATATTTTATATTGACTACTGACTGTGTTAAAGGCTTTCTGAAATGCATTTTATACAACTAATTTTTAAAGTATTAAATTTGAAAAAGTCAGCTTGAAAAGGAAAATATTCCTGCCCTCTAAAATATCAGTTTAATTCAGAATATATAGCACCCATTTCTAAAATAACTCTTCTGCAGCAACCAAACAAAATATTAATGATTAATCACAAATCTGGAAAGGAACCTGAGAAAACATTATGCTCAAATTATAGCCTGGATCTATAGTTAATCATTGTCTGACCTTATTTTAAATACTGCCAAAGACATAGTGTCTTCACAACCTCCCTTAAGCCATTGATAGTTCCACTATTTAATTATTACTTCCTTCAAGAAGTTGTTCCTTTGCCTTATCTAGTTTCTTACCTTTTTTCCTTCTCCATGAGATCATGAAATCTAAAAGAAAACAAAGAAAAAGGCTCTTTCTGAATTGATACGTAGAAATTCTTAACTAAAGTCAAAGTGGATCATTTTAAACCCCATCAATATATTTATTACACTGAGATACAAGAGGACAGCATTGCATTTGGTTGCATATAAACATGATTACCTATCTTGTAATGTTATAAACACAAGTATAATATGAAATCCTTCAATGATATTTTGAGAGCTTTAAATATCTAGTCATAACCTAGGTTCAGAAACTTCTGCTAATCAGTGTTTGTTTTCGTATTTTTTCCATTAATCCCTTGTTTCTTAACATTTTATTTTGTTCAATTATTAGATACAGAGATAAATTGATAGGGAATGATAGAGAAAAAAGAGAGAGAAAGAGAGAGAGAGAGAGAGAGAGAGGGAGAGAGATACCCGTAGTACTGCTTCACTGCCCCTAAAGCTTTTACTCAGGTGGGGGCTGGGAACTTGAATTTAGGTCCTTGCACACTGTAATAGAGATACCATACTAATGCACCACTGTCCAGCCTCCTAACTCTATTCCTTAATTCTGTCATAGTTTATCAATTGTTATTCCTTTGATTGCCTTGGTTGATTCCTTTTATTGTTATTATATTTATTTATTTATTGGATAGAGACAGACAGAAATTGAGAGGAAAGGGAGTGATAGAGAGGGAGAGAGACAGAGAGACACCTGCAGCACTGCTTCACTACTCGTAAAGCTTTCCCCCAGCAGGTGGAGACTGGAGGATCCAAACCCGGTCCTTGTGCATTGTAGCTTGTGTGCTCAACCAAGTGCACCACCACCCAGCCGTGGTTGCTTCCTAATCATTTCTTTTGTGACTCACAAAGAGAGACAGTAAAAGTCAGCTTAAAAATTACTGACAGTTACAGTAACCCAATAACATACCTACAGTTCTAGGGCATAGTATTTAAATAGTCTGTGTCTCCTCTTTCTCATATTCTAAAATATGTTATAAGAACTTTTGATCTTCCATCTAAGCTGTCAAATTCACTTCTGCACATAAGACACAGAACCATTATTTTGGTAGACAACCTAAATATTTTCCAAGTACAGCTTTGTATTCTGTCCTAAAATGTCTCTGTGTAACTTAGAGTTTTTCTATTTCATACTAAAAAATAAATCTCACTCCTTGATATTTTGCAGTATGTTATTTCATTTTAGAGAAGAATTTCTCCCTAACAGATAAACAAACAAAATAATAGCTATCAAATCTTGTATCGAAGAAAATTAGGAGCATTATAATAGAAAATAATCTTTTAAAAAGATTTATTATTGATTAACATGAGAGAGGGAGAGAGAGAGAAACAGAGCATCACTCTGGCACATGCAGTGTCAGAGATCAGACTCAAGACCTCATACTGCCAACCCCAGCATTCTAGTCACTACACCACCTCCTGAGTCACAGGAGACAATCATAGAAAACATAGATATTCAGACACAGAGTTTAATAAATGTGGTCTATAAGATATTTATACTTTGATGTTATGGTGTTACTGAGACTAGAAAGAATTGTGTGTGGAATAACATGGAAAGTTGAATGTAAGCAACCCTGATGATATCTTTAGTTGGAATAATATGTTAACTGGTTTGTAAGTGTAAGGTTTGAAATTTAAAGTATGGCTTTATTTATTTGCTATGTGAATGTTTTCTCTAGTATTCAGACTGCAAGGGAATTGTGCTTTAACTCCAAAGAACATTTTCATTTCTGTCCTCCAAGCACTAAGAAAAAAGCAGTACATAGGGAAGAATTGCTAATTGACTTTGTGATTCTTATTCCATCTAAGTATTTGGGAAGTGTGGTATTTGATGTTCACCATAATCTGTGCTCATGTCAGGAAAAAGAAAATAATTTGTTTAAGATGTCACATATTCGGCTTCTCGGAGCGGTTGGGGGTGGGGTGGGACACTGTCTTTTGGTGGTGGGAATGGTGTTTATGTACACTCCTATCAATCTGTAGTCATATAAATCACTATTTACTTAATATGAGAGGGAAAAATTGACTGTATGTCTCAAACTTTTTAAAGCATCGACTGGGTCTTTTTAATACATAGGCTGAGTCTTTGATATGTTGACTCTCTTAAAAGCTTAGACCAGGGAGAACAGAAGCAACTGGTGGCACAGCTCTATACAAATAATGTCAATGGACATAAATTATGGTGATATTGTGTATGATACAGCAAATCTTAATAAAAGGTATTTCAAAGTTAACCCAATTGCCAAATAATGTGACTATAGCAATAACTATTTATTGTCTTCTTAAACTCTAAGACAGCAGGAACCTCCTGCTTCCTCTTTAGAGCCTATATTTGCCCCAGTCCAGGAACCTCTAGGGTGGGGCTCACTTTCCTGCATGCTTCTCTCAATTCATACCAAATGATATTGCATCTGACAATCCCAACCTAATCAACGCAAGAAGTGCCACCTTAGCATGCTTCAATTCAGACTGTGTCCAGAGACGTCAGGCATGGAATTTCAACCCTTCACCCTCATTACTCTGGTGAGACCTTTCCTTTCATAGTATTCTCTAATTCTAACCAGGCAGTTCACTTCCTAACAAAGTCCCAAAACCTAGATATAGACCAGGTCCTGTGAGATAGAGCATATGTTCATTCACATGTATCCATAAATTAGGGCAAAATATATAACTGAAAGCAAAAGTACACAATAGTCTGCAATGAGTCACTATAAAGTTCCTAAGGAAATAGTATCTAATTAGACTTAGATACCCTCCTTATCTACTTCCTATTACAGTTCTCTGACTCACTCCAAAGCTAACCTTAGCAAAGCAAAGATTTCAAAAGCTGAATAAGGGCAAGAGATTGGCATACTTTAATGATGACTCTTTAGTCACTATCAGGCCATCCTATCAGCTGGGGCCCTATTCAGGGAGTCCTGGGATTCCCAGAAAGATGTGATGGGCCTAGACCTCAAGTGAATCACTCTTTCCATTGTTGCCGGTCATATCTATCAGGAAGAACAGAATGGACCCCTTTGTGGGCCCCCCATGGGACCTTGCCTTCAACTTGGATCAACAATGGTAGAGAGTGTTCCATCCTCTGGAGGGAGGATGGACAACATGCTTTATGCTTTACCTGAGGAAGATGGGTCCTGATATTGGGGCAGCGTGGAATGTTCCTACTCATGACCACAGAATGTGAGCTCAGATCTATAGAGATGCAGAGGTCACATAGGCTCCTAAGCTGAATATGCACCCCAGACCAAATCAAATAGATGGGGTTTACAGTCAATATTTATACCCCTTTCTCATATTGGGGAGCTACTGTCTTCCCTGATCCAGCTTTCTGTTCCTTTTCCAACCATGACATCATCTCTCCAGACAATAACTTGGATCAACCTGCATATGAGATTTCAGGCTCAGGAAAAAAAAAAAGACAACAAAAAACTAGTATAGCCACAGGCCCTTTGGAATCTAACTAAATTTGTGTACTAGCTATCTACAAAACAGAGACCACTCCAACTCTTTATCTGCACTATTCCAGCCTTTAAGTTCATGATTGATCAACAATTTGTTTGGCTTTGAATGTTAACTCTCTTTTCAGCCACCAGGTTCCAGATGCTAGCAGAATGCTGACTAGACTTCCTTGGACAGACAACCCCACCAATGTGTGGGGCTCTGGGGAGCTCCACTTCCCCAGAGCCCCACCCTACTAGGAAAAGAGAGGCAGGCTGGGAGTATGGATCAACCTGTCAACACCCATGTTCAGTGGGGAAACAACTACAGAACCCAGACCTTCCACCTTCTGCATCCCACAATGACCTTGGGTCCGTACTCCCAGAGGGTTAAAGAATAGAAAAGCTATCTGGGGAGGGGATGTGATACAGAGTTCTGGTAGTGGGAATTGTGTGGACTTGTACCCCTCTTATCCTATGATTTTGTCATTGTTTCCTTTTTATAAATAAATAAGTAAATGATGTCACAGACTAGCAATAAAGCCCCTTATCTTACTATAAGACAAAAATTATAAATTCTCTGAAAACAAATGCTATCCAAAAAATAAGGTTTTAAAATTAGATATAGAAACAGCATGAATATCTTATTTAAAGGTGACAGGAGCAGTTCCTTGATGCATAGACTAGAGGTTTTTGGGGTTTTTTTTTTTCATCAGATAACTTATGGTGTTCAATATCTATTCATGAGAATATTTCTTACCTAGTTTGTCAGAACTCAGACTGAATATCCCATGGGCAATCAAACTGCATATGTCTAACTCTATCAAAGTAAACATTTTCTTCTTGGAGTGTAAATAAAGCTATCAATTTAACAACTCTCATTTGAAGAACAAGTAAAGAAAAGAAAGAAATTACAGATTCTATGGAAAATGACAAAAAGTAAACAAAATTTGTGTACATTGTATGTTTCTAGGATAACTAATGCAAGATGATACATAAAAATAATATTATCTTGTATTACCTTACATTAAAACTTACTTCTGACATACAACATGACTATATTATATACATAACCATTTAACTTAAATATACTTCATTTACATGCAACAGAATATATAACATTTCTGTCCTGTGCTTTACAATTGTTTCTACATTCCTTATTTCATCCATATTTTTCAGAGATCCCTTGGTATTATGTGTACATTAACTTATTGCTAAGATTTATATTAAGTACATTCATGACAGAGACAAAGTGTTTAGCCATAGCTAAGTAAATCTAAGTAAATTTCTGTTTCATTTGTTATAGAAAGACCATCTCAACATATGGATATTTTTCTTCTAATTGAAATGTCTAAGCATAACTAAATTTAAAATGTAATCTTATATTTCTTCAAGTTTTAGTAGTAGCATATGAGGAAACATTTTTCTTTGTAGGATTTTAGAAAGTTTAGAGAATAATAGAAACCCTTACAGTCAACCAATAATTTTAGATACTTGTAGAAACCATATAGTAAAATGAATATTAGAAATATGAGTCATTTAGTAATAGTATAGCTTCCACCCAGATGACAAGAAGATATATAACTCTATGCTTGTGTATTTAACCAAACTCTACTGAAGACAAAAAAGACATAACACTGCTAAGTTAATTTCTAATTAGAGAAATGACAAGAAGACCTTCCTGATAAATACTGAACATGCATGTTGCCAGAATACATTATATAAAAGGGTTTAAATCCTTCTTTGGAATTGTAATACTTTTCCTTCCCCATCAGAAACATGAATAGTACTATTGACAATGACAAACTGCCACAGAAAACAAAAGCAACACGGCAGTTCTGGAACAAACTGTTGAATGTGCAAAGGTGTGACATGTAAGAGCCAAGGTGCCTCAGCCAGTGCTTTGAATAGAGCCACCATGCCTTTAGAACCATCTCTTTTATACTTTGCTGGCATGAAGAAAAAAAAAGTGCTCATTAACCATTTTGATCCTTGTTTGCTGCTATAGTGACCTTAATCCATTCTTCTAAATAACAGTTTGTTTTAATCAGATCTAAGCCTGAAAGAAACATTACTTTCTATTTCAATAATAAGATAATTTGAACTTTAATGTAACTGTAGAGGTTTGTTAAGCTTTTTTTTTTAAAAAAAAACTTTATTTATTCCCTTTTGTTGCCCTTGTTGTTTTATTGTTGTAGTTGTAGTTGTTGTTGTTATAGATGTCGTCCCTATTGGATAGGACACAGAGAAATGGAGAGAGGAGGGGAAGACAGAGAGGAGGGAGAGAAAGACATCTGCAGACCTGCTTCACCACCTGTGAAGCGACTCCCCTGCAGGTGGGGAGCCAGGGGCTCGAACCAGAATCCTTACTCCAGTCCTTGCACTTTGCACCAAGTGTGCTTAACCTGCTGCGCTACCGCCCAACTCCCTTGTTAAGCTTTTTATTCTTCATACTTCTGAGTTGCTTCTGCTCTAGCCATACACTTTTTATGGGACAACTTGAAACTAGGTGATAGGGTGTCAGTATGGTAATTTTCAATTGTTCTACCTTGTTTCTTTCAAGAGTTTCAGAGATTTAAATTTTTCCTTATTCCAGGATATGAAAATACCATTAATACAAAAATACTAAATAGTTTTAAGTCAAGGATAACTAGTGGCACCCATTTCATTGTCTACTAAACAGTGCTATTACTAGGCAGGAGGATCTAATTACCAAAATGCATTACCTGTCCCATCACTTAATATGTACTATATCATAAAGTGACTTTTGACTATCTTAATAATGAAGATGAGAATTGAATTACTCAAATACAGCCATTCTCCATCAGCACCCAGAGAGAAAGGAGGAAAAGAAGAGGGACATATGGAGGTAGTTATGCTGTCATGAGTAGCTTGGAAAGGAACAAAGGACTGAATCAGTTAAGTATAAATGTGGACAGATAGTTGTAGAGAAGATGGTTGGCCCATGTCTACAATCTTAGAGGAACTGTGGTAGATTGCAATGGGGAGACTGAAGATTCAGAAATCTGATTGTGGAAATGGTGTGGATTCAAACCCCCGCAGACATGTAATTCTGTAATATAAAAATAAATAAGTAAATAAATTACAGCCATCTTTTGGTGCAAGAACATAGAAATGTTTTAAATTATAAATTAATAATAATGAAAATAATGTGATTTCATATGAGTTCCATTATATTACCTTGGGTTAGTGTGGTGGATGCAATATTACATCAAACTATGAACAATGTCTTCACTTACAGAGTGTTTTTAATGTGCTTGATATCCCACTTAATTCTATTATATAGTTGCTAGCATTATTATTCACATATTGCAAAAAAAAAGATAAAGGTGTAGTTATGCTAATCTAAGTGTGCAAAGTCACATAACTATAAAACCTCCACCCAATACAAGCTATGTGAATTTTCCTTAAAGTTCACATGGTTATTCATTCTACTCAGTGCTCTAAATGTAGTCATAGTATAAAATATTAATCAGTATCTTTTAGTTTTTTTAATTAATGATTGTTTTATTCTATTATTGAAATTGACATTCTACACATTTCGGATGTACATAATGAAAATCAACACAAGTATATACCAAAAAAAGCCTTTGTTGCCTCTTGTATACTGTTATTTACTCTGTAATTCTGCCATATTTTTTTGTCACTTACCAAAAATTATTCTTGTGGTGTTAGTAAAATCAAAAAACAAAACTACCAAATTTTTTATATTAAAATAATTAGATAAATGAACTTTAGATAAATATCCAAAACTCCCCAAGATCTCTGCCTAACTTCATAAGCTTCTTTGCAGAACACACTTTATCTAACAGGGTGAGCCGTGGAGCCATGGTTGGATAGGACGGTACATGGGCCAAGCTCAGTCCGTTCACACAGGTCTACTCTGTGTTTGAGAAATAGTCATACGCCTCCTCACTTTTTCAAGAATCTCATTGCAAGGTATACACTGTCTGCTCACCACTGCAGACCTATATCCTCTCACCACCCTGATGTAATGAAGTTTTTCTCTCAACCCTGAGATGTGACAGAGCTCAAGATTCTGCTATCTGCTCCTGAAACTTAACATGTTTTTTTAAATTATTTTTATTTATAAAAAGGAAACACTGACAAAAGCCATAGGATAAGAGGGATACAACTCCACACAATTCCCACCACCAGAAATCCATATCCCATCTCCTCCCCCTGATAGCTGTCCTATTCTTTATCCCTCTGAGAGTATGGATCTGGGGTCATTATGGGGTTCAGAAGATAGAAGGTCTGGCTTCTGTAATTGCTTCCCTATATTTCTTTCAAGTCCTTTCAAACAAAAACAAAGAAAATAAACAGCAGACCCAACACAATGCCATCTTTTTTTTCCTCTACAAATTAGCTGTACATCAGACGTCTTATATGAGATTCCACCACTTACTTGGTACCAAAATTCTAACATACTCATAAAAATAGTCTAAATATGTGCATACAGTTTAGTGTCTCTCCATTTGAAATTGAAATAAAATTTATAATTAAATATATTCTCACAATGAAGAGGATTACTTTTCTACTTATAAAAAGTCAGACTAACTTTTGACTCTTTGAACTTTGGGATCTAATCATGATATTAAGAAAAGCAAACATTTCTTGCGTTCTTAGAGATTTAACTGATAGTTATATTAATATCACTTGTCAAATAGCCGCAAGTTCATTTCAGTCTTCCAACCACTCTAAAGAGTGTATAAAACTAAGAAACTTTGCAAATGATTTTGCTCTAATTACTTTTCTATCTATATGGTATTAATTTTTTTCCCAAAAATTATCTGGGAACTATTTCCCGTTGTATGATAAGCAAAGAGTTTGAATCTTTATGACTATCATCTTACTCATTTAAACTTCCAGCCATAATTACTTGCCTATGAAGAAAGAAATCAAAATTATGTAGGGTCATTGAAAGTTCACTTAGATAGTGTGATGCTTTGACATGTATATCACCCAGGTGGGAGTCTGGTCCCTACTGCATTGAAGAAGCTCCAGTTTCTTTTACATTCTTTCTCTGTCTCTCTCCCTTCTCCGTCTACTAAGAAATATTATGCAAAATTATTCAGATACCAGATTCAAGGGAAATAGAGGGTATGGAGAGCACACTGTGGTACTGGCGCACATTGGTGAAGAGGGACCTAAATTGTGGGTGGGAGTTTACAGATATCTATCATGGGGAGATGAGAAACTGTACCTATGTGTCAACAACATTAATGTAAACCATTAGCCCCTGTTGTGATACAGTCCTTGAATGGGACTTTGGGGCTTGATTAGCATATGGCTGACAAATTAGCATATGAATGATATCAGAACTTTAACATAAGCACTGGCCAGGCAGAAGTCTCTCTCAGTTTCTGCACTTGGTTCTCTGGGCTCCCCCTGCTTTCTTACATACTCTACTATGGCTGCTTCTCCTAGGACTTGTACAAGTGAAGTTGAATAGGCCTGGCCTATTCTTACCCTTGTTTATTTTGCTTATTTTGCTGTACCTAAAAAAATATCTCTCCAGAGCCCTGCCCCACTAAGGAAAGACAAAAAGAGGCTGGGAAGTATGGATCCACCTGCCAATGCCCATGTTCAACGGAGAAACAATTGCAGAAGCCAGACCTTCCACCTTCTGCATCCCATAAATATCCTGGGTTTGTACTTCCAGAGGGATAAAGAATAGGAAAGCTTTCAATGGAGGGGATAAGATATGGAACTCTAGTGATGGGAATTGTGTGGAATTGTATCCCTCATACTGTACGGCATTGTTGATCTTATTAAATCAATAGTAAAAAAAAAAAAAATACTGTTCCATACTACTGAAAGGCCATGTAATAAGCTTTGATTATTTTAAACCTGTGCTGAGCTGTGCCCCCACGAAGTCCATTTATTTATTTATTTATTTATTTATTTATTTATTTACTTATTTATTTTTATATTTATATTGCCTTTTGTTGCCCTTGTGGTCTTTTTTTTTATTTTTTAATATTTATTTAGTTATTTATTTCCTTTTGTTGCCCTTGTTTTATTATTATTGCTGTTGTCATTGTTGGATAGGACAGAGAGAAATGGAGAGAAGAGGGGAAGGCAGAGAGAGGGAGAGAAAGATAGACACCTGCAGACCTGCTTCACTACCTGTGAAGCGACTCCCCTGCAGGTGGGGAGCCAGGGTCTGGAACAGGGTTCCTTTCGCAGGTCTTTGCGCTTTGCGCCACCTGAGCTTAACCCACTGCTCTACCTCCCGACTCCCGTGGTCTTTTTATTGTTGTTACAGTTATTATTGCTGTTGTTATTGATGTCGTCTTTTTTAGATAGGACAGAGAGAAATGGAGAGAGGAGGGGAAGACAGAGGGGAGAGAGAAAGACAGACACCTGCAGACCTGCTTCACTGCTTGTGAAGCGACTCCCCTGCAGGTGGGGAACCCGGTGGAACCGGGATCCTTATGCTGGTCCTTGCCCTTTGCGCCACTTGTGTTTAACCCACCACTAGTGCCCGACTCCCTATTTATTTATTTTTTAATTACAATTAGTCCCCTAATCAATAAAATTATTCTTTTAAAAAAACAACAGTATAGTCTATGCTCCAGTATAAATAGCTTACTGTTGTCCCTAAGGAAGCTCTTAAGTCATCAACTTAGAAAAATGCTAATAAATGATAGTGTTAAGAGAAAACAGCTGTGTTTTAAGCTGATGAAATTAGGAAGCTGAAACTAAGCTACTTTATAAACTTGAGGTACTCTCCTTTAATAAGTGAATTAACTAGCATTAGTGATTTTAGCTTCATTAATCTCCAGTGTTTAGGCAAAGTCAGATTTAACAAATGAAAATATGACAGTCTAGATCACCTTTCACCTACAAGAACAGTAAGGTTTTAAGACTATTAAAAGGACAGGTCTATGTGTTAAGAAATGTACTGTGAACCATTAGCCCCCACATAAAGTGGAAAAATAAATAATAATAGCAACCATCCTGATAGAGATATTAAGAAAAAGAGTGACCAGGTGGCGGTGCACCCTGTTAAGTTCACATAATACCAGATACTCCCTACCTACAGGGGGAAAGCTTCAGAAGTGCTTACGCAGCTCTTAGGGTATCTAGCTTTCTCCATCTCTAGAGTACCTATCTTTCTCCATCTCTGTCTCCTCTCCCCTCTCACTTTCTTTCTATCCTATCAAGTATAATAGAAAGGAAAAAAAGAAGAAGAAAAATGGCCACCAGGAACAGTAGATGCATAGTGCAGACACTGAGCCCCAGCAATAACTCTGATGGCAATTAAAAAAGAAAAAAAAAAAAGGAAAGAAAAGGACAGGTAATCAATCATCATATCACCTTATAAAAAAGTCTAGGATGTAAATGCTTTTCTATCCAATTCATAAGTATAACACTGATTATTCAGCTTTTGACATTTTTAAGAGCCTAATCGATTGGTAGGGAAATAAAACTATCCATGTCAACTTAAGTCAGTTTCTATAACCTATCGATTTACAAAAGTCACAATTTAGATATTTCTTTCTTAAAACATTTGTTAGTATGTGCATATGATTTACTACAACTCTAGCTTATCATGTTATGATGTACAATAAGAAAAATATATAAATATCTTGCACTTTTAAACAACAAATGATGGATAATTTTGTTAATAGGTTCAATAGTCACTTAAGAACACAAGATTTATTTCATTCCTACATGTATAATGGCGTGTGTGTGTGTGTGTCTGTGTGTGTGTGTGTGTGTGTGTGTGTGTGTGTGTAAGTCTGGTTCTTCTGTTTGTTGGTGGTGGAGCTAGTACTGAGGTGTGTGTGTAAGTGTGTGTGTGTTTGAGTGTGTGTGTGTGTGTGTGTGTGTGTGTGTGTGTGTGTTCAGATATTTAAAAATATAGCAGTGATCAAAGCAGACCAAAAGTCTTTCCCTCAGAACATTACTATACATTCTATTGTAACTGATTTTTTATTGGTGTAGTGAAGGCACTGGCAAGCACTCTTTATGGATGACTAGTTTCTGAAAAAGCAAACATGTTTAAGTTAGGTTATACTTCCCTAAAAAAAAAAAACCCAAGACATAATTTCCCATGTATTTATTTTGTGTTAACACTTGATATGCATATATAAGAACTACCCTTACCTCACAATTCTACAAGGTAGTTGTTGTTATTCTGAATTAACTCAAAAATAAACTGAATTCACAAAGTTAGTGTTATGTGTTTGTGTTATGCTGTTCAGGTATTAAGTGTTAGTCAAGTTCCTCTGTTCTGAATGCATATTTTACTTATGGACATAGTCATATCTTTAAGTTCACGTAATTTATTTTTGCTTGTTTCTGGAATAACTTTTACTATAGATTTCCTTTGTTGAATGTCCATTCCATTATCTAGCTAGCAATTTATTGAATAGGCTTGAAGTATAGACATAGAGAAATGTTAAACGAATATTTCAATAGTCAAGAAAAAAACAGAGCTAGCTGACTTCTGAGACAGAAATATTGTAACAGATATAGGCAGTTGGCTCTCCTCTAGAAAAGAAATTTTACAACAAAATAGTTTTCTTTTTTTTATTTTTATTTTTTTTTATTTAAGAAAGGATTAATTAATAAAACCATAGGGTAGGAGGGGTACAACTCCACACAATTCCCACCGCCCAATCTCCATATCCCACCCCCTTCCCCGATAGCTTTCCCATTCTCTATCCCTCTGGGAGCATGGACCCAGGGTCGTTGAGGGTTGCAGAAGGTAGAAGGTCTGGCTTCTGTAATTGCTTCCCCGCTGAACATGGGCATTGAAAAAAGCTGAGATTTCTAGTAAAGAAAGTAACATCACTATCTGAATGTTGGTGGTTGTACATGTACAGCAAGAGCAGGAGGGGAGGGAGAGAGGGAAGGACTCAAGAAGTAAGGCAGAACCACACTGACATTTTGTAGTCCGTTCAAATCCATATGGCAAATTTAAAGGGCTTATGTGGCTTAAGAGGAGTTTTGGACTGCCATTTAGAGCTGTAGGACCCAGAGGTTCTAACCAATCTCTAAGGAATCACTCAAAAGAACTGAGGAGTGGAACAGGTTACATTTGTGACATCAGATAAGCCTATCCAATTCTATGGTGTCCCAGCTACTGTAGAGACCCTGCTGATCAGAGTCAGACTGTCTGGGTAAGATAAGTGGCCTGATCTCACAGTAGAGCTCCTACATTCAGGAATCAGAGAATGAAGTCCAGGATCTTCGCTGCCCCTCACTCCTAAACTGTCTTAGAGACATCAGGCACAATAATACTTCATCACTCCAAAGCCCCTCTCCTCCCTCCACAGCTCATACACAAAGATGAATCCAGCACCACCACCTGTGGGCAGTAGAAACCTAAGCAGGTGGGTAAAAATAGGAAAACAGTAGTTCTGCTAAACCAAGAGGAAGCAAAGAAACCTAAGGATGTTAATCCTGGAGAGCTACCGGAGAAACAATTTAAGGAATACGCTGTCAAGGAATTTGAAGAAAACCAAAGCCCTCAATTTAATATGGAAAAATGGATGAAAAAAGAAATCCAGGACTTCAAAGATTCGCTTGATAAGAACATGGAAAACTTGAAAACGGAGTTACAGGGTATGAAGAGCACTTTTTATGCATTCCAGTCTTAAATAGAAAGTCAAGAAAATAGACTTAGTCATGCAGAACAGAGAACATCAGAAATAGAAAACAAACAGGCCATAGTCTTTTACTTCAAAATAGGAGAAAAAAAAAAAAAACAACTTAGAAATAATGAAACAACCCTTCAAGTGACTGAAGACCCCATCAGAAAAACTATCAGAATTATAGGGGTTTCAGAGGTAAAGCAGAGATAAAAGGAGACAGAAACCATATTCAAAGAAATAATTGCAGAAATCTTTTCAAATCTGGGATATGATAGAGATCTTTAGGAAGCAGACAAAAACTCCCAAATTTTTAAATACAAACAGACCTATACCAAGACGCATCATTGTGAAACTATCAAAAGTAAAGAAAAAAGACAAAAATTTTACAAATTGCCAGGTAAAAGAAAAGAAAGTGAATTATAAAGGTGCTACATACTTGCATCAGATTTCTCTGCAGGAACCATGGAGGATAGGAGAGAGTGGAATGGTATATCCAAGTTTTAAAAGATTGTAACTGCTGCAAGGCTATCACTCAGATATGAAGGAACAATAAAAACACTACCAGACATACAAAAAACTAAAGGAATTTTCCATTAGCAGACCTGCTTTGCAAGAGTAACTGAGAAGATTGCCCCAAAGAAACAAGATGATGCACAGTTTAACAGAAATACAAGCCATAGAAATACAGGACAACTTTAAAGCATAAAAGAGAAGGAAGAAATAGAAAGAAGATGTTAAGCAAAAAATAATGAGACAAGAACAGTTCAAGAAAGACTTAGATGTTTTTGGATATATTTATAAGTACATTATATGTGTAATATATGTATTGAGAGTCATACAGTCTCTTATTGTTTAATGGTGTCATTGTTCCATCTGATACTTTTAAATCTTCATTACAACTGTCTGTTTGTTTCTCTCGTCCTCCTTATGATATGCAATATCTAGAGGTTCTTTAATTTGTTGTTTACGTTCAAGTGCTCTTGTTGTATACTATATATCTATTACCAAATGACCTTCACATCTCTGAAATTCAACTACCATATTTTTTCACTCATATGTTCAATATAAACAAACAACAACAACAACAAAACTATGGTTGTTGGCCCATGTGGTGGTGCCCTTGGTTTAATATACATGTTACAGTACACAAGTTCAAACCCTGATCCCCACCGGAAGAGGGAAGCTTCACAAGTGGTAAAGCAGATCTGCAGGTGTCTCTCTCCCTTCCTCTCTATTTTCTCCTTCCATTTCAGTTTTCTTTTATCTCTGTGAAACAAATGAATAAATAAAATTATAAAAAGAAAAACCTTAAAAACAAAAGCATATTATTTAAAGAAAAACAATAGTTATTATCCTTGGGAGAATGGGAAGAGTCAGGGGTGGTAAGGGCACAGAACTCTGGTAGTGGGTGTGGTGTGGAGCTAACTATACCTTTGTAGTCTTAAAATTGTGTAAACCATTATTAAATCACTAATGAAGTTTTTAAAAAAGAGCTAAAAAAATGTCAGTACTAGCCATATTAAAGGGGATAGCTACATGATATTAACAGAGCAGAATTACTAATTCCTAATTGTTAAACATATTTTAGGACTGAGGATGGGATATTTCAACAATAGTTTATTCTTATAAAAAGTGTAGAAGAAAAGTCAAGTTTGATCATTGGGAGACTTCCAGAGGTGGGGCTACGAGCAGCAGCAGCTGTGTTTCCTCTCCTCTCCTCTCCCGGATCAACTAGGAATACCAAAGGAGACCATATGGGACTGAAACAAGACAGGACTAGAACAACTTCAAGAACCCGCTATATCACCTGTGAATGCAAACATGTGTGGCTCCTGGACAAAGAGAGGAGCCTAGGGAGAGTTTAAGTGGCTGGTAACAGTCTTACAATTTATCAGTTGAGATACCACCTACAGTCTGTTTCACCAACATGGGGACAGCTGAAGGAAGGAGAGGACTCCCCTGAGATCCACCAAATGCAACTGTGAATCTCCATTGCTACTGCCCTCAGAGGATGGAGAAGCGGGAGGGGGGCCCTGTGCTGACACCAGGGGACAGAGAACTAACCAGGAAACTCAGGAGTGGGGCTGTGAAAGTCTCTTTGCATAAACACTGGATTATCTCTGCCACACCCTACTTTATCTCTTGGTCAAGAGTCAGTGATTAAGCCAAGAAGCCTACTTATAGTTTAAAAGCCCTCAGGCCCCCATAGCCTACAGAAAAGAAAAAGCACAAAACAGTCTTTTAAGCCACTGAGCTCCAAATCAGGGATTAAAATAATATTGAAACAACTGTTAACTTCCACAACTGTGAACCCTTTAATTACCTTACTTAGACACAAGTCAATCCATGCAAGAGTGATCAGTAGTTTGAAAAGTACTGAGAGAGGGACCTTCTAACATAATATATAAAATGGTTAAACCAACAAGAAGAAATATTGGAGAAATGAACCAGGACAAGAGTCCAGCTAAAAGCCCCCCAAAGGGTGAAGCACAAAATAATGAGGTCAACACCCAAACTCTAGTTAAGGAAATAATCACAGGAGTGAGGAAAGGGTTTGAAGGAATTGTCATCAGAAATGCAGAAACAACAAATGAGACTCTGGAAGAAAACACTAATTATCTCAAGGTTATTAGAGAGCTGAAAGCTGAAATAGCTGAGCTAAGAACACAACTAGCTGAACAAGATAAAACAGTATTAGAACAGGGTAAAAAAATAGACAAACTCCAGAAAACAGTAGAGGGGAGAAAGAATAGAATAAATACGGCTGAAGACAGAATTAACAAGATTGAGGATGAATTAGAGAGAACTAAAAAAGAAGTAAGATCTCAAAAAGAGATTGAGATACTAAAAACACCAATAGAGACCTATGGGATGACTTCAAAAGAAACAATATACACATTATTGGCTTACCAGAGGATGAAAGAGAGGGAGAGGAAGAAAGCATTCTTCAGGCCATAATAGCTGAAAACTTCTCTAGTCTAGACAACATCAAAGACATAAAGGTTCAAGAGCCCAGAGGGTCCCAAACAGAATTAACCCAGACTTCAAGACACCAAGACACATCATACTTAGAAAGGAAAGGAAAAGGGATAAAGAAAGGATCCTGAAGGCTGCAAGAGAAAAACAGAGTCACCTACAGAGGAAAACCCATAAGATTAGCAGCAGACTTCTCCACACAAACACTACAGGCCAGAAGAGAATGGCAAGATATCTGTCGAGTGCTCAATGAGAAAGGCTTTCAACCAAGAATACTGAATCCTGCTAGACTGTCATTCAGACTAGATGAAGGCATCAAAACCTTCTCAGACAAGCAACAGTTGAAGGAATCAACTATCACCAAGCCTGCCCTGAAAGAAGTTCTGAAAGGTCTCCTATAAACTGTCAGACCACCATAAATAGGCCATATATCAGAACACTAAAACTCTGCAAGAATGGTGTTAAAATATCTGCAATCTTTGATATGAATAAATGTCAGTGGCCTGAATTCACCTATTAAAAGACACAGAGTAGGAAGATGGATCAGAAAACACAACCCAACAATATGCTGTCTACAGGAAACCCATCTAACTCAACAAGACAAACACAGACTCAAAGTGAAAGGATAGAAAACTATCATACAGACCAATGGCCCACAAAAAAGGGGCAGGAATAGCTATACTCATATGTGACATGATAAACTTTAAAACAGATACAATTTAAAAAGTTAGGGATGGACACTACTTAATGCTCAGAGGATCAGTCAATCAAGAGGAATTAATAATTATTAACATCTATGCACCCAGTGAGAAGTCATCTAAATACATCAAACATATATTGAAAGAGCTACAACAATATATTAACAGCAACACAGTCATAGTAGGGGACTTCAACACCCCAATCTCTCAACTTGACAGATCATCCAGGCAGAAAATCCATAAAGACATGAGGGAGCTAAATGAGGAGATAGATAAACTAGAACTATTGGACATTTTCAGAGTCATTCATCCCAAGAACTGGAATACACATTTTACTCAAGTCTACATGGGTCATTCTCAAGGATAGACCATATGTTAGGCCACAAAGAAAGCATCAGCAAATTCAAGAGCATTGAAATCATCCCAAGCATCTTCTCAGACCACAGCGGAATTAAACTAACACTTAACAATGAACAAAAGATTAGTAATAGTCACAAAATGTGCAAGGTCAACAGTACACTAGTTAACAACTACTGGATGTGTCAAAGACAAATCAAAATGTTTCGAGAGCTCAATGAAAATGAAGACACAGCTATCAAAATATTTGGGACACAGCTAAGGCAGTACTGAGAGGGAAGTTCATAGCCATACAAGCACACATTAGGAAACAAGAAAAGTCAAGTTTAAATAATGAGTTGCAATTTGGGAGAAATTCAAGGAAATTTAGTAGATATCTATATAGTGATACTTATAAGTACCGTATTCTAAAATTCTTATTTAGAATTCACTTATCCTGTTGTTTCATAAATATTGCTATGTTCTCATCTTAAAATCACCAAATGCAAGGACCGGCATAAGGATCCCAGTTCGAGCCCCTGGCTTTCCAGCTGCAGGGGAGTAGCTTCATAGGCAGTGAAGCAGGTCTGCAGGTGTCTGTCTTTCTCTGCCGCTCTCTGTCTCCCCTCCTATCTCCATTTCTCTCTGTCCTATCCAACAACAATAATAACCACAACAAGGATAAAACAAGGGCAACAAAATTAAAAAAAAAAAAAAGCTTCGGGGTTTTCCAAGAATCTGATAAGAATGTTTTCTTGTAAGTGACAGGAGGCATCAGCTAATTGCTATGGAGAATATACTGTGTTCAATAAGGAATCATAAATTATAATTAGAGTTCATGCCATTTCTGTCATTAATTTTCAGTATGACCTTATGCTACTTATTTAACCTTCTTGTGCTTTAGTATCCCCAGCCGCAAAATGCAAATATTGTAATACAAGCTAACACATAGAGCTAAGGGAAAGAAAACTAATATAAACTTTACTAAAGTGCTTAGTAAATAGAAAATCTTATATAAATGCTAATACAATTGCATCCCCTGTTTCCTCACTGTGTTGAAAACAGTTTAGAACCGAAAGAGGTAACAGACAAAAAACTGTCAATAGATCATAATTGGTTGCAAAGTGAAAGAAAAAAAATTAAAATACCTTCTAATATGCCATCTACTGTCTGGCAGTTTTTGAAATAATTCAGATTATTTGTAGAATTATATTTATCACATAATCTTATGCTAAAATGTACTATATTAATATTATATTTCTAAAATTATTATTCATATTACTTATAAAATAGTTCATATGAATTTCTGAGTTATCCATGATTTGTGAAATCATCAGTACTGACAGCTACTACATATGGAAATTAAGTTTTTATACCTAATATTTTCAATTATTTTCCTACTTTCTTTATTGAGTGAAAATAAAAATGAAAATTTCATCAAGAGAATAGGATCTATGCAATATAGGAAGTTTCCGGAAATCTGTGGAACCAATTCACCTTGGAAGTCTATGTTTCCAAATAATTCTGTCCTCAGTCTCAGTAACAATAGTACTCTAGAGCTGAAAAGTGGCCTAGTAAAGGAGAAGGAGGAGGAAGAGAAGAATGAATTAATGAATGAATGGAAGAAAGAAAAAAAGGATAGGAGAAGGAAGGAAGGAAGGAAAGAATGAAGGAAGGAAGGAAGGAAGGAAGGAAGGAAGGAAGGAAGGGAGGAAGGAAGGAAGGAATGGAAGGAGGAAAAGGTAGATTGGTCAGGGGATGAATTCAAGGTCTTTTGTATACAGAATACACTGAACAATCTCATGAACCCAGTATTTTCTTTTCTTTTTTTTTTTTTTGGTTTGGTGAGAGGAGGAGAGAAAGAGATAGAAGAAATAGTTGAGATACCACAGCACTGCTCATCCATGGTAGCCCTCTAGTACCTTCAGTGGTATTCCCTTTAGCGCTAGGTCTCAAACTTAGCCCTTCACACATAGTAAACACTCTACTGAGTAAGCTATCTCTCAACCATTAACAAGTTATTCTAACACTGCTTTGTCCAAAACAAACCCATCTTATATTATTATTAATAAATAATATAAACGTTGATTGCGTAAATAATAAACGTTGATTGCATAAAACTCTGGCAAGATACAAAGTATTATAAGAAAAACAGCAACTATCCCCAATATGTGAAGAAAACAAACTAGAAAAAAATTTGTTCAGAGTGGAAGAGATATAATACATATTACAAAATCAATTTTAACATGCATTAAAAAGAAATAAGGCAAATAAAAAATGAATGCATATTTTTCAAAGCAGAGTAGATAACTAAATGGATAATTGGAAGTGTTTGTTAGTCAAAAGGAAATAGTAAATAAATGGTACCTATAGAACTCAGTAAGAGAATACAAAACAAGGACAAAATAACTTCAAAAATAAAATTTTAAAAAATTCAAGGATTTATATAACAAAGATGAGAAAAACAAATGTAGAAAAGATTAAACAGTATTAGAGAATTTCATCCTTAAAAATAACATAGTGGACTGTTTGCATGAAAATGTGTTATACATAAAAGCACTAATATATAATTTACACACAAATATATATAAGTACAAATAAGCAAGTTTTTTTTAAAAAAAGAACTGTTCTTCCCACACCTATGGACATCTAATCTTTGATAAGGGGGCCCAAAGCATTAAATGGAAGAAGGAGGCTCTCTTCAATAAATGGTGCTGGGAAAACTGGGTTGTAACATGCAGAAGAATGAAATTAAACCACTTTATCTCACCAGAAACAAAAATCAACTCCAAATGGATCAAAGACCTAGATGTCAGACCAGAAACAATCAAATACTTAGAGGAAAACATTGGTAAAACACTTTCCCACATACACCTCAAGGACATCTTTGATGAATCAAACCCAATTGCAAGGAAGACTAAAGCAGAAACAAACCAATGGGACTACATCAAATTGAAAAGCTTCTGCACATCCAAAGAAACTATTAAACAAACAGAGAGACCCCTCACAGAATGAGAGAAGATCTTCACAGGCCATACATCAGACAAGAAACTATCACCAAAATATATAAAGAGCTCAGCAAACTTAGCACCAAAAAAGCAAATGACCCCATCCAAAAATGGGCAGAGGATATGAACAAAACATTCACTACAGAGGAGATCCAAAAGGCTAACAAACATATTAAAAACTGCTCCAGGTCACTGATTGTCAGAGAAATGCAAATTAAGACAACACTAAGATACCACCTCACTCCTGTAAGAATGGCATACATCAAAAAGGACAGCAGCAACAAATGCTGGAGAGGATGTGGGGACAGAGGAACCCTTTTACATTGTTGGTGGGAATGTAAATTGGTCCAGCCTCTGTGGAGAGCAGTCTGGAAAACTCTCACAAGGCTAGACATGGACCTTCCATATGATCCAGTAATTCCTCTCCTGGGGTTATACCCCAAGGACTCCATAACACCCAACCAAAAAGAGGTGTGTACTCCTATGTTCATAGCAGCACAATTTATAATAGCTAAAACCTGGAAGCAACCCAGGTGCCCAACACCAGATGAGTGGCTGAGAAAGCTGTGGTATATATACACAATGGAATACTATGCAGCTATCAAGAACAATGAACCCACCTTCTCTGACCCATCTTGGACAGAGCTAGAAGGAATTATGTTAAGTGAGTTAAGTCAGAAAGATAAAGATGAGTATGGGATGATCCCACTCATCATCTAATATTAATAATTAAGAAGATCTGAAAGGGAAACTAAAAGCAGGACCTGACCGAATTGTAAGTAGGGCACCAAAGTAAAAACCCTGTGGTGAGGGGTAGACATGCAGCTTCCTGGGCCAGTGGGGGGTGGGAGTGGGTGGGAGGGATGGGTCACAGTCTTTTGGTGGTGGGAATGGTGTTTATGTACACTCCTAGCAAAATGTAGACATATAAATCACTAGTTAATATGAGAGGGGGAAAATCAATTGTATGTCTCAAAGTTTTTCAAAACACAAACTGAATCTTTTTAATATATAGGCTGTGTATTTGATATGCAGACTCTCTCAAAAGCCTAGACCAAGTAGATGAGAAGCACCCAATAGCACAGCTATATACAAGATACTGGGTACTGTACAGCAAACCCTAACAAAAGGTCTTTTCAAAGTTAACCCAATTACCAAATAATGTGATGATAACATTAACTATGGATTGTCTTTTTGAACCCTAAGACAGCAGGAACCTCACATCTCCCCTACTTCCCCCAGTCCTGGAACCCTTGGATAGTGCCCACTTGTTGTTTTCGATGGGTTATGTTGTTTTCACCGGGCTGGCTTCACGGGCGGGTAACAGACGACCAGGGACTCATGGTTGAGCTGTAGGCAGTATCTCTTTATTCATGCAGGACGCAGCACAATCTAAGACGAGCTAAGTTAAACTCAAAGTACAGTACTGTAAAACTCACAATGCTATCTTTATATATACTTGCCAAGTAGGGTGGAAACAGGATGTGACATAGAGAGGGTGGAGAGAAAAGTGACTGGTGAAAATCAGAGTGTGACAAAGAGGGGGCAGATTAGGCGAGAATCCTATCACTGAACCACAAATGCCCTGGAGGGAGGGTGGAACTTGTTAACAGTGGTTATGTAAATAGAATGAAGTGGTTATGTAAATAGAATAGTGTTAAGCAGGGGGGATTTAAACCAAATGAAACAGAAGGGGTCTCATGCATACCAACACCCACTTTCCCATATGCCTCTCCCAATCCATATCAAATAATATTGCATCTGCTGACCACAACCTAACCAACACAATGATTGCCACCTCAACATGCTTCACCTCAGACTGTGTCCAGAGACTTCAGGTGTGGAATTACAACCCTTCAGCTTCATTACTCAGGTGAGACCTTTCCTTTTATAGTACACTCTAAAGTGGTTCACTTTCTAACAAAGTCCCATAACCTAGATATACACCAGTTTCTGTCAGAGAGAGAATGTTCACACGTTGTTCATACGTGTTCACACGTATCTGTAAACTACTGCAAAATATATACCTGAAAGCAGAAGTACACTAGAGTTTGCAGTACCTCCCTAACACTTCATCTCCACTATTCCAAGCTTTGGGTCCATGATTGCTCAACAATTTGTTTGGCTTCGTATGTTGACTCTCTTTTCAATCACCAGGTTCCAGATGCCATCAGGATGCTAGCCAGGCTTCCCTGGATTGAAGACCCCACCAATGTGTCCTGAAGCTCAGCTTCCCCAGAGACACACCCTACTAGGGAAAGAGAGAGGCAGACTGGGAGCATGGACCGATCAGTCAAGGGCCATGTTCAGCGGGGAAGCAATTACAGAAGCCAGACCTTCTACCTTCTGCAACCCTCAATGACCCTGGGTCCATGCTCCCAGAGGGATAGAGAATGGGAAAGCTATCAGGGGAGGGGGTTGGATATGGAGATTGGGTGGTGGGAATTGTGTGGAGTTGTACCTCTCCTACCCTATGGTTTTGTTAATTAATCCTTTCTTAAATAAAAAAATAAATAAAAAATAAAACAATAAAAAAAAGCTGTTCTTGTCTCACCATTACTTGAACAGCATTTATTTCTTCCTTTCCTAGTTTAAAGTTGTCTTATATTACTATGGCTTATATTTTTTAGTCTATTTTACTGTGTCTCAGCTTATTAAGAGTTAAATGCTTCTTGTTTCTGGAATTTTTTCCTTCATTTAATCTTGCAAGATATGTTTTGTAATGGCTAAGTCCTTTTGTTTTTGTGTTTCTGGCACTGTTTTTAGTGTCCCTTCATATTTGAAAGACATTCTTGCATGGTAAAGTATATGTGGCTCTTAGTTGTTTTCTAACAATTTGAATATGTCATTCCACTCTCTCCTGATCTTTAAGGAGAGATTAAAAAGTTTGATGTATGTCTGATAATGCTGCCTTTATAAGTCACTCTTTTTTTCCCTGGAAGCTTGCAAAATATTTTCTTTCTCCTTGACTTTTGATAGTTTCACAATGTCTCTTGGTGTAGATCTATTTGGGTTTAGAAATTTGAGGGTTCCCTCTGCTTCCTGAACATCTACATCCTAACCATATGCCAGATTTGAGAACATTTGCACTAGCATGTCTTTGACTATGTTATTTGTTCCTTTTTTATCTCCTCTCCTCCTGAGGCCTCTGTAGTTGTGGTGTTTTCTTTCTCTAATGGAGTCTTCACTAATTTTAATGTCTGTTTCATTTTTTTCTATACCTTTTTTTCCTTCTATTTTGAAGCCAAAGAATGTAGTCATTGTATCTTCTGTTCCTGATATTCCCTCTTCTACATGGGTAAACCTACTTCCTTGACTTGTTATTTGAGCCTAGAATGCATTCAAAGCGTCCTTCATACCCTGTAGCCATTTTGGTGTCTTTCCTTTTCTTGTCAATGGAATCCCAGAGGTCCTTGACTTCTTTCTTAATCCATTTCTCCACACTAAATTGAGAACTTTGTATCTCTTCAAATTTCCTGAGAATGTCATTTATAAATTATTTCTCTGATAGTTATTCTGGATCTGCATCATTAAATGTCTGGCTGCTATGTTGGTATTCCAGAATTAGAACTTTCCTTGCTTTAGCCATCTATATTGTCTTTTGTAGTTATTCAGCATGTGATACTAGAGTCTTTTTTCTATACGAATTTCAGAGCAAAGGAGCAGTTTTAAAGAAATGTATTTTGTGGCAACTGATGTTGCTAAAGTGAGCCCAGATTTGTGGTTGGGGCAGAGATCTCAGACTCTGTTCAGTCAGGACAGTTTTGTGACAGTGGATATATCAGGGAAAAAATAGATTTGATATGCTGCAAGTTCATTAACTGCCTGGATTTCAGTTCCGAGTATATATTCCTTTAGCCTAAACATTTAATGTTTCAAATTCATAAACTGATTGTAAACACTAGGCCTAAATTAGTAAAGCATTTCTAAAAATAACAAAAATAAATTTTTTTCAAATACTAAATTACCTACAATATTAGAACGAAATCAGGTTGACCAGAATCAACTGTCAATATTTAAGATACAGTTATTAGTAGATATCATTAAATGACATAAATCATGGTAACATCAAGTATAGTAAATGGATCCTAGACACGGGATTTTCAAAGTAAACCAAGATCACAGATAATAATATTGGTTCTAATAATAACTATCTATTGCCTTCTTAAGCTCTAATACTGCAAGGAACCTTTCTTGTTCTCCTTGAAACCCTTATTTTCCCAGCTCTACAACCTCTAGGACTTTGCTTGTATTTCTTTATGCCTCTTCATTTGACCCCTTACCCTGTTATACTGCCTCTACTGACTTCGCCTAAATCAGTGCAATCAATGCCACCATGCCACTGCCTTTTTGCTTTGGATTATATCCTAAGATGCCAAGCCTGAGATAGTAACCTTCAAACTCCAATAATCTGGTGAGAATTTTTTTAAATTTATTTAATAATGATCAGCAAGATTGTATGATAAGAGGGGTACAATTGCACACAATTCCCACCACCAGAGTTCCATATTCCATTCCCTCCAATGGAAGCTTTACTGTTCTTTTTTCCCTCTGGAAGCGTGGAACCAGGATCATTGTGGAGTGCAGAAGGTGGAAGTTCTGGCTTCTGTAATTGCTTCTCTGCTGAACACAGGCATTGACAGGTAAATTCGTACTCCCAGCCTGTTTCTGTCTTTCCTCAGTGTGGCAGCATTCTGGAGAGGTGGGATTCCAGGACACATTGGTGAGGTTGTCTGCATAACAGAAGTCACGTTGGCGTCATGGTAGCATCTACAACTTGGCGGCTGAAAAAACATTAATATATAAAGCAGAACAATTTGTTTAATAATCAGGAACCTGAATGTAAGAGTATAGCAGATGAGATTTGGAGTCTACGTTTTAGAAAAGGCTAATAGGCTTATTGCGGAATTTCCAATCTCCAGACACTGATTTATACTTATACCAGAAATTCCATCAATACTCCGACAAACTTTATTGATAGCTCTTTGTCTTTTTTTTAACTTTAAAAAAATTTTATAAAAAAATTTTATATTTATTTATTCCTTTTTGTTGTCCTTGTTTTTTATTGTTGTAGCTGTTATTGATGTCATCATTGTTGGATAGGACAGAGAGAAATGGAGAGAGGAGGGGAAGACAGAGAGGGGGAAAGAGAGACACCTGCAGACCTGCTTCACTGCCTATGAAGGGACTCCCCAGCAGGTGGGCAGCCTGGCGCTCTAACGATAGCTCTTTGTCTTAACATTTATTTTCTGATATCAAGAATTCTTAACCTCAAGGGATGGTAAAATATCTCACTACTTTGTGATTTCTACAGTCTAGGATGGAGCCCTGACTACCACACTGAAGAAAGATTCAATGTTGCAGTTTCTCCTTTCTCCCTTCTTCTCCTTCTCCTTCTCCTTCTCCTCCTCCTCCTCCTTCTTCTTCTTCTCCTTCTTCTTCCTCTTCCTCTCATTCTCCTCCTTCTCCTTTTTCTCCTCCTCCTCTTTCTTCTTCTAATTTTCCCTTTTGTTGCCCTTGTTTATTGTTGTTATATCATTTTTGTTGGATAGGATATAGAGAAATTGAGAGAGGAGGGGAAGACAGAGAGGGGGAGAGAAAGATAGACACCTGCAGACCTGCTTCACCACCTGTGAAGCAAGCCCCCTGTAGGTGGGGAGCCTGGGGCTCAAACCAGGATCCTTACGGCTATCATTTTGCTTCACACCATGTGTGCTTAACCCGCTGAGCCACCACCCAGCACCCAGACATTCTTTTAAATTAATAAAAGTACGTTTTTTGGTATTAATAATTTCCTCATTGATTATTAGAACTTGCATTCACATCTATTTTTTATCGGTAGAGACTATCCTTCCAATCTCTCTCTTCTCTCTCGCTTTCTCTCTCTTTCTCTTCTTGTCTATCTGAATCAGATATCAGCCTAGAAGAGGTGAAATCACACATGCTCAAGACCCTCACTCTCATAACAAAACAATGAATATGTCTTGGAGGCAGGATGGTGGTGCACAGGGTTAAGTGCATATAGTACAAAGCACAAGGATCCTGGTTTGATCTCCCAGCTCCCCACCTGCAAGGGGGTCACTTCACAAGTCATGAAGCAGGTCTACAGGTATCTCTCTGTCTCTTTTCCTCTATATCGCCTTCTCCCCTCTCAATTTCATTCTGTCCTACCAAATAATATAAAAAGAAATAAAGAGGAAAGAAAGAAAGAAAGAAAGAAAGAAAGAAAGAAAGAAAGAAAGAAAGAAAGGAAGAAAGGAAGGAAGGAAGGAAGGAAGGAAGGAAGAAAGAAAGAAAAAAAGAAAGAAAGAAAGAAAGAAAGAAAGAAAGAAAGAAAGAAAGAAAGAAAGAAAGACTGCCAGGAGTGGTGGATTGGCAGCAGTGACACTAAGCCCCAGCGATAACCTTAGAGACCAAAAAAAAAAAAAAAAAAGTCTTCACCAAACTATCTCAGATATTTTCACACAGTATTCCAAGATTAACTAATTAAAATGAGCACTTATTTGGATATTTACTATGTTTCAGTAATTTATGTCAGTATTTCACATTTACTATCACATTCAATTCTATATAAAGAAGTTGACCATTCTACAGATAAGAAAATTGAGGTAAAGGTATATAAGGGATCTACATATTCCATCTCTACCATATAGAGTCCCTAATGATCCTTTTTTATCTATAAATTACACCTTTCTAATTAATTTTCTAGCTCAGTGGAGTAGAAGAAAAGAATAAATTGATACTATACTCTAGCTCAAGGATCCCATGTACATCATTATAAGCTTTCTTGCAGGCCTTCCCAGGACCTTGCCCTCACCATAAAGCAGTGATGGTAGGAATTCCCCAGTCTCTGAAGGGAGGTTGGTGTAATCTGCACTGCCACTCAAGGGAACTGGTCCTGAAATGAGTGCAGCCTGCAAAATTCCCAGCTGTGACCAAAAGCTGCAAGCTCAGACTAATAGGAACTTAGAGGTTATACAGGCTCTGGTGATAAACATAAATCATATATGTGCCATGGATTGGGTGGGTGGATGGAGGTAAATAGTTAACTTGATTCATAGATTTTTTTTTTTCAAGAATAGGAGTTACTTTCTGCCCTAATCCCACTTTCTAGTCATTTTCTCTATGGTGACACCATTCTCTCAGATTATATTTTTATCCAACTCCATGTTAGCGATCAGACTCAAACAAAAACTACCATATTTGTGCAGCCCTAGAAGCATGCCTAAAATAGACTTTCTAGCTACTTCCACCATAAGCTCTCCAATCTCATCTGCTCTGTTTCTACAGTTTGATTCTTGTTCATTGACCATTTGGTCTCAATTTATATTCTGGCACCTTCCAGACACCAAGTCACAGATGCTACCATGATTCCATCCTGACTTCTCATTAATATGTCCTGGAACCTCCCATTTCCAGAGCTCTACCCCTTTAGGGAAAGATAGAAACAGGTTGGGAGTATAGACCAATCTGCTAATGCCCATGTCCAGTGGAAAAGCAATTACAGAAGCCAAAATTCCCACCACCTACACCCCAAAAACAATTCTGATTCATATTCCCTATGGAGAAGTGATACAAGGAATAAGAGGGCTCTGAAATCCAACTCCATCAGGACCCAGAGGGAAAGGAGGAAAAAGAGAAGGATATTTGGATCTATTGATAGGGTTATGTGTGGCTTGGAAGGGGATGAAAGGCCTTGACCTGGAATAAAAAGGGCATAATCATGTACAAATGTAGGCAGATAATTGTAGAGATGAAAGTTCACCCATGTCTGCAACCTTATGAGAACTGCTGTGGCTTTCATTGGAGGGACTGGGGATTCAGAAAGAATTCTGGTGATGGGAACGGTACGGAATTATGTAAGTAAATATATATGACATGTAATTTTGTAAATAAATATTAAATCACTAATAAAATTAAAAATAAATAATCCTGTATATGTAAAATGAAGATTAGATAAAATGCTAGCTTCTCCCTTCACTGTACTTCTGTATAGGCCTATTCATCACTGAATATTTTTAACAAAGAAAAGGAGAAAAATTGTTCACTTACTTCAACTAATACTCTAATATCTTCTATATCAAAAGGTTGAAAAGAACTTTTTAATCTTTTTCTCTCACCCAGTAATCATTTTTAGAAGAGTGCAAAAGGAATGGTGGTATCTTTTATTCTCAAGTCTGATATTCAATTTTTCATAGAGATTAAACACCACAGAAGATAGTCTAACACTGGAATTATTTCTTATTTATCCCGTTCAAACAAGGCACATTCAAAAGCAATGAGCTTTTGTAGAGAAATTAAAATTTCTTTTTTATAAAAAAGAAAATTAAATATTGTATTTATTTTATTGGCCACTATCAATAATGTTGTTTTGAGGAGATACTTACTCAAATTATAAGTATATGAGAAAGTTTTTGCTCCTGAAAATCTACTCTACAGAACACCATATGGCCAAAACCCAGAAACGGCACCTGCAGAAGAAATTAAATAAGAATATTCGGTAAGCTTTGCCTTCTTGTGACTGCCAGCTGTGTGCATAGTAACATAGAAAACAAGTATAATCTACAATGCTACATTCCTTTAAAAGGCAACAGAAAGATGTTAGTGTAGTACCCAGAGACTCATCAAATATTAAATCAGGAAGATTATAAGTGGAAAACCATATTTGGTCCAACTTGCAACATTGGCAGTACAAGGGAATTAGACTAGAACTCTGCCATCTGTGGGCTTGTTTGAAGTACAATTGCTGCCATTGACCTATAATGATTTAACATGCCTCTTGAGAGTACAGTGTATGCAGGCACATATGGAGTGAATTTGTACAGAAAAATAAAGGAACAAATAAAGTATGAAGCTTGCTACTTGAGCACTTGTAAGGTCAAGTGGTATGACTCTAAAAGGCCTTATTAAGTGAACAGATTCAAGGGCATAACAGATGTTTTCTTGGCTCTTGGTTCTATGTGGCAGATAATAAGATTCCTGAAGATATCCCCTTTTATAAGTAATTTTGAGTGGTTTGTTATAAAATTGTCACAGTAGATTTCACTGTCATATTTCTTGATGAGTTATATGTTTAGATTTTCTACTATGTACATTTTCTAATAGAGACTACTATCATTTTAGAGGTTTTATGTCATTTGAAACATCTGACAAGACGAAGTATGGAGCCTTAGCCTCATTTTTATATTGAGATCTAGAGAATAATCCATTAACTTCTCAAAAACTTTACAAAACAATTAATCAAATGCACTCAGTTATGGGAACCTTTTTTTTAAAATCAGGTAGACTTATAATGATTATAAAGCTCACTGAATGTAAAAAAAATTTTTTTTAATTAAAAAAATTTAAAAAATTAAAAAAAAACAAACATTGAAGTATGGCAATGCCCATGTTCAGCGGGGAAACAATTACAGAAGCCAGACCTTCCACCTTCTGCACCCCATAATGACCCTGGGTCAATACTCCCAGAGGGATAAAGAATAGGAAAGCTATCAGGGAAGGGGATGGGATAAGGATTTCAGATGGTGGGAACTGTATGGAGTTGTACTCCTCTTATCCTGTAGTTTTTGTCAGTGTTTCCTTTTTATAAATTTTTTTTTTAAAAGAATGATCTCTTGCAGGCACAGTGAATAAAATATCACACTAGAGAAAACTACTGTAAGATTGAAGAAATGAAAAACCTCATTCTACCAGAATGATCTTACATTTAAATATTATCCTTGCCATGGGACCTTTATATGTTTCTCCATCCTCTTCCTCTAAAATTAGTTTACTGGGGGTCAGGTGGTAGCACAGAAGGTCAAAGCAAGGACTGGCTCAAGGATCATGGTCCAAGCTCCCCTCTCCCCACTTGTAGGGGGGTGTTGCTTCACAAGGGGTGAAGCAGGTCTGCAGGTATCTATCTTTACCCCCACTTCTCTGTCTTCCCTCCTCTCTCAATTTCTCTCTGTCCTATTCAACAACAGCAGCAATAACAACAACAAGGGCAACAAAAATAGTAAAAAAAAAAATTGGTTTACTGTTATAATGGCTGGTATATCAATGTACTTCCCACTTTTGGGAGAGTATGTTCAGTTCTGACCTCTAAATACAAGCAAGAAAAACACAAAGACTGCCTGACATTAAAATCTATCACCTTTCTGGCTGAGTGTTCACCCTAATAGTTTTATAAGTGGACACTTGATAGGCATTTTTCCATTATAGGATTTAACATGAAATAAAATAGCACTGCTACCCAATACCTATCCAGCATTCTTCTGTAACAAGTGATAGCATATAGACAACTCTGAAATGTCATAGGTGTCTATTTATCATATTTTTCTTCTAAGTTCTTTCACCCAAGAGAACTGTTAGTCAATAAGGAGCACAACCAATCCCTCCTCCAGAGTTGTTTAATGTTTATGGTGTAAGTAGAAATAAATGTTTTCTCCTATATAGAAGGTAATGCTTTTATTGGCTCTTTTCTTTAATATAAATACTTATGCAAGTACTATGCTTTAAAAGAAATATAATCCATGCTTATTGTAAAAACAAATTTTAATATATATACATAATATTTTGGTTATTTTTCATAGCAAGTAACCAAAATAATTACTTACAGTCTTACAATTTAGGAAAAATGTCCATTATATTTTCAGGTATAGTATCTTGAAAGATAAATATATGATAGATAATAATCTACAAACGTCTCATCCCAATTTTTCCACTTTACGTTACTTCTTAATCCAATACATTTTATGTTACTTCTAAGTATTTTTATTATATTTATTTATTAGACAGAGACAACCAGAAATTGGGAGAGAAAGGGATGATAGAGAGGGAGAGAGACACTTGCAACACAGCTTCACCATTCACAAAGCTTTCCCTTTGCAGGTGGGGACCAGTGACTCAAACCCAGGTCCTTGTGCATTGTAATGTGTGTGCCCAACTAGGTGTGCCACCACCTAGCCCCTTATGTTACTTCTTAATTCAGTACAGTTAAAAATAACATTAAGCATCTACCTAGACAATCCCACAACCATACAAACTAATTATTTGCTATAAAACTCTTAACATAAATTTTCTGGATTTATTTTCTTCTCTCTCTCTCTCTCTCTCTCTCTCTCCCTCTCCCTCTCTCTCTCCCTCTCCCTCTCCCTCTCCCTCTCTCTCTCTCTATTTTTTTTTTTACACCACCAGGGTTAATGCTGGGGCTGGGTGCTGGCACAACAGACCAGAACCACTGCTCCCAATGGCATTTTTTTCCACCTCTCTGTTTTATTTGATAGGACAAAGAGAAATTGATAGGGGAGGGGGAAAGGTAGAAAAGGAGAGAGAAAGAAAGACACCTATAGACCTACTTCACAGCTTGTAGAGAATCCCCCTGCTGTTGCCATGTGGGTGTATGTGTCTTCAACCAGACATGCCACTGCCCAGCTCCCACTGAATATTTCTATGATTGAACGTTGACCTTCAGAATTCCTGAGGGAGAAAATAGTAGCAACTCTCTAAATATTTATGTGCACCACGCACTGTCCTGCACCATAATTTCCACTTTATTAATGAAGATCTCAAAACATAAGCAAGCAATTCCTCATGTCACACAGGTAATGAATATTGCCGCTGTGACTCAGAACTAGCCATCTGGGTATCTTACAGCTGAAAAAGTGTGGATGAAGTCCAGCAAGCAAGAGAGAAGGCTACATAAAACAGTGACTTGTTAAGTGAGCCTATCAGAACAGAGGGAAATGATTGCATGTTATAAGATAAACATTGACGTCTTTTGCTCCCAAAAAGACTTGATCTAGGTTTTAAAAGGGTTACACAATAAATGCAGAGATAGTAGAGTAGAGTAGAGCAGAGCAGAGCAGAGCAGAGCAGAGCAGAGAGTAGAGAGTAGAGAGTAGAGAGTAGAGCAGAGCAGAGCAGAGCAGAGCAGAGTAGAGTAGAGTAGAGTAGAGTAGAAGAAGGAAAATAGGAGGGAAAAAAAAGGGAGAGATCATAGCAGCCAAGTTGGCAGTAGTAGGTATACAGAAATTTGATTTTTATCTGCAGGTGAAACTGATGTGGTGGACAAGGAAAATAAAGCCTTGAAGTTTCCAGCTTAAAGGACTTTTAACTAGTACTATTTTCTCAGATAGTACTAGCACATTTAGATTTTTCTTATATATTAAGCACTAGGTATATAAGGTATATCTATGTTAGGATAGCCTTATTTGAAGTTTAGAGGTTTAGAGATAAAAATTTGGAACTTGTAACCATATTGTTCATATCTGAATCTCTGATGATGAATGCAATCACTGAAGATGCAAGCACACAGAGAGAAAGTAAGTACTCATCTGAATCACAAAGTACTACAAAACTTAGAAGTCAGAGAGGTTATTATAGATATACATATATTTATAATAAAAGACATTTGGGAGTATTGAAAATCAGTAGTTTTATGAGGTTATGGAAACTGTGATAAAGGCTTGGCTTTCAGATACACTGAAATAGGTAAAAGAGGAAAAATAAAAGCAGGCATTGGTGACTTTCTGCTATGAATCCATTCTTCAGCCATCAACTTCCAAGACACACAGATGCTGGAAGAAGAGGTGTGAGCAGAGAATCAAGCACTTTTTGAACCCTAAGACAGTAGGAACCTCACATCTCCACTATAGAGCCCCTACTTCCCCCAGTCCTGGAACCCTTGGATAGGGCCCACTTTCCCGTATGCGTCTCGCAATCCATACCAAATAATACTGCATCCACCGATCACAACCTAACCAATGCAACGATTGCCACCTCAACATGCTTCACCTCAGACTGTGTCCAGAGACTTCACGTGTGGAATGACAACCCTTCAGCTTCATTACTCGGGTGAGACCTTTCCTTTCATAGTATACTCTAATTTCATCTCAGGTGGTTCACCTTCTAACAAAGTCCCATAACCTAGATATACACCAGTTTCTGTGAGAGAGAGCTTATGTTCACACTTATCCATAAACTACTGCAAAATATATACCTGAAAGCAAAGTACACTAGAGTTTGCAGTGAGTACCTTCCTAACACTTCCTCTCCACTATTCCAAGCTTGGGATCCATGATTGCTCAACAATTTGTTTGGCTTCGTATGTTAACACTCTTTTCAATCACCAGGTTCCAGATGCCACCAGGATGCTGGCCAGGCTTCCCTGGATTGAAGACCCCACCAATATGTCCTGGAGCCCAGCTTCCCCAGAGACACACCTTACTAGGGAAAGAGAGAGGCAGACTGGGAGTATGGACCGACCAGTCAACGCCCATGTTCAGCGGGGAAGCAATTACAGAAGCCAGACCTTCTACCTTCTGCAACCCTCAATGACCCTGGGTCCATGCTTCCAGAGGGCTAGAGAATGGGAAAGCTATCATGGGAGGGGGTGGGTTAAGGTGATTGGGTGGTGGGAATTGTGTAGAGTTGTACCCCTCCAACCTTACGGTTTTGTTCGTTAATCCTTTCTTAAATAAAAAAAAAAAGAGAGAGAGAACAAGGAAAAGAAATGGATAAAAAACAGGGAAGCTTCCAATGAAGGGGATGGGACACGGAACTCTGGTAGTAGGGACTGTGTGGAATTGTACCCCCGTTATCTTACAGTCTTGTTAATCACTATTAAATCACTAATAATTTTTTTTTAAGAAGTGGAAATAGTGTTACAGCTCTTTTAGAATTTGTCTAGCAGGTCTTCCAGTCTCTACCAGAAGCCCCACCCCCAAAATCATAAGTGGAATTAAATTGATTTAACCACAGTCCTAGTCAGAGACATTATCAAACCATTCTTGCCATTAATATCTCTCAAACTGACCATATATAAGTAAATAAAAATATGAGAAACCAAAAGTGATTCTGCCAAACATTCACTTAAATCATCTTTTGTTCTTGCTTCAATTTTCCCATTGTTCCTTCCATATTTTATTTTCTTTATTTATTTATTGGATGGAGACAGCCAGAAATCGAGAGGAAAGGGGGTGATAGGGAGAGAGACTGCAAGACACTTTTAGCCCTACTCCACCACTTGCAAAGCCTTCCCCCCTGAAGATGAGGGCCAGGGGCTCAAACCCGGGTCCTTAAGTATTGTAGCATGTGCACTCAGGTGTGCGACCACTCCCACTGTTACTTCCTATCCTAAAATTATGTCTGCTAATCATGCCTATATGGTCCCACCTTCCTTGTTGTTTATTGGCTCTGACAAGTGTTGTATTCCAACATATGTGTGTGTATACACCTATATATACATACATACACACTTAGGAGTTGCTAGTGATGAAAGGGAAACCTAAAAATTATAACACTGGATGAGGAAAACATTTCAAGAAGTACAGAATGTTAATTGTCAAATATTGTAAGCTAAATACAGTCGAGATAGTAAATTATCTGCCCAGTATATAGAACGTAGCGGACGATGGAACACTGACCATAACTAGAACAGAACAGTAGATGATAAGAGCAGAAATCAGATCTCAATGATCAATTTTAATGAACATGAAATAGAAGTTAGAATCTGAGTACAGAGTATATAGGCATTTTATTTGTTTATTCCTTTTTGTTGCCCTTTTTTATTTTATTGTTGCAGTTAATATTAATGTTGTTGTTGTTGGATAGGACAGAGAGAAATGGAGAGAGGAGGGGGAAGATAGAGAGAGGGAGAGAAAGACACCTACAGACCTGCTTCACCATTTGTGAAGTGACTCCCCTGCAGGTAGGGAGCCCGGGGCTTGAACCAGGATACTTATTCCGGTCCTTGCGCTTTGCCACGTGCGCTTAATTTGCTGCGCTACCACCCGACTCCCAGGCATGTTTTTATGACACAGCTATGAAGAGAAACGGGTAGTAAAGGGGTTGGGAGCTATCAGGAAAATAAAAACTGTGTTTCCATTTTATAAATAAAAAGTATAAAATAAGGAAAAATGATTCTTATAATTAGAGATAAGACAACATGACCTACAAAAGTAGAAATGGTTGATTCAGGAGCAAGAGGATAAAATTTAAAAAATGTATTATGTTTTGTTTTCCTGCTAGGGTCTCCTGCCTGCATGGTTCCACTGCCCCTGGTGGATTTTATTTTTCCTTTGAATTCAGTTAGGGAGTTGGAGGAGGTCAGGCAGCTGCGAACAGGATTCAGAGAGCATAGTATGAAGCTCAAGATCCCTACTGGAGCCCCTGGATCCCCACCTGCAGGGGCGGGTGGAGTCACTTCACAAGTGATGAAGTAGGTCACAGGTGTCTTTCTCTTCCCCTATCTCCCCCTCCTCTCTCAATTTTTCTCTATCCTATGCAATGGAAAAAGAAAGTGGCTGCCTGGAGCAGTGGATTCCTAGTGAAAGTGAGAGAACCCAGAGCTACTCCAGCACTCTAACATGCACGGAACTCACCCTTGGTGTCATGTACAGTACTTGCATAGTGCTCTGGGGACTCAGACACTGTCCTTGTGCACGTGCTCTACTGGACGAGCTATTCCTGACACTCCTGCACATTTTAATAGCAAAAAACAGCATCCTTCTATTTAAGGAAGCTAAACCTAGAATACCTTGTTATCTCTAGTTTAACATTTCTTTTTTTTATTTTTTATTTTTTATTTAAGAAAGGATTAGTGAACAAAAGCATAAGGTAGGAGGGGTACAACTCCACACAATTCCCACCACCCAATCCCCATAACCCACCCCCTCCCATGGTAGCTTTTCCATTCTCTATCCCTCTGGGAGCATGGACCCAGGGTCGTTGAGGGTTGCAGAAGGTAGAAGGTCTGGCTTCTGTAATTGCTTCCCCGCTGAACATGGGCGTTGACTGGTTGGTCCATACCCCCAGTCTGCCTCTCTCTTTCCCTAGTAGGGTGTGTCTCTGGGGAAGCTGAGCTCCAGGACACGTTGGTGGGGTCTTCAATCCAGGGAAGCCTAGCCAGCATCCTGGTGGCATCTGGAACCTGGTGATTGAAAAGAGAGTTAACATATGAAGCCAAACAAATTGTTGAGCAATCATGGATCCCAAGCTTGGAATAGTGGAGAGGAAGTGTTAGGGAGGTACTCACTGCAAACTCTAGTGTAATCCTGCTTTCAGGTATATATTTTGCAGTAGTTTATGGATACGTGTGCACATAAGCTCTCTCTCACAGAAACTGGTGTATATCTAGGTTATGGGACTTTGTTAGAAAGTGAACTACCTGAGATGAAATTAGAGTGTACTATTAAAGGAAAGGTCTCACCCGAGTGATGAAGCTGAAGGGTTGTCATTCCACACATGAAGTCTCTGGATACAGTCTGAGGTGAAGCATATTGAGATGGCAATCGTTGCTTTGGTTAGGTTGTGATCGGCTGATGCAATATTATTTGGTTTGGATTGGGAGATGCATATGGGAAAGTGGGCCCTATCCAAGGGTTCCAGGACTTGGGGAAGTAGGGGCTGTATAGTGGAGATGTGAGGTTCCTGCTGTCTTAGGGTTCAAAAAGACAATCAATAGTTAATATTATCATCACATTATTTGTTAATTGGGTTAACTTTGAAAAGTCCCTTTGTTATGGTTTGCTGTACAGTACCCAGTGTCTTGTATATAGCTGTGCTATTGGAAGCTTCTAATCTACTTGGTCTAGGCTTTTGAGAGAGTCCGCATATCAAATACATAGCCTATATATTTAAAAGATTCAGTTTGTCTTTTGAGAAACTTTGAGACATACAATTGATTTCCCCCTCTCATATTAATTAACTACTGATTTATATGTCTACATTTTGCTAGGAGTGTACATAAACACCATTCCCACCACCAAATGACTGTGACCCATCCCTCCCGCCCACTCCCACCCCCCACTGGCCCAGGAAGCTACATGTCTACCCCTCACCACAGGGTTTTTACTTTGGTGCCCTACTTACAATTTGATCAGGTCCTGCTTTTAGTTTCCCTTTCAGATCTTCTAAGTCAGCTTCTGTTGATGAGTGGGAACATCCCATACTCATCTTTATCTTTCTGACTTAGCTCACTTAACATAATTCCTTCTAGCTCTGTCCAAGATGGGTCAGAGAAGGTGTGTTCATTGTTCTTGATAGCTGCATAGTATTCCATTGTGTATATATACCACAGCTTTCTCAGCCACTCATCTGGTGTTGGGCACCTGGGTTGCTTCCAGGTTTTAGCTATTATGAATTGTGCTGCTATGAACATAGGAGTACACACCTCTTTTTGGTTGGGTGTTATGGAGTCCTTGGGGTATAACCCCAGGAGAGGAATTATTGGGTCATATGGAAGGTCCATGTCTAGCCTTCTGAGAGTTTTCCAGACTGCTCTCCACAGAGGCTGGACAAATTTACATTCCCACCAGCCATGTAAAAGGGTTCCTCTGTCCCCACATCCTCTCCAGCATTTGTTGCTGCTGTCCTTTTTGATGTATGCCATTCTTACAGGAGTGAGGTGGTATCTTAGTGTTGTCTTAATTTGCATTTCTCTGACAATCAGTGACCTAGAGCAGTTTTTCATATGTTTGTTAGCCTTTTGGATCTCCTCTGTGGTGAATGTTTTGTTCATTTCCTCTGCCCATTTTTGGATGGGGTCATTTGCTTTTTTGGTGCTAAGTTTGCTGAGTTCTTTATATATTTTGGTGACTCGTTTCTTGTCTGATGTCTGGCATGTGAAGATCTTCTCCCATTCTGTGAGGGGTCTCTCTGTTTGTTTAATAGCTTCTTTGGATGTGTAGAAGCTTTTCAATTTGATGTAGTCCCATTGGTTTGTTTCTGCTTTGGTCTTCCTTGCAATTGGGTTTGATTCATCAAAGATGTCCTTGAGGTGTATGTGGGAAAGTGTTTTACCAATGTTTTCCTCTAAGTATTTGATTGTTTCTGGTCTGACATCTAGGTCTTTGATCCATTTGGAGTTGATTTTTGTTTCTGGTGAGATAAAGTGGTTCAATTTCATTCTTCTGCATGTTACAACCCAGTTTTCCCAGCACCATTTATTGAAGAGAGCCTCCTTTTTCCATTTAATCCTTTAGGCCCCCTTATCAAAGATTAGATGCCCATAGGTGTTGGGATTTACTTCTGGGCTTTCAATTCTGTTCCACTGGTCTGTGTGCCTATTTTTGTTCCAGTACCATGCTGTTTTGATGATGATGGCTTTATAATATAGTTTAAGGTCTGGGAGTGTGATGCCTCCATTTCTGTTTCTTTTCCTTAAGATGGTTTTGGCAATTCTAGGTGTTTTCAGGTTCCAGATAAATGATTGTAGTGTTTGTTCTATTCTCTTAAAGAATCCTGGTGGAACTTTGATGGGTATTGCATTAAATTTGTATATGGCTCTGGGGAGAATATTCATTTTGATGATATTTATTCTTCCAATCCATGAGCATGAGATATCTTTCCATTTCTTGGTATCAGTTTCTATCTCCTTGAGTAGTGACTCGTAGTTTTCAGTATACAAGTCTTTCACTTCTTTGGTCAACTTTATTCCTAGGTATTTTATTGATTTTGCTGAAACAGTAAATGGGAGTGATTTCTGGATGTCTTCTTCTTCAGATTTAGTGTTTGCATAAAGAAATGCCACTGATTTTTGTACATTGATTTTGTAGCCTGATACCTTGCTATATTGCCTAACAACTTCCAGTAATTTTCTACTGGATTCTTTAGGTCTTTCTATGTATACTATCATATCATCTGCAAATAGTGAGAGCTTGACTTCTTCCCTTCCAATCTGTATCCCTTTGATTTCTTTCTCTTGCCTGATTGCTATGGCAAGAACTTCCAATACTATGTTGAAGAGTAACGGTGACAGTGGACAGCCCTGTGTAGTCCCCGATCTGAGGGGGAATGCTTTCAGCTTCTGTCCATTGAGTATGATGTTGGCTGTAGGTTTGCTATATATAGACTCCACTATCTTGAGGAATTTCCCATCTATTCCCATTTTTCGTAGAGTTTTGAGCATGAATGGGTGTTGGATTTTGTCAAAGGCTTTCTCTGCATCTATTGAGATAATAATGTGGTTTTTGGCTTTGCTTTTATTGATGTGATGAATGTTATTGATTGATTTACGGATGTTGAACCAGCCTTGCATTCCTGGGATGAATCCCACTTGGTCATGATGAACAATCTTTCTGATGTGTTGCTGTATCCGGTTGGCCAAGATCTTGTTTAATATTTTGGCATCTATGTTCATCAGAGATATTGGTCTGTAGTTTTCCTTTTTTGTTCTGTCCCTATCAGCTTTTGGTATCAGGGTGATGTTGGCTTCATAAAAGGTGGAAGGGAGTATTCCTGTTTCTTCAATCTTATGGAATAGCTTAAGAAGTATGGGTATTAACTGTTTCCTGAAAGTTTTGTAGAATTCGTTTGTGAAGCCATCTGGTCCAGGACTTTTGTTGTTGGGGAGATTCTTAATAACGGTTTCAATTTCTTTGTCTGTGATTGGTGCATTTAGATTTTGTAGTTCTTCTTGGTTCAGTTTTGGAAGTGCATAGGTTTCTAGGAATTGTTCCATTTCTTCCAGATTCTCTAGCTTGGTTGAGTTTAACACTTCTTATATCAAAAATTGTCACTGCCAGCAAGTAGCTTAGGCTAACGTACATTCCAATGCCTAAGAGGCTTCAGAGCAAGGAATGGTTGTTGCTAAATTCTCCCTTCAGTATCCCTCTCCATCTTCTTCCTTTTCAAATATATAATAATAAAATAATAATGATAATGATAATCAGGGGTCAGGTGGTGGCACACCCAATTAAGCGAACACATTATTATAAGCAAGGACTAGGTGTTTCTCTTTTTCTTTTTTTAAAATGTTATTCATTTATTTATTTCATAGATTCACAGAGGAACTGAGAGAGAATGGAAAGGTTGAGAGGGAAAGAGACACTTGTAGCATTGTTTCGCTGCTTGTGAAGCTTCCCCTCTACAGGTAAGGACCAGAAGCTTGAACTTGGGTCCTTGCACATGGTCATGTGCACACTAACCAGGAATATCATCTCCTGCCCTTTTCTCTCTTTCTCTCTCATTCTGTATACCCCTTCCTTCTTGATTTCTCTTTCTGCCAAGTATTAAATAAATAAATAACATGTAATCAAGATGTTGAAATTAACAAGGACAAACTACTAATTTAATAAATTAAATAAATACTGCAGACTATTCACTGTATCAGTGGGAATGATATAGTGACATTTTAAGAGATAAGCAACTATATTCCTAGCATACAACATTGTAAATTAATCATAACTCAATAAAAAATTTTAAAGTGTGTAAAGAAAACATATAGTAGATGATACAGGTTTATTTAGTTTGATACTATGTACAAAGCAGTCTCAGTAGTTTTACTTTTAGGATTTGTATGAAAGGATCACTATATAAATTTACGAGATCAATATTGCATCTTCTTTAGCAATAATGATATAGATCATTTATATTTTAAAATAGTATATGTGACACATAAATCTTAAAATCCTGTGTCTGAGTAATAAAAGGTCAGAAATTCTAACATGTATACCTGTAAACTATAAAAATTTAACCTAGAGGTCAGGCGGTAGCGCAGCGGGTTAAGCGCACAAGGCACAAAGCATAAAGACAAGCGCCAAGGAACGCGGTTTGAGACCGTTCTCCCCACCTGCAGGAGGGTCGCCTCATGAGGTGAAGCAGGTCTGCAGGTGTTTATCTTTCTCTCTCCCTCTCTATCTACCCCCTTCTCTCTCAATTTCTCTCTAATCTATCCAATAAAATTAAAAATGGCCTCCAGGAGCAGTGGATTCGTGGTGCAGGCACCAACCCCAACAATAACCATGGAGGAAAAAAGCAAAGGTTAACCTAGTGCAGGTAGAGCAGATCTTCAGCTCCTCACCCCTACCCAGCTGTATGATAGCTACTTTTCTTTAACTACAACATGAATGGAGCTTGAAGAAATCATGCAAAGTAAAATAAATCAGAAAAAGTACAGATAATGAATGATCCTACTCATAGAAAAGATATAAGAAGAAAAATAGGTGGGGAGGATACAGGCCAATTTCAGTTAGATATGGTCCAGTGCAGCAGACTCCTGACTCCAGAGGAGGGTGGGGATTGGAGAAAATGTGGGTGGGGTTAGGGAGAGGGAAGTGCCCTGTGACAGAAGGAAGGGACAAGCTGGTTGAGGGTGTGGTGCTAATACATATCATGTTGGAGATATGAAATTGTACTGCAGTGACAATAATCTTGCAAGTCAACATTTTCCCAATTAAGTATTTACAGATACCCATGTCCACTGGCTAATTTTTTTAGAGAGGGAAAAGAGAAGAGAAGAGAAGAGAAGAGAAGAGAAGAGAAGAGGAGAGGAGAGGAGAGGAGAGGAGAGGAGAGGAGAGGAGAGGAGAGGAGAGGAGAGGAGAGGAGAGGAGAGGAGAGGAGAGGAGAGGAGAGGAGAGGAGAGGAGAGGAGAGAGGGGAGAGAGATAGAGAGAGAGAGAGAGAGAGAGAGAGAGAGAGGAAATGCATGCTCCCTAGTTAAAATTTATGGACCCAGTAGCTTGTCCAGTTGAACACACATATTACCATGTTCAAGTTTATAACCCTGGTCCCCACCTGCAGGGGCAAAGTGAAGCAGTGCTGCAGATGCACATCTCTCTCTCTCTCTCTCTCCATCTCTCTCTCTCTCTGTCAGTATTATCTTTACTTATTTATTGGATAGAAACAGCTGGAAATAGGTAAGGAACAGACGGAGAGACACCTGCAGCCATGCTTCACCCCTCATAAAACTTTCCTCCTGCAGGTGGAGACCAGAGGCTTGAGCCCAGGTCCTTGTGTATTATAACATGTGCGTTCCACCAAATGTGCCAGCACTCGGCCCGATCTCTCCCTCTCTCCCTCCTGTCCTCTCTCAATTTCTCTCTGCTCTATCACATAAAATTAAATTAAAGCTGATAACAAATAAGTTGCCTAAAATGTAATTTAAACAAAACCCTATGTATTATTTCCAAAATAAGACAAGAAATAATAACACTGCCTGATCACTCATTTAAATCCATATACATGTGCATTTATTAAATCATTAAAGTTAACTTATTAGGTGTGTATCTTAAGTTTAATTATTAAAAATTATAATAAATATAAATTATAAATCTAAGTATTATATATTTTACTAGAGATTCATATAATAAAACTAATCTTTTGTTCTGGAGAGGTTAATTATTTACAATACAGTTATTAGGTAAATGCATAAAACAGCACATGTGTAAACTTCCTCATCTCACCAAGATAGGCGTCTGCAAAACACTCTCATCCCAAATTAGGTCCATCATCATATACCAGAAAAAGTGAAAGCTCTGCTCCCTTCCCTGTCCCCTCTCCACCCCCTCCCTGTTCTCCATTTAAACCTCCCAGAGTTAATTTCTTTGTTTCAGTGAGAGAGAGAGACCAGAGCAGTGCTCAACTCTGGCTTAAGGGACTGAACCTGGGACCTTAGAGGCTCAGGCATGAGAGTCTTTTGCATAACCATTATGCTATCTCCTCAGACCAATAAAGCTAAAACTTTAAGACTATGTTGCTGGGAGCTAGCCCCAGCAGGTTATTAGGGTCCTCTGAAGGGAAGGAGAGTCAGCATGAAGAAATGAAGAAATGAAGTGAGAGACATGTCAGCTGCTTCGAGTGCAGGAGAGAGGCACCTCTGCCCTCTGTCTGCAGAGGTTTGCTACTTGAACACTTTTCACCTGGATACAGCTGACATCATGCAAGACTATTTCTATTAACATTAAAAATAACTCCAGACATTATTATCACTATAGACATTATTATCATTATAGGCATGTTCTCCTTGAAAGTTCCCTTGGTCCAAGACAGCCTGCCCTCCCCTAGGTTTTGACCATCTATGTGGCCTTGGTGTGGTTAAAATAACTTCAAACATTATCCCCTTTGTTTCTGCTGTCTGTGTTGGGTTAGCATATCTTTTCTGGAGCTCTAGTAGCTTTTCTTCTTAACCCATTCTTGGATGGGTCTAACTAAGTAACACTTTTCTAATATTTAGCAAACTGTCTACTTAAAGAAATCTTCTGCTGAAAAGTAAGCACATACCACGGGGGCTCTCTTCTGGCTAACCTTAGCATAAATGAGTGTCCACTAACTTTTACCTATAAGAAAATTTACTAACTTCTACCCATAAACCCTTACATCAGCTATTAACTACACAACTATTATACATATGTCATAGATACCTGTAAGTGGAAGCAGGGTGTCTATGGGTGAAGGTAAGTGATAGCACCTCTTTATAATTAGATGGAGACCACAGTCTGTCACTTATACTATAAGCCACCCGTAGTTCTGACTTTTGGTCTGAGTCCAGCTAATTGAGAAGCTGTAGTGGTGACAAATATCTCTTTTTCTGAAAGCCTTTCAATGGGTACAGCAACTTCTGCTCCTAGGCCATTTTTGGTCTTGTTACACTCACTGCTATAATTGTTCCCCCTGGGGATCTCTTTTTATTGTTCCCAGGTAATATTTGTGTATTTTCAGTATAGCCAATAAGTCCTCAAATTATCAATGTAAAGATGAATAGCTTCAGTTTAGTTTTAGGACTTCCAGTTCTGCAGTTAGTCCTAGCCTGCTGGGCACTGTGCCATACAGCAGATGTGACTTCACCTCTGCCATTGTCCTCAGGTAATATTTGTGTTACTCAATATAGCCAATAAGTCCTCAAATTACCAATGTGATTGGAAACAAGAGGATGGATAGTTTCAGTTTAGTCTAGGACTTTCCACTTTTCAGTCAGTCCTAGCCTACTGGGGACTGTGCCATACAGCAGGCGTGACTCTGCCTCTGCCACTGTGTCATCTCAGAGCCGGGCGGTGGTGCAGTGGGTTAAGTGCAGGTGACACAAAGCTCAAGGACTGGAGTAAGGATCCCAGTTCAAGCCCCTGGCTCCCCACCTGCAGGGGATTTGCTTCACAAAGGGTGAAGCAGGTCTGCAAGTGTCTCTCTCTCCTCCTCCCTGTCTTCCCCTCCTCTCTCTCCATTTCTCTCTGTCCTATACAACAACAGTGATAACAATAATAATAATGACAATAAACACCAAGGGCAACAAAAGGGAAAAAATAAACACAATGTAATCTAAAAAATAGTAATAATAAAATACTATGTAATCTGTCCCAGTTTGTACAAACGACAGAATCAGGCCTATGGATTAGAAACCAAAGTTAACACTTTTCTCCACTTTCCCATGTTTATATAAACAAGAATCAAACTCTGCGAATCACCATAGTTACCTACAATGTGCATCAAGTGACAAGCATTAAATAGTTAACCCCAAACACTACACAGAATATTGAAAGGAAATGCAATATCAATAGAATATCTCAATCATTTGGATTGTCCTGAATAGATAAACCAATCTTCAAGGGAATGTGTTTAGTAGAATACAAAATTTTAGTCATACATAAAGACCTCATTGCTCTAGATTTGTTCTATAATAGTGTTTGTGATAATCAAAAGTCATTCTGATTGTGACACATTAAGAAAAAAGGAAAATGGGGCAATTATATGGATAAAACAAAACAGCACATTTTTTTGACCGAGTATTATGGCAGTTTTATGTAAAGCTGTTTTCACATACCTAAATTACCTATAGAAGTGTGTTTTTCCTCTTTGTCTCACTACACAATACTGAGTGTCTACACAATTACTAAATTATATATTGCCTTAAAATAATGACAATTATCTTCTTATATGCTGTGAGCTCTAATTGCTCTAATGATTAATCTAAAATAAAACTAGAGTTCTTAGCCACAACTGATAACTTTTTTTTTATGGTAAAAAATGACATTTGCTTTTTTTTTGTCTGAACTGTATGAAAGTAATTAGCAAACCCCATCACCACTGAATATCTTAGTATGTATTTCTAAAATAGGAACACATATAATCAAAATTAAATTAACCTATAAACATCGTGAAGCCAAACACAGTCTTAATGACTAATTCACCCAAAATGTCAAATTCTGTAACCCTAGCACATATAAGGAAGGAAGGGTTCTAACTGCAATTTAAGGTGCAAGCAATATAGGAGAAATGTGAAAATGTACCTTTTTTCTCATTGTTTTTCTGTCAGAGAATATTTATAGGGATAGAAGGAGCTGAAAACTATAGTTTTATCTAGGTCTTGAAAAACAGGAAGTGGTCTCAAGAAAACGGAAACGGGCATTGAGAGTATAAGGTCTTGTGACTTCCTTAAAGGTGATGCATTTTGTATATAGTTCTTCCTTCCTTATAAAGGATTTAAGCTCTGTTGCTTGCCCTGAGGCAAAAGGAAAGGAGAATCAAAGAGATATTATGGCTTTCTACTTCCTGTACTTTTTCTGTGAAATAGTTATAAGATATATACTGCTTCTCTAAGGAAGCTTCTACAGACAGAGTACTAGGAAGTTATTATCTGCTGCCTAGTGCAATTTATGTTACTATATTCCACTTTTAAAACTAAGAAACAAAAAGCATATTTAAGTATGGCTCAACAATCCCACACAAGTTTAACAAAGGAGTAATGAAGGATCAGAGAAATAGCTTATTGGGTAGAATGGAAACAGAGCATTATACAGGAGATGCTATGGCTTTAAAGGAAGCTTCCGATATCTCCTCCATGTCTCTGTAATTCTATTTGAATTTTGTAAGTGACCTGTGGTGCTGATACTGTGTATGGACAAGATGACTGTCAATAAGCTGTTGGACTCTTTCAAGCATGAAGTTCCCAGTTCAATCCCCAGCATTGCATATGCCAGAGTGATACTCTGGTTGTCTCTTCTAGTCCTCTTCTCTAGCATAAATAAGTAAGTAAATACTTTAAAATATGCAGATAATGGGGGCCGGGCGGTTGTGCAACGGGTTAAGCAGACATATCGCAAGCAAGGACCAGGATAAGGATTCCAGTTCCAGCCCCCTGGCTCCCCACCTGCAGGGGGATGCTTCACAAGCGGCGAAGCAGGTCTGCAGGTTTCTATATTTCTCTCCCCCTCTCTGTCTTCCCTTCTCTCCATTTCTCGGTCCTATCCAATAACAATGACAGCACAAACAACAACAATAGTAACAACAACGAGGATAAACAAGAGGGGAAAAATAGCCTCTAGGAGCAGTGGATTCTTAGTGCTGGCACAGAGCCCCAGCAATAACCCTGGAGGCAAAAATAAATAAATGAATATGGGTAGCATGTGGGAAATAATGTAATGGTTATGCAAAAGACCTCCATGCTTCAGCCCCCACCCTTGCTGCTCCAGATTCTGAGGGCAGTAGCAATGGAGACTCAGAGTTTCATTTGGTGAGTCTTAGGGGAGTCCTCTCCTCCCTTCAGCTGTCCTTTTTGTTGGTGAAACAGACTGGAGTTGGTGTCTGAACTGGTAAACTGCCGGAGTGTTACCAGCCACTTAATCTCTCTCTAGGCTCTTCTCTGTCCACGAGCCACACGTGTTTGCACTCACAGGTGATTTGGTGGGTTCCTGAAGTCGTTCTAGTCCTGTCTTGTTGCAGTCCCAGGTGGTCTCCTTTGATATTCCTAGCTGACCCGGGAGAGGAGACAAAATGTTTTTTTAAGGCTAAGCATATTTATTATTTTATTTTATTTTATTTTTATTTACTTACTTACTTACTTTTACCAGAGCACTGTTCAGCTCTGGTTTATGGTGGTGAGGGATTGAACCTGGCACTTTGGAGCCTCAGGCATGAAAGTCTCTTTGCATAATCATTATGCTATCTATCCCAGCCCAGCATATTTTTCTACTCTGCTTTTCTGTTTTTTTACTAATGAAATATGAGCTTTTTTCTTGTTGTTATTATTGAGAGGGTTAATGTTTTACGGTGCAATCATTGTCACATAAGTATAATTTCATTATGCATCAGGCCCCCAAAGGGTTGTTGATGGATTACATTCATGGATTACAAAGTTGCTTTTAATGTCTTATAATTTTTGACACATGAGCACAATTTCTTATCTTTCTGTGGTAAGTCTTTACAAAATACTCTCATGTTTAACTTAAGTCCCTTTCCACCAGCCTGCACTAGGATCCCCAAAACCTTTCCCAGTCCCCTCTTCTCCCTTTCTTCCCCAGGATTTTTTTTTTGGGGGGGTGCAGTACGCTACATCTAGTTCAAGTTTCACTTTGTGTTTTCCCTTTCTGTACTTGTTACTTAAGTTCCAACCAAAATGAGATCATTTAGCATTCACCTTTCTCCTTTTGTCTTATTTCACGTAACATGATTCCTTCAAGTTCCATCCAAGATGAGGCAAAGGAGGAGACCTCATAATTTTTAACAGCTGCAGAGTACTGATGTGTGTGTGTGTGTGTGTCACAACTTTTTTAGTCATTAGGCATTTAGATTGTTTCCAAATTTTGTCTATCTGAATTGTGCTGCTATGAACATAAATGTACATAGATCTCTTTAGTGTTTTGTTTTCCTGTTTATTTGTTGTTTAGATAGAAAGAGTGAATGAGACCATAAGGTCAAAGATCCCTTCAACTTGGTAGGGTCCTAGCTTTAACTTGCATTGTGTACATGGCAAAGCAGATCACTAGCCATGTGAGATAGTTCACCAGCCCATATAAGTCTCTTCAGATAGGTGCATTTGTTTCCTTTGAATATATCCCCAGGAGAATTGCTGGGTCATAGGGTAGGTCTATTTCTAGCATTCAAAGAAAACTCCAGATTTTTTTTCCACAGGGTTTAGACCAATTTACATTCTCACCAGCACTGAAGAAGTATTCCTTTTCCCCTCCACATCTTCACTAGAATTTTTGTTTCTGTCTTTTATGATGTATGACACATGTAAAGTGGTATCTCTATGTGGTTGTAATTGCATTTCTTTTGAATTACAGGTATTTAGCATTTTCATATGTCTGTTTTGTGGCCCTTTGTACCTCTTCTTTGATGAAGATTCAGCTCATATCCTCTCCCCCATTTTTAATGTGTTTGTTTGTTGCTGAGTTTTGTGGGTTCTTTCTGTATTTTGTCTATTAACTCTTCATCTGATGTACAACATGCAAAGATCTCCCACCCCACAGGAAAGCTATCTGTTTTAGTGGTGAATCCTTTTGCTTTTCGGTTTGAAATAGTTCATTTTCCTTGGACGTGGACTTGTTATCAAAGATGGTTTTTAAGCTAAGATTAAAAAAAAAAAGAGTTCTGGGAGTCAGGTGGTAGCACTGCGCTTAAGCGCAGGCGTGCGAAGCACAATGGCCGGCTCAAGGATCCCGGTTCGAGCCCCCGGCTCCCCACCTTCACAGGCGGTGAAGCAGGTCTGCAGGTGTCTATCTTTCTCTCCCCCTCTCTGTCTTCCCCATATCTCTCCATTTCTCTCCATTTCTCTGTCCTATCTAACAACGACAACATCAATAACTACAACAACAATAAAAATACAAGGGCAACAAAAGGGAAAAAAATAAATAAATAAATAATGAAAAAAATCTTAAATAAAAAAAAAGAATTATGCCAATGTTTTCCTCTAAATATTTGATGATTTCTTACCTACTATCCACATCTTTGATCCATTTGGAGTTTACTTATGTGCATGGTGAAATGTAATAGCCCTGTTTCATTTTTCTGCACCTTTCAACCAGTTTCCCAACACCACTTGTTTAAAAAAAAAAAAAAAAATCTTCCTTTCTCCATTTAATGTTTTGGACACCCTTGTCAAAACTTAGATGTCCATAAATGTAGGGGGCTTATCTATGGGTTCCCAGTTACACTGGTTATGTGGTTATGTCTATTCTTGTTCCAATATCAGGCAGTTTTGATTGTAATAGGGCCTAATACAGTTTGAAGTCAGAAGTTGTGATGCCTCTATTCTTACTTTTCTTCTTTTGCTCAAGATTACTTTGACAATCATAGGCATTTTCTTATTCCCAGATGCACTTTGGTATCTTTTGCTTGATTTTCATAAATAAATTTGGTGATGACTTCATGGGGATTGTAGATCTGTATACGATGCTGGGTTCAATAATAATGGTAATAATGATATTTTTATTGGGGAGATTAATGGTTTATGGTAGATATAGTTGTTGGCACATGTATAAAATTTCTGTTTTCTGTAAAATACTCTCACTCCCAGCCTAGGTCCCCCTCTACCATCATGCTCCAGTACCTAAAACACCCCTCCCCCAATCCTCAGAGTACTTTGGGATAATATACCAAGTTCTACTTTGTGCTTCTCCTTTCTACTCTTATTTCTCAACTTCTGTCCATAAGTGAGGTCATCTGGCTTATCTCACTTAAGACAATTCCTTCAAGTTCCATCCAAGATAAAGAAGGTGGATTCCTCATTCTTAACAGCTGAGTAGTATTATATTGTGTGTATATACCACAACTTTCTTAGTTATTCATCTGTTGTTGGATACCTAGCTTGCTTCCAGGCTTTGTGTAATCATTTTTGACCATGCTAGGATATTTTTACCTTTTGGTTTTTTAACAACTATTTCAAATTCTTTTTCTTTCTTTCTTTTTCTTTTTCTTTTTCTTTTTTTTTACTGTTTTAAATTCATGTTTTCTAGTTCCTCCTCGCTCATTCTTAGAAGATTATGTGCCCTTTCTTCGAAGGGAGGTTTGGTAGCACACTCTACGTATCACCCATGGAAGATGAGTTTTGACATTGGCACTTCCTGGAATGTTCCTAGCCATGACCACAGAATGTGAGCTCAGACCTACAGTGATGCAGAGGTTACATAGGCCCCTATGCTGAACATGGGCCCCAGATCAGATTGATGGGGCTTACAGTTAACAATATTTACATACTTTTTTCCATATTTGGGAGCTACTCTCTTCCCTGATCCAGCTTTCTGGTCCATTTTCCAACTATGACACTATCCCCCCAGGCGATAGCTTAGGTCACCTGCACATTAGATGTCAGACACAGGCAAAAACTAGTTGGTTCATGGGCTGCTTGGAATATACCTAAGATAGACCTACTAGCTTTTTCCAAAATGGAGACCCCAAATCTCCACCCTCAATATTCTTGCTTTTAGGTTCATAATTAGTCAATTTTTCCTGCTTGCTTTCTATCTTAACTCTTTTTCAGCCACCAGATTCCAGATCCTACCATGATGCCAACCGGACTTCCCAGGGCAGACCACCCACCATTTTTCCTGGAGCCCCACCTCCCCAGATCCCTGTCCCACTAGAGGGAGAGAGAGAGAGAGAGAGAGAGAGAGGGAGGGAGAAAGAGAGAGGCTGAGAGTATGGATCAACTTATCAATGCCCATGCTCACTGGGGAAGCAATTACAGAAGTCAGACCTCCCACCTTCTGCATTCCATAATGATTCTGGGTTAAAGAATAGGAAAGCTATATCAGGAGGAAATGGGATCTGGAGTTCTGGTGGCAGGAATTGTGTGGAATTGTACCTCTCTTTATCCTATGTTCTTGCCAGTGTTTCCATTTTATAAATAAAAGCTTTTTTAAAAAGATTATATGCCTTTAGGAGCTAAATAAAATTTTAAATCTATTTTCATTGCATTACTGTTTATAACAGTCAAAATATGGAGACAGCCTAAGTGTCCAATGACAAATGAGCAGATAAGATGTGATACATAGTAATACCACATGATTATAAGAAAAAATAAACTCTAGCATTTTTCAACAACACGGATTTAACTAAACTAAGTCATACTAAGCAAAATAGCTCAGAAGCAAAAAGACAAATACTGAATGATTATGCCATTCATATGTGGGGTAGAGAGACATAAAGAAAGGGAACAGACAAAACCAAGCATGAACAAACACTTAGATTTTGAATTACCCAAGTGGAATGTGGATTTGGAAGGATGGAAAGGGTCAGAGGGATTATGTTGGAGGGACATTGAAACTTTGGTGGTGGATGTAATGTGGTAATACATATTTCAAAATGTGTAATATTAAACTCCTAAAACAAACAACCTTATAAACAAATTTACCTCAATGAAAAAAATTACAGTGGATAACTAACTGGCAAAATAGCTCACTTAGTTCACTGCTTTGTCACATGTGCAACCCAGGTTTAAACCCCTTTGAAGGAAGCTTTGCTGCTCTGGTTTTTTTTTCTCTCTCTCTCTCCCCCCCACCCCCACCCCCACTTCTCTTTTTCTATCTAAAAAGTTCAGCCTACAGTGGTAAACTCTAAAAATTATTTAAAAAATAATAATTATCTGTATTTTAATTCACTCACTAATTTATCCAACAAAATTTATGAAATTCCTTACCCAAGCATTGAGTACAAAGGACAGGCAAGCCCTTGCCTTTTAAGTCTTCTTTATGAGTAATATTCTTATTAATATCATCATATTCAATCTACTCTATACTAGAGAGGAATTTCTCCATCCTAACATTTACAAAGATTTTATAGATGGTTTTCTATGTTGCTGGTGTGACTAATGACACCAGTTTGACAGAAAATCACCTCAAAGTTTAGTTTTATGTCTTTTCTCGTACTCTTAGCACAAGTCTGTTTATTACAGCTTTCAAAATGTGCTACACCTAAGGCCCTCACTTACAAGAAAACCATGAAAGCACAGAAATTTCATTCCTAGAGAAATATAGCTGAGAAACCAGGGTCTTGCCCACAGCAGAAGGCACAATCATGCCTCTGAATCTAGCTAATCTAGCTTACCTCATACTTTTTCTTATCTTCAAAGAATTTTGATCATAACTCACCTTCTAGAAATGTCCATGCTTCTGAAAATGCTATTCTTTTTTCCATCTTATTTTCTTCTATCAGCCTTAATATCTATTCTAATAACATAGGACTGCATTTGTCAAAAAGATAAATAACATCATCATTCAAAGGAGAATATGAGGTATTATTTTATAATACAAAACATTTAAGAAATCTATTCTCTTCCTTCAAATAAAGCAAAACTATCTAAGAACACCATGATCCTATCACAACTGGATAACACATATGAATCCCCATGATGGAAAGTTATCTATTTAAATTACCCTTCTGCAAATCTAATAATTTTTATCTCAATGCATTAAGGTTTCTCTTTATATATTCTTTTTACATATATTTAGATACCTATCAAGGGTATACCTCTCCAACAGATGTATTTCTCCATTACTTACCTATTAATATCAAAAGAGATGTGAACACCAAAACAAAGCACAGGTTATTACTGAATTATGGAAAATTTGGTTCACTTATTTGAGAGTCATATATAATAGTTTCAGTCATTTAGAGAAACAGATGTCACTTAAGATATTGTAATGAAGAATTAAATCATCAGTATAGACTTGACATTTAGCTTCTAGTAGAATATACTCCCAAAACTTCCCTTTCAAAGAGTAATTTCAAGTTTATATAGTTGAATAAAAGAAATAACTATGATTAAAGTTATATCTTATTATCTGACCCCCAGTAAGAAATAACACAATGAAAACATTTTCTATTCCAACTCTTAGATTACTAAAAGAAATATTTGCTTTTTACAGACTAAATCATGCTCAAAATCTTTCCTTTGCTCTACAAACTCAGATCTTCCCAGAAAAGACTATGTTACAGTTTTATTTCTTCCTAGTGATGAACAATTTGCCAAGCACTCTAAAGTAAAAAAAAAAAAAAAAAAAGTCCTTGAATTTTAAAATGATTCATGTACTTCATTTACTGAGAGAAGAAAAAAAAAAGTGTTTGTTTTATTTATCATTCCTTTCCCTAAACACTTCTGGTCCATGATTCCCTAACCCAATAATGACTATAACAACTGTTATTCTAGGATAAAAAGAAAAAAGATAAGAAAAAGCATTTGGATTGTATTAGACTTAACTGAAAACACCAAAAAGTAAATTATTAGGAAAGGAGGCCTGGTCTAACTTTATTCATCTGCATCTCATATTTTCAAATTTCTTAGTTAATTTGCTGGAAACTTATCATTATCCTCAGCAATAAAGTTTGCAGAATGCATAGAACTAGAAACATACATGAAAATCCCAAACTGTATTTTATCAACATATTCAATCTTGTAATTTCACAGGAAGTCAAATTTCACAGAAGGCAAAATTGGAAAAACTAGGGAAAGAGACAGGCAGGCTGGGAGTATATATCAAACTGTCAATGCCCATGTTCAGCAGGGAAGCAATTACAGAGGCCAGATCTTCTACCTTCTGCATCCCACAATGCCCTTGGGTCTATACTCCCAGAGGATTAAAGAATAGGAAAGCTATCAGGGGACGGGATGGGATATGGAGTTCTGGTGGTGGGAATTGTACCCCTATTATCCTGGTTTTGTCAATGTTTTTATAAATAAGAAAATTTTAAAAGACAGAAAAAAAGAAATTGAATCAATCATCAAAAAACTGAGGTGATTACTTTTAGAGCAATATGTAATGAGATGAAAAATAACAAATGGATGGTTTCATTCATATTGTGGAACCTAGAGATCTGTAAAATAAGATCTGCCAAAAAAAAGTTCAAATAGAAGCAAGGAAATTGTTTGTAATAATTATAAGAACTATTATGGTGATTTTCTTTGGAAGGGTAGGAATACATGGAGGGTAGGAATACATAACCCTGGTGGTACACATATGGACATCTGATCTTTGAGAAAGTTACCCAGACTATTAAGTGGGGAAAGTAGAGTCTCTTCAACAAATGGTGTTGGAAAAAAATGCGTTGAAACCTGCAGAAAAATGAAACTGAACCACTATATTTCATCAGACACAAAAGTAAATTCCAAGTAGCTCAAGGACTTGGATGCTATACCAGAAACTATCAGATACTTAGATGAAAATATTGGCAGAACTCTTTTCCACATAAATATTAAAGACTTATTCAATGAAATAAATCCAATTACAAAGAACACTAAGGCAAGAATAAACGAATGGGACTACATTAAATTAAAAAGCATCTGCAGGGCAAAAGAAACCACTATCCAAAGAAACCCCTCACAGAATGGGAGATCTTTACATGCCATACATCAGACAACAGTTTAATAACCAAAATATATAAAGAGCTTCCCAAAGTCAAAAAGAAAACAAATGACCTCATCCAAAAATGGGGAGAGGACATGAACAGAATACTCACCACAGAAAAGATCTGAAAGGTCCAGAAGCACATGAAAAAATGCTCCAAGTCATTGGTTGTCAGAAAAATGCAAATAAAGACAATAATGAGATACCGCTTCACTCCCGTGAGAATGGCATACATCAGAAAAAGTAGCAGCAACAAATGCTGGAGAGGTTGTTAGGACAAAGGAACCCTCCTGCATTGCACGTGGGAATGTCAATTGGTCCAGCTCCTGTGGACAGCAGTCTGAACTCTCAGAAGGCTAGAAATAGATTTACCCTATGATCCTACAATTCTTCTCCTGGAGATACATCCTAACAAACCCAACCTACCCATCCAAAAAGATCTGTGTACACCTATGTTCATAGCAGCACACTTTGTAATAGAGAAAACTTGGAAACAACCAGGTTTCCAACAACAGATGAGAGGCTGAGTAAGTTGTGGTCTATATACACAATGGAATACTGCTCACCTATTAAAAATGGTGATCTTACCATTTTCAACCCATGTTGGATGGAGCTGAAGAAATCATGTTAAGTGAGATAAGTCAGAAACAGAAGGATGAATAGGAGATGCTCTCATTCACAGGCAGAGGATGAAAACAAGATCAGAAGAGAAAACACTAAGCAGAACCTGGGCTGGTGTTGGTGTATAGAATCAAAGTAAAAGACTCTGGGGTGGGTAGGGGGAGAGTACAGGTCCTGGAAAAAGATAACAGTGGGGGCTGTATTGTTATGTGGAAAACTGAGCAATGTTATGCATGTACAAACTATAGTATTTACTGTAGACTATAAAACATTTATCCCCCAGTAAAGGAAAAAGATGTCAAAAAAAAAAAAAGAACTCTGGTGGTGAGTGTGGTGTGGAACTACACATTGTAATCTTATAATCTGGTAACAAACTATTAATAACATTAAATTAAAATATAATTTTACATTAATATTTATTTAAAAATAAATAAAATAAAATGCTCACACTGTGAAACATTATCTTTGCTCTGAGGAGGGGAAAAAAATCGCACAGGCTGTGCTCAGAATATTAGAAGGCTTCTGAATAGTTCTGAATACAGATATATTTAGATCTGTTCATTAACTTTGAATTGATAGATATAACCAGAGAAATTGGATAACTTCAACATTGCAATAAGAAACATGACAACCAAAATACAGCATGTTTTACCAAGCGCTTTGTTTCTTTTAGATAAAATCAGAAGTACACTATAATAAGTATCTCTATACCAAGGGAACTTAAATTTTTATTAGTGACATACAAGTTTGCAGGAGAATAGGAGTATACCTCTGTGCCAGTCACACCAATATGCCCCATACCCAAACTCCCAAGGGTAAGCATCATAGTTCTCCTAAGGTCTTAGAAATGAGTGGCTACATTTTTTTTTTATAAGATCAAGTGTTTCAATTCTCTATATTCCACATATGAGTGAAGACATCCAGTATTTATATCTTTTTATAAATTAAATTACTCATGAGTTTTACATTTCTGTAATGTAAATAAAACAGAATAAGCTGAATTGACATACAAAAAATCTGAGTAAATAAATAAATACAAAAACACAAAATAAATAAATAGTATTTCTTTTTTCTAATTGGTCCATGTAGCTGTCAATACAATACAATCCTAGCTTTATCCCTCAAAAATATTATCAGAGACAGTGACAGACAGCATCAGATTTTCATGCATGTGGCACCAAAAGTCTCTGATTTAATCCCCAACATAACTACAAGCCAGTGTTTTGGGGGAAAATTTTTACTATAGTATTTTTTGTTCTTTTTTTTTTTTTTTTTTTTTTAGAAACATCAAAGGACAACTAAATTATCTCATTAAACCAGTGGTACTTAACTGGGGGGAAAAAAACATTTCCGGTGTTCAAATTTTGGCATGTAACAGAGTCCTTACAATAGCTTCCGAGCTATTTGAATTCAGCTTTATTGATTTGAAATTACCCTAGTCTAGTCTAGTATTTGATCTTCAGTATCTTCCAGAAGAAAAGTAGCAAGGCAAATAATGCACACACAAGGATTTCCAGGCTCTTTTTGACTATAGATAACAAAGCAAACAGGAGGAGTATCTGAAAAGGGGTATCTGAAAGTGTGGATTCATCCAAGCTTAACGTGCTAGATATAAGGCAGTGGAAGGTAATGAATAATTGTACCACATTTCCTGAAACTCAATGGAACTTGAAGCATAGGAAGTAAAAGCAATAGTAAGGTATTTTTCAGAGCACCCTGAAGGTTAAGTTGGTTCTAAATACCAAGTAATAGGAACTTTTTTCTTCCCTTACCACGTTTTGAGACATGTTCAAGTACCTTTCCAAGAAATTATAAAAATATTATTCATCACTCTCATAATCGCCAGATACGTTGAATAAAGCATCTTCTGACTTATTTTAGTGCTGTGATGTTAATTATACTGTACTAAGAGTAGTTAGTAGTCTCACCCCCAGTCTTTCAACTTAATTGTGAATTCAGTAAATACTATAGTGTTACTTTAGATCATTGCAGAAAGGATAATCTCAAAGCCTGGCTTAATGTCTTGTTTTGTTTTTTCCTGAGGAAAGAACCTCAAAAGAACTTGGGGTTTATAGTGCACATATTAGGTCTTCCTAAAAACAAATAAAATCACCCAAGAATATGCAGTTTCTTGACTTAATTTTTACTCAGAGATTTTAATTCTTCTTCTAGCATTTGCCCTTCTTCCATAGCCAGTCAACAGCGTCAGGTTGAGCCTGATGTAAAGTTTAGAGACCTCCTTTGAATCTGGAGAGGTGGCAGTCGTTGACTATGTGGGTCATAGTCTGTCTGTAGCTGCAGGGGCAGTTCAGGACGTCTCTGGCTCCCCAGCGATGGAACATATCAGCGCACTGGCCATGGCCTGTTCGATAGCGATTGAGGAGGGCCCAGTCATAACGTGCTAGTTCAAAGCCGGGTTGAGGCTTGCAGGGGTCTGTGAGGAGGTGTTTGTTCTTTACCTCAGCTGACTGCCAACTCTGTTTCCAAGAGTCTGGAACAGAGAAGTTCAGTGTAGGTGTAGGGGACCAGATTGGGTGACGAGACGTCAAGCGTTGGACAGGGTGGGCGAAGATATCCGAGTATATTGGCAGGTCCGGTCGAGCGTAGACGTGGGAAATGAACTTAGATGATGCTGCATCCCGACGAATATCTGGCGGGGCGATGTTGCTAAGAACTGGCAGCCATGGAACCGGGGTGGAAGGGATGGTTCCAGAAATTATCCTCATGGAGGAATATAATTTGGAATCGACCAAGTGGACATGGAGGCTACGGAACCATACTGGGGCACAGTATTCTGCAGTGGAATAGCATAATGCCAGAGAGGATGATCGCAGTGTGGAAGCGATCGCGCCCCATGAGGAGCTGACCAGTCTTGCAATGATGTTATTCCTCGTGCCCACCTTTGCTGCGGTTTTTATGAGATGTTCGTGAAATGACAGAGTGTGATCGAGAGTAACGCCAAGATAGACTGGCTGGGCTTCATGCCGTATTCTCGTATTGCCAAGCTGCACATTAAGCTCACGCGAGGCCGAGGCATGGTGTAGATGGAAGACAGATGATACCGTTTTTGCAGTGCTAGGGATTAGTCGCCATTTTTTACAGTAATCAGATATCAGAGACATGTCTTTCGTGAGTGTTTCCTCAAGGATGTCAAACTTGGATGCCTGAGTTGCACAGCAGATGTCATCGGCGTAGATGAACTTCCTTGAAGAAGTTTCTGGGAGGTCATTGATGTAAATATTAAATAGCGTAGGAGCCAGAACAGAGCCCTGGGGGAGGCCACTTGAGACAAGTCTCCATCTGCTAGACTTGTCACCCAGATGCACCCGGAATCTTCTGTTTTGGAGAAGAAACGATATAGTGTTGGCCACCCATGGAGGCAGGCATCTTGAGATCTTGACTAGGAGACCACGGTGCCAGACCGTGTCATAGGCTGCTGTGAGATCAACAAAGACAGCACCCGTCTTTAAATTCTTCTGGAATCCATTTTCAATGTAAGTTGAGAGGGCCAGGGCTTGTTCACAGGTAGATCTTCCTGGGCGGAAACCAGCTTGGGCGGGTGATAGGAATTTCTCTGTAAGAGGAGAAATACATGACAGAAGCAGCCTCTCAAGGAGTCTGTAACACACAGAGAGGAGAGAAATTGGTCTATAGCTGGCGGCCAGTGTTGGGTCTTTCTTTGGTTTCAAAACCACTATAATCTTCGCACGATGCCAAACTTTGGGGATAGACTCAGATTCCAAGATATGGGACAAGAATGAAGCGAGCCACTTCTTTGCCGCGGGACCCAGGTTAAGAATGAGTTCTGGGGTGATGTTATCATAGCCAGCAGCTGTTCCCGGTTTAACCCTCTTCAAAGCGTCTTCCAGTTCAGACAGTGTAAAGGGAGAGAGTTTTGGAGATGGACAAGATAACCGGAAGTGGGATGACCACTCATAATTTCTCTTTTCCAGACTGGGTCGATCTTAGCACGTTCAACTTGAGTTAGGTGACTGGCCACTGAGTTTGGAGATACGGGAGGATGGGAGATGGGAGAGGGTTGGCTACTGGTACCCAGTCTGTGAAGAAGCTTCCAGGCCTTCCTACTTGAGTGGGTGAAGTTCAGACTTTCCGTGAGTTGTTGCCAGTGGGCTTGGCGTGCTGCATCCAGGGAGGCAATGAGATGGTCAGCCACATCTGGGTCACCCGACTCATCATACTGCTTTAGTAGTTGCTCGCATTCAGCATCAAGACAAGGCGTATAGTTAGCACGTCTCCCACAAGGAATGGCTTGGGAAGCTGCTTTGAAGATGGCTTGGCGGAAGCGCCTGTAGGAATCTTCAGAGGGGATAGAGTTAATTGGAATTGCAGGAATAGATTTGTTGGTAAGATCACTGAACAGACGCCAGTTTGCTTTCTGAAAGTTCCATCTTAGTTTCTCTGAGCACAGAATCAGTGGGAGCTGGAGACCAATGTGGATGATAGCTGGGCGGTGATGACTGTGCGGGAAGATCTTGAGAACTTGTCTCATAGCGGGAAAGGCTTGGCCGTTGACTGTGCTAATCCAGCACAGGTCGGGTGACGAGTCTTTATTCCATCTAGCACTGTGAAAAGAGCCTGGCTGTTTGGGATCATATAATAGGGAGAGGTCATTCGCTGAAGCCCAGTCAGCTAAGATAGAGCCGTCAGCACAAGTGGAGGAATATCCCCAGTCTTGGTGATGACTATTAAACTCACCAACATAAACAGCTGGGTGATTCGGGCTAGGGAGGACCTCATTATCCCATGAGGCACTGGGAGGCTTATATACGTTGATGAGCTGAATAGTTCCAATAGTAATGGAGTCGTAGAAGAGGCCGTGTGGTAAACGTCCACAAGACACGATTTGGTGTAGATGGCTCGGTCGTGTTTAGGATGGAGATTATAGCATATTAAATCGAATCCACTGATGGTTGATGGTAAATCGAGCAGCTTCATCGACTGCTATATGTGTTTCTTGTAGGCAGATAACATCTGCCTGATGCTGTATCGCCAATTGACCGATAAGAACGCGTTTGGCAAAGGACAGCCCCTCAACATTAAGTTGGAGGACTCGAAGAGCAGGACCAACAGCTTGAAAGCTGTCAGGAGCTGCTTGTTGCTGGCTTTGAAAGTGACTAGGATCCATGTGGATTCAGTCGGCTAGGAAGGATCGTCAGTTTCCCCAATGAATGGGTACTCACGAGATGCACCATGGGAAGGTCAATCCAATGCACCCAATATAATGATTTTAAAAATGATGAATAGCATTAAAGAAATATTTTTCAGAAAATTTATTTAGGGTAACTGCATCCTCTGTTGTCAACCAATGCTATTGTTTTTGTATGTCAAAAGTTTTTGCAACTTTGTACCCTCTCTCCTCTGGAATAAAACCGACAAACTGTGGAGTAAAAAGAGCAAAAACTTTGAGCAGAGATTCACACACAGACTTTCATGCTTAAAGCACAGGAAATCCTGGTTCAATCCTCACCACTTCATTAAGTCAAAGTTGATCAGTGTTAGAGAGAGAAAGAGAGAGAGAGAGAGAGAGAGAATTTTTTTAAATATCTGAATATGGGCCCCAGATCAAACAATGGGATTTACAGTAAACAATATTTATATACTTTTCCCATATTTGGGAGCTATTCTATTCCCTGATACAGCTTTCTAGTCTTATTCCCAACTCTGACACCATCTCCCGAGACAATACTTTTGGTTCACCTGCTTGTAAGCTGGGCTCAGGTAAAAATTAGTAAAGTCATGGTCCCGTTGGAGTATACCTAAGACAGATTTACTAGCTTTTTCAAAACAGAGACCCCAAATCTCATCTACTATATTCTTGTCTTTAGGTTCCTGGTTATTGAACAATTTGTTCTACTTTATATCTTAATGCTTTTTCAGTTACCAAGTTGCAAATACTACCATGATGCCATCCTGACTTCTCTGGGCAGATAACTGTACCAGTATGTCCTGGAACCCCACCTTCCCAGAGCCCTACCCAACTAGGGAAAGGTAGAGACATGCTGGTGGTATAGATTGACCTGTCAAAGCAGTTACAGAAACCAGACCTCTGACCTTCTGCGTCCCAAAGAGATCTTTGGTTCATATTCCCAAGGGGATAAAGAATAGGGAATCTTCTAACAGAAGGGATGGGATGTGGCACTCTAGTGACCATGTGACCTGACTTTATTCACAAAGAAAAAAGAAAAGAAAAGAAATTCAAACATATTGTTTATATGTGGTTCCAAACAGAGAAAAAAATAAAAGCAATGCCATTAGCAACATTCTCATGTGCCTACGGTCATTGGGCATCTTACAAGTCTCAATATAGTTAAATTTCTAAAATATTTTTACTGACTTCCCAAGACTGCATCTTCTACAAGCACAAGAAAAAAACTAGGTTTTACTTTGGGGGTTATGCTTGATCTTTTTCTGTTTCCTCTTGGTTTCACAGAAATAGTCCAAATTCAAGATAGATGAGGGACTAGAGAAGACTGAGAACAGTTGGTGGTATTGTCCATGGAAGCCATATCTGGAGAATAGTTATCAATCTCATGGAAACATACATAAGACAACCTTTTGTTTTGTTTTGTTTAATGAATGTCATATAGAGCAGACAGCTTCAGGTGGCACATACAGCCAGTCAAGTAAACTTAAACACTCATGATCAAAGGTACTGACATATACCTCCATCCACTCTTTTGCCTCTCACTCTTAAGAAAATGTGTGTCACATGCAGTGGAATGTGCAAAGAGACTTCACTTATAAGCACAAATATTACAGAATTACTTACAAGAGTAAAAAATTAATATTTTTTAAATTTATTTTTTATTTAAGAAAAGATAAATTAACAAATGCATAGGGTAGGAGGAGTACAACTCCACACAATTCCCACCACCCAATCTCCATATCCCACCCCCTCACCTGATAGCTTTCCCATTCTCTATCCCTCTGGGACCATGGACCCAGAGTCCTTATGGGTTGCAGAAGATGGAAGGTCTGGCTTCTGTAATTGCTTCCCCGCTGAACATGGTCATTGACTGGTCAGTCCATACTCCCAGTCTGCCGCTCTCTTTCCCTAGTAGGGTGGGTCTCTGGGGAAGTGGAACTCAAGGACACATTGGTGGGGTCTTCAGTCCAGGGAAGCCTGGCCGACATCCTGATGGTATCTGGAACCTGGTGACTGAAAAGACAGTTAACATACAAAGCCAAACAAATTGTCTAGCAATCATGGACCCAAAGGTTGGAATAGTGGAGAGGAAGTGTTAGGGGGCTACTCACTGCAAACTCTAGTGTACTTCTGCTTTCAGGTATATATTTTGCACTAGTTTATGGATACGTGTGAACATATGTTCTCTCTCACAGAAACTGGTGTATATCAAGGTTTTGGGACTTTGTTAGAAAGTGAACCACCTGAGATGGAATTAGAGAATACTATGTAAGGAAAGGTTTCACACGAGTAATGAAGCTGAAGGGTTGTCATTCCACACGTGATGTCTCTGGACACAGTCTGAGCTAAAGCATGTTGAGGTGGCAATCATTGTGTTAATTAGGTTGCAATCGACAGATGCAATATTATTTGATATGAGTTGGGGGAGGCATACAGGAAAGTGGGCCATATCCAAAGGTTCAAGGACTGGGGAAAGTAGAGGCACTATAGTGGAGATGTGAGGTTCCTGCTGTCTTAGGGTTCAAAAAGACAATCGATAGTTAATGCTATCATCACATTATTTGGTAATTGGGTTAACTTTGAAAAGTCCTTTTGTTAGGGTTTGCTGTACAGTACCCAGCATCTTGAATATAGCTGTGCTATTGCTTGCTTCTGATCTACTTGGTCTAGGCTTTTGAGAGAGTCCACACATCAAATACACATCCTATATATTAAAAAGAATCAGTCTGTGTTTTAAAAACTTCGAGACATACAATTAATTTTCCCCCTCTCATATTAATTGTCTAGTGATTTATATGACTACACTTTACTAGGAGTGTACATAAACACCATTCCCACCACCAAAAGACAGTGACCCATCCCTCCCACCCACTCCCACCCCCCATTGTCCCAGGAAGCTGCATGTCTACCCCTCACCACAGGGTTTTTACTTTGGTGCCCTACTTACAATTTAGTCAGGTCCTGCTTTTAGTTTCCCTTTCAGATCTTCTTACTCAATTTCTGTTGATAAGTGGGATCATCCCATACTCATCTTTATCTTTCTGATTTAGCTCACTTAACATAATTCCTTCTAGCTCTGTCCAAGATGGGTCAGAGAAGGTAGGTTCATTGTTCTTATATATATAGCTGCATAATATTCCATTGTGTATATATACCACAGCTTTCTCAGCCACTCATCTGTTGTTGGGCACCTGGGTTGCTTCCAGGTTTTAGCTATTATGAATTCTGCTGCTATGAAATTGAAACTGTTATTAAGAATCTCCCCAACAACAAAAGTCATGGACCAGACGGCTTCACAAACGAATTCTACAAAACTTTCAGGAAACAGTTAGTACCCATACTTCTTAAGCTTTTCCATAAGATTGAAGAAACAGGAATACTCCCTTCCACCTTCTATGAAGCCAGCATCACCCTGATACCAAAAGCTGATAGGGACAGAACAAAAAAGGAAAACTACAGACCAATATCTTTGATGAACATAGATGCCAAAATATTAAACAAGATCTTATTTGAGAGTCATATATAATAGTTTCAGTCATTTAGAGAAACTCACTTAAGATATTGTAATGAAGAATTAAATCATCAGTATAGAAGAATTAAATCATCAGTATAAATGTCAATATAGTATTGACATTTAGCTTCTAGTAGAATATACTCCCAAAACTTCCCTTTCAAAGAGTAATTTCAAGTTTATATAGTTGTTTATATAGTTGAATAAAAGTTTATATAGTTGAATAAAAGTTTATATAGTTGAATAAAAGTTTATATAGTTGAATAAAAGTTTATATAGTTGAATAAAAGTTTATATAGTTGAATAAAAGTTTATATAGTTGAATAAAAGAAATAACTATGATTAAAGTTATATCTTTAATTATATCTTTAATTATATCTTTAATTTTTTTTTTTATTTTTTTATTTTTTTTTTTAATTTTTTATTTAAGAAAGGATTAGTGAACAAAAGCATAAGGTAGGAGGGGTACAACTCCACACAATTCCCACCACCCAATCCCCATAACCCACCCCCTCCCATGATAGCCTTCCCATTCTCTAGCCCTCTGGGAGCATGGACCCAGGGTCGTTGAGGGTTGCAGAAGGTAGAGGGTCTGGCTTCTGTAATTGCTTCCCCGCTGAACATGGGCGTTGACTGGTCGGTCCATACTCCCAGTCTGCCTCTCTCTTTCCCTAGTAAGGTGTGTCTCTGGGGAAGCTGAGCTCCAGGACACATTGGTGGGGTCTTCAATCCAGGGAAGCCTATCCAGCATCCTGGTGGCATCTGGAACCTGGTGATTGAAAAGAGAGTTAACATATGAAGCCAAACAATTTGTTGAGCAATCATGGATCCCAAGCTTGGAATAGTGGAGAGGAAGTGTTAGGGAGGTACTCACTGCAAACTCTAGTGTAATCCTGCTTTCAGGTATATATTTTGCAGTAGTTTATGGATACGTGTGCACATACGCTCTCTCTCACAGAAACTGGTGTATGTCTAGGTTATGGGACTTTGTTAGAAAGTGAACTACCTGAGATGAAATTAGAGTGTACTATAAAAGGAAAGGTCTCACCCGAGTAATGAAGCTGAAGGGTTGTCATTCCACACGTGAAGTCTCTGGATACACTCTGAGGTGAAGCATGTTGAGATGGCAATCGTTGCTTTGGTTAGGTTGTGATCGGCGGATGCAATATTATTTGGTTTGGATTGGGAGACTATATCTGTATGGTTAGATTACAGTTTAAAATTTTTCTTCCAGCTATACATATTTTGGATAGCTTTTATATTTTAAACATTTTAAAAAGCAGTCATTTATAAACATAGTTCTTAGTGGCAAGAGAAGGAAGGAAGAAAAGGAAAATGTGCTTACAATTTTTTTCAGTGCAACTAAGAAATAATCAACATTCCATTAAAGTTGTGCTTTATCTCTTTAAGGTCACAATACATTATAATTTGTTAGAGTAAAATGATGCCTTGCCTGAAAATTTTTAATGCATTTAAAATGTGATTAAATTTTCTAGAAACCAAAATCATACCTCAATTTAGAGTTTCTGGTTTCAGGTCCAAGATGGCAAATTGATGATACACACTATCTCTTCTATAATCCTACTAAAATGATTGAAAATTGATGGAGAAGAAAAGTAGAACAGTACAGGAAAGTCAAAAAGGAATGACTACTGGCTAGAAATTTCGATGGGGTAGTAATAGAATGAAATTAGGGAAAAGAGTCAGAGAAAGTACAATCTAGCACTTCAGAAATAGGTATGAGATTGCAGAGAGAGGCAGAAGAACATAATAGAAAGATACGTGGCAGAGAGCTTGGACTATAGTGAGCAAATCAATGAATAACGTGATTAATGAGACTGCTATCATATTATGTCACTGCTCAAGACATCCAAGTGTGAGTATGTATGGACAAGGACCTGTATATTCAGTTTCCTGCTAGACATTTTTAGTTGCAGGACCTCAGACATCTCAAATTCAGTGTATTAAGGGAGAAAAAAATCATCAATTTTCCTTCCCAACACTTAGATCGACTCTTAATTAACCCTAAGTTAAGAAATGTTTGTATCATTCTTGCACTCTTTCCCTGTTACTACATTACAACAATTAATACTTTACAGTTCTGTGTATATGTGCTTATTATGTCTTTACCTTTCCATTTGAATGATTCAGATTTCGATCATTGTTGTCACACAATGAAGCAATGACGCCAAAAGAACAGGGCTGCCTCCGATATGATTCTAGAGGAAGAAGTGAACTTAAATTGATAAACTGAGTTAAGTAGAAGGTAATAATTCTCAGCACTCTATTTTATGAGCTGATTTTCAAGCAAGTTAATATATTCAAACTGAATTTTCAAAAGAAAGGACTACTAGCAGAAAACCATATTCTTATTTCTGCTTGCTTGCTTTGGTCCTTCAGAGCAATAAGAACAGTTAAAAAAAAAAAACCTCTTACAAGCTTTTTTCCCGTTTTTTTAAAACACTCATATCACTAATTAATGGAAGGTAGAATAAAACAGAAGAAGAATAAAAGAATATTAGTTCTATTGCCTTTACCAAAACAACATTAGCTTTGACCTGAAAATAGTCTTCATAGAATCATTCTCTCATATATATTAATCTTCAAGGGAATCTCTCATGCTATACATTGTGACTGTAAATCACTGAAATGTAATATTCTAAAATCCACAATCTCTGATGCAAGAATCTCTTTGGTGTGACTCTCAGTTTTATAGAATTTGCAAAAATATTTTAAACAGATATTAATCTTCAGCCTTCTGTCCATTTCCCCTTGCTAGCTTACATAAGTCCCCAGCTATACGTTACTACTTGATTTTTATGATAATGGACTGCTATAATACCATTCCCTGTGCTTTCCACAAAAATGTTTACTTCCTCAGTGCAGAATAAAAGTCCCAGAATTCTATTTGTTGCTTATTCAACTTATTGAACAGTAGTTTTTCACTGTCACTAATTAAATATTGTATGACAGTGTTTATAAAGCTGTTAAAGTATTATTAAAATATGCTCCATTGCAGTCATTTTATTTAGGTTTAGTAATCCTACTATCAAGTATGGAGAAATGAGAAAATATACATTAGTAATCAGTATTCTGGTATGTTACAGTTTTCATTGTGAGCAGCTCAGATTTCTAATATTCTAACATTTGTGTCCATGACTTTTTGCCAGTATGACCACAGTCACACCTCTAAGTGGAATTTCCATCCTAAAACTATGATCTGTCTAATGTCCTTCCCCCAATCCACAATTAGATAGCAGATGGTGAAAATGACGCAGAATAAATTTGTTGGGTCGATTTTTAAAAGACAAAAGCAGTCAACCAGACTGTCGACTACGTTGGCACTGAGCCTTGTGGTTAGGTTAGGAGGAATTGTCACTGCGTGAGTATGCAGATAATTTGAAATTGAACTATACAAGAGTGGAGAGGATATTGTGAATCATTAAGTGTCACTTCCAAGCTTATATCACTGTTTTAATAGTATCATCTGCCTTCATTAGAGCAAAAGAGCTTTTTGCATTCCAATTTGTCTTACTTCTAGATATCACCTTTTTTCAACAGATTGTACAATGATGACCAGCATAAATCAACAATTTTCAGAGTTCTAAAGAACCTTTGAGGTCATTTTATTCTACTGTAGTGTTCAAAATGAGGATAAGAAGATTAAAGAGACAAGGTGACTTGCTCAACTCACAGAAAACGTTCAGTTTCAAAGATCTAAGTTCATCTTCTTTACCTAAACTAAATATTTTATTAGTAAATACAAACTAATTGATATTAGCAGAAACATGGCTAGCAGTTAGTTTCCAACATTAATTCTGGAACTTGTTACATTTTAATTGAAATAGTTTAAAAATTCATAAAATATAAACTGTACATTTGGCAATATCTTTTTTTTTAAAGATACAACAAAAAAGCACTGCTGAAAATTTCCTTGTTAATGATTTAATAATGATCTGTAAGATTGTGGGATAAGAGGAGTACAATTTCATAAAGTTCCCACCACCAGAGTTCTGTATACATCCCCTCCATTGGAAGATTCCCTATTCTTTATCCCTCTGGGAGCAGAAGATGGAAGGTCTGGCTTCTGTGCTTCTCTGCTGAACATGGGAGTTGACAGGTCAATCCATATACCCAGCATATTTCTATCTTCCCCTAGTGGGGCAGGGCTCTGGAGAAGTGGGGTTCCATTATATATTGGTAAGGTCATATGCCCAGGGAAGTCAGGTTGGCATGATAATAACATCTGCAGCTTGGTGGCTGAGAAGGAATAAGATATAAAGCTGAACAAACTGTTTAATAATCATAAGCCTAAAGGTAAAAATACAGCAGATAAAATTTGGGGTCTTCAAGGGGCCCATGACTTTACTAATTTTTGCCTAAGCCCAACAGCTAACATACAGGTGGGCTAAGACTATTGTCTGGGAAGATGGTGTGAGAGTTGAGAATAAGACCAGAAAGCTTTATCAGGGCAGAGAGTAGCTCCCAAATATGGGAAGAATATATAAATGCCATTGACTGTAAACCCTATCAATCTGACCTAGGGCCCATGTCTATTCATGTTTAGCACAAGAGCCTGCATAACCTCTGCATCCCTGTCAGTCTGAGTTCTCATTCCATGGTCACAACTAGGAACATTCTAGGCACTCATGTCAGGACCAGTCTTCCTTGAGTGGCAGAGTATGTTGACCCAAACTTCCTTCAGAAAGAGTAGGACAGTTTCTACGATCATTGTTCTACATTGAGGGCAATTGCCTGTAGAGGCCTATGAGAGGGTTTACGATGCTGTTCCTTATGGAGATGACCAGTGAAGGTGGAGACCTAGGTCCATCATATCTATATGGGAATCCCAGGATTCTCTAACTAGAGCACTGGGTGATAGCGTGGCCTGATGGTTACCAAAAGGGCCGTCATTGAAGTAAGCTGATGACTTGCTCTCATCCAGCTTTAGTAGTCCCTACTTTATCTGACAAGATTAGACTGAGAGTGATTGAGAGAATGAGTATATATATACTGGGCTGGGCAGTAGCCCAGCAGGTTAAGCACACATGGCACGAAGCACAAGGACCCTGAGGATCCCAGTTCAAGCCTCCAGCTCCCCATCTGCAAGAGCGTTGCTTTACAAGTTGTGAAGCATGTCTGCAAGTGTCTATCTTTCTCTTCCCCCTCCTCTCTCAATTTCTCTCTGTTCTGTCCAACAACAACAACAGCAATAACAACAACAGTAATGATAACAACAACAATAAATACAAGGGAAACAAAAAGGGAAAAAAAAAAACCTCTAGGAGCAGTGAATTTATAATGCAGGCAGTGAGCACCAGTGATAACCCTGGAGGCAAAAAAAAGGAAATGTATATAGTGTATATGTATAGAAAGTATATAGAGAGAGACTATACATTAAAAGTGTATATATACATATATATTCTATCTGTCTCTAAAATGTATAGAAAAAAATGTATGAAAGGGAGGCAGCTCAGCAGTATTGTGCATTGATTAGGTCCTTGTTTCATTAACCAGCAACAAAAAGAAAAGTAATCAATTAAAAGTAAGAACAGATTTTGAAAGCAGAAGTCAAGATCACCATTATTCCCCTAACAAAACCAGTAAGAAGTACTCATAGAGAGGAAACAACAGCAACTTGAATGCAACTACAGGTGTTGGCAAAAATAGGCTTGTCATTATGTATAAAGTCCTGTCACAACACACAAGAACATAGAAAAAATCTATTATAACAATAATTATTTACATTCCCTTAAAAAATTTTTAGATATAGCTTAGCCATTGAATATGAGGCTTCATCTTAGAGAATTATAATAGAGAAAATAAAAATCTAATACAGGGGTCTGGTTGGTGGCACACCTGGTTGAGCGCACATATTACAGTGCACAAGGACCCAGGTTCGAGCCCCTGGTCCCCATCTGCAGGGGGAAAGCTTCACAAGTAGTGAAGCAGGGCTGCAGGTGTCTCTCCATCTCTCTCCCTCTCTATGTCCCCCTTCCCTCTCAATTTCTGACTGTCTGTATCCAAAAATAAATAAAGATTTTAAAAAATTAAAAATAAATAAAATAAGTAAAAATCTAATACAATTCCTTTATGTAGTTTCCTAGTTTTCAATGATTTTTTTTTCTTTTATTAAAACTGATGAGACTATTTCATTTTATAAAGATTACAACCAGGGTCAGGAAGATAGTATAGTGGTTATGTAAAAGATATTCATGCCTGAGTCTCCAAAGTCACAGGTTCTTTTTATTTTTTTATTTTATTAGTGACTTAATATTGATTCAAAAAATTATAAGAAAGCAGGGGTATAATTTCATACCACTCCTACTACCAGGTTTCTGTAGCCCTGTTCCATCCAATGGAAGCTACAGTAGTTCTCCCAGGTCACAAATAAATGAATACTATCAAAGAACAATTTTTTAAAAGATTTTTTATTTATTTATTAATGAAAAAGATAGAAGGAGAGAGAGAAAGAACCAGACATCACTCTGGTACATGTGCTGCCGGGGACCGAACTCAGGAACCTCAAGCTTGAGAGTCCGATGCCCTATCCACTGCGCCACCTCCCAGACCACAAAGAACCATTTGTTAACAATGATAAACCCATTTGATTTAAAATAGAAAACACCAAAATTCTCATTTACTAAAAACAATAAGTGACTTATATGTACTGACATGGAGAGATATTCATTATATATTAATGAAGTAAAATAATCAAATGGCAGAACACTAGGTATGTATGAATCTTCTGAGTCTTCTCATATCTTGCTTTCTCAGTTCCTTCAATTCTAAGCACTTGAAGAAATTGTCATAAAAAGGTCTTTCCTTACTACTAATATGAAATAACACCTACGCACAACTTTCCAAATCACAGTCATGCCATTATTTGTTCTAATTTTAGTTGTTATTATCATCTGGCATATTTTGCAATTATTTATGTGTTTGTTATCTACTTTATCCTCAAATAATGAATCATGAAGCAAGGCCTTGATTTGTATCGCCAGTTTCTAAAACAGAGTCTAGTGCATACATAATAGGCAATTATTATTTGTTGGAGAAATAAATGAAGCAATGAAAACCTATTAAGTAGAACAAAAGAGGTAAATGGTTTGCATAGCAAGTGAGAGCTGATGTTACAATTATCACAACACTGAGCTTGTGCTTTCAACTATTTTGTGAAGTAACTTCCCCAAACACAAACTTTTCTCACGTTTCTTCTCTTTCAGAAAAGGATGAACTGAGAGTTTGATTATATCATTACCATCATTTAACTTCCAAAGTGAAAGATTCTGTTCCTATTTTAATCTTCTTTTCACTCCAAGAGTCTCAAATATCTCATTTCCTATTGTAACTTTTCCAATAAAGGTTAGCACCCATTCTTAAGATATGTTAGGCATTCTTGGAAGTCTTATACATGCTTGTGAAATATCACTAGGTAGTTTGCATTCTTTATCTTGCAAATTTCTCCCAGTAAAAGAATATGTAGATCACTCATCCCCTATCTACCTGCCCTTCTGTTACATACCCATTCTTGGGTTTTTGTTGTTGTTTGTTTGTTTGTTTGTTTCTTTTTCTTTCTTTCTTTTTTCTTTTTTTCTTTTTCTTCTTCTTCTTATAGGAATCAGACATCTTTTGAAATTTCCCTTCAAGAACATTTTTTTAGTGTCTGACTTCAGGATTTGGCTCAAAGCAGTTCATTTACTATATTGCTAAGAGTGATTGAATTTTTGCTGGTAGATTTTAGCAAACTGATTGTCCTGACAACTTTATCTTGTCAATATAATTCAGACTCAATCTGCAGGGCAATGCCCAGAACAGGACCGAAATCTAGTCTCCATAACTACTTAATCTTTGGCCTCGCTACTAAAGCAACCAAGAAGACCAATTAGTGGTAGATCTATTTGAAAATGATTTAGATATCTTTTACAAACGCTGCAAAAGAGCAATGTCAGAAAGGTAAGGGGTAGAAGTAAGAAAGTCTCAGGGTTATTTCTTTGATAAAAAAAAAAAAAAAACAGAAGTTCTCCTTCAGGCTTTTTACTTTATTATAAGAAACAAAAACAATAGAAGTAAAAGAAGACTGAGAGAAACATTCCCAAACAGTTAAGTGATATTTCCACTTCAAAAAACACTTCTTCAAATCCTCAAGTGAGTAAAACTCATTTAAATTCATTGATTTTTTTGTTGTTGTTGTTGCCTGCTTTTTATCTGTCATTGATAATGATACTATAGGGCTGGGTAGCTAAATCCTTTTTCTTCTAAACATATTATAGTTTAGAGTATGGAGAATAGCAAAAATTTCAAAACCAGAAATATACTTTACCCAAATAATTTAATGAATACACTACTATCATTTAATAAGATCGTTCTATTCAAATTTTTTCTACTACTTATTTCAGCTCACTAGAATGCCTACATTGTTGTTTCTCACGGATCAAATATTTTCATGTCATTGTATAACAAATTCTCCTTTAAAAAGGCATTAGCTATAGTTATGAAATGACAAGAGTACAGGCTAAAACTGGATAGGCTAAAAATGTGGACGTCATATTCAATTTTATTCCCTGATTTCATTTTTAAATAAATAAATTAGAATTAGTTGTGGAAAAACACTTTCTTTTTAATTTTTTATTTATAAAAAGGAAACATTGACAAAACCATAAGATAAGAGGGTATAGCTTCACACAATTCCCACCACCAGACCTCGATATACCAACCCCTCCCTTGATAGATTTCCTACTCTTTAATCCTCTGGGAGTGTGGACCCAAGATCCTTGTGCTAGTCCTTGTGCTTCATGCCATGTGCATTTAGTCCGCTGCACTACCACCAGACTCCCTCATTTTCAGTTTTCTTATCCACAATGTGTATATTATTTCATGTTTAGGTAGAGCATACAACAAAAGTAATTTTCATGAATGCTAAAAACAAAAAGCAGTAGTGATTGATTAAATACACCACTGCTTTTTCAAAATCTCACAAACCTTAAAACACAGCCTTTTTTCTGCTTTGGGATATTTTTCTTTGACTTCAAACTTGCCATGTTGGGAACTGGTGTTAAAAATTCCTCAAAAATTCCTCAAAAATTCCTCATGGGGTGTAGAAGATGAGAGGTCTGGCTTCTGTAATTACTTCTCTGCTGGACACGGGTGTTAGCAGGTCAATCCATACCCCCATCCTATTTCTTTCTTTTTATTTTATTGTATTTATGAAAAGGAAACACTGACAAAACCATAGGATAAGAGGGGTACAACTCCAAACAATTCCCACCACCAGGACTCCGTATCCTATCCCCTCGCCAGATAGCTTTCCTATTCTTTAACCTTCTGGGAGTATGGACCCAAGGGTATTGTGGGATGCAGAAGGTGGAAGGTCTGGCTTCTCTAATTGCTTCCCTGCTGAACATGGGTGTTGACACCTCAGCCTATTTCTATCTTTCTTTAGTGGGGCAGGGCTCTAAGAGGTGAAGGTTCCAGGACACATTAGTGAGGTCATCTGTGGACAGAATTCTTAAGGTTGTAAGAATAAGAGTTAGTCTCTTGAATCAGAAAACCATAGAGTCACACACTATTCTCTGTGAGAACTGCACAGGAGAATGGTTGAACCACTTAGAGATGCAAGACACCATCATGAGATCTTTCAGCATCAGCAAAATACTCGTAGCCTCCTGGAGATTGTTCAACTCTGTAAGCATTAATAGGAAAAGTCATATAACGACAGAATGAATTCTACCTCTTATGCCTTCTCTAGATGCCTTGGATGAGCACTCGGATTAGTATTAAATTTTATTTATTTATTTATTTATTAGAGGTACTAATACAAATGATTATAAACAAAATGACTTGTGCAAAAGAACTCTGGAGCCCTACTCCTCAAGTAGCATGTTTTCTGTTCTCTCTTTTTAGCTCTTATGCAATAGCTAACAACTGAATATATGAAGCAAACATCACTATGCAAGAACTTGCATCAAGTGAGTTTAGGAAGAATGTTTTGTCCTGGAATTCAATCATTTATCTTAGAGTGTGTCTAAATGAAAAATATTTGACATAATTGTAAACAAGTGGGATTCTTTGTATTGTGTTGTTTTCCTAGGAAGGTAATATAGCTAAAACACAATTCAAGCAAACATTTAAACCTGACTAAGACTTGTGGTTATTTATGTAACAAATTTAAAGACCAGAATACACATTTTAAATATGCTGGTTACACCTTAAATATGCTTGTTTTTTTACTCTGTCGTGCAAAACAGCAAATGTCTGTTGCATGGGTGTCAAACCATATATATAAAGCAAGCACAGTCCAGGTGACTTTCTGCTAGATTGTCACAGACCATCTGGTTGGAGCTTATCTCTGCACAGAGGACGTCAGTACACACCCTGAACAATAGAACATTCACACAAAGAACGTTCATGCTGAAGAATTGGAATTTTATATACTTGAAAACAATCAGTACCTTACAACATTATTGATTTATGCAAACCTCAGTACATGATATCCTAAAATTCAAATCTCTTCAGAAAATTTCTTAAATCTAACACGGGCAGTTGATCTATAATAAAAGAATATTGAGAATTAAAATTTTAAAAAACAGGGCTTTGGTGTATTGCACCAAAGTAAAAGACTCTGTGAATGGGGGAAGGGTTCAGATCCAGGAACATGATGGTGGAGAAGGACCTAATGGGGGTTGAATTGTTATGTGGAAAAAACAGGAGATGTTATGCATATACAAACTATTGTATTTTATTTTATTGCTGACAATAAACCATTAATTCCCCAACAAATAAATTAAATAATAATATTAGTAGTAATAATAACAATAAATTCAGGGCTAGGGAGACAGCATAATGGCTGTGCAAAGGACTTTTATGCCTGAGGATCCCAAGTCCCAGGTTTGATCCTCAGCACCACCATCAGCCAAAGCTGAACAGTGCTCAAGAATATCTCTCTGTAATTCTCTCTCTCTCTCTCTCTTTCTCTCTCTCTCATAGACACACACACACTAAAATAACATTTTAAAAAGTCATTTCAAAATAATGTAAAATAAAAATGCAATGGTAGACTGGGAAAAAATAATATAGTAATTCATATATATATATATGTGTGTGTATATATATATATATATAGCCCTTTTTTTTCTATGGTCCTGCGTCTTCCTTTCTAAGTCAGACCTACACATATTACTACTTCTGAGCAGGTGCACCTGGTTGAGTGTACATGTTATTATTTCTGAGTGTCCCTCCCTTCCTTCCTTCCTTCCTTCCTTCCTTTCCTCTTCTCTCTTGTGTCCTGATAAAAGTGGGGTTTAGAGTCCTCTAGCCCTCTTCCTCTAATATTTCTCCTCCTCTGGGAGTGTGGACTAAAATTCTTCTGGGAGTGCAGAAGGTGGGAGTTCTGGATTCTATATTCAAGAAAGAAAAATCAAGAAATACAAGCAAAATCCCAAAGGTCCCATGACTGGAAGAAATAGGGATTTTAAAGAGAATGAGAAAGGTTCCTTATGGTCTTAGAATAATCTTTTTTTTTTTTAACTAAACTTCAAAACTTGACACTTCAAAACTTGAACACATGTTCAGTAGAAATATATATATATATATATCAAAGAATACTACAAAAATCTAACCCCTGAGATTAGAATTGAGTATATAAAAACTTAAAAGAAATCAACAATATATATTATTTTGATCTGACAACTGTCTCATCCATAAAAATAACAAAACATTGTGATACTGTATAATAAAATACACAGTCTATCCAAATCTTTTTCTAGAAAAACAGTTTTTTAAAAAAGTGAAGGTTGGGGAGATAGTATAATGGTTCTGCAAAAGACTTTTTTTAAATTTTTTTATATTTATTTATTTTCCCTTTTGTTGCTCTTGTTTTTTATTGTTGTTGTAATTATTATTGTTGTTGACGTTGTCTTTGTTAGATAGGACAGAGAGAAACGGAGAGAGGAGGGGAAGACAGAGAGGGGAAGGGAAAGACAGACACCTGCAGACCTGCTTCACCACCTGTGAAGCGACTCCCCTGCAGGTGGGGAGCCAGGGGCTCGAACTGGGATCCTCACGCCAGTCCTTGTGCTTCACGCCATGTGCACTTAACCTACTTCGCTACTGCCTGACTCCCCTGCAAAAGACTTTTTTATCCCTGAGGCTCTGAGGTCCCAGGTTTAATCCCCGGCCCTACCATAAACCAGAACTAAGGAGTATGCTGGTCTCTTTTTCTCTGTATCTTTCCCTTTCTATCTCCCTCTATTAAAATAAAGTAAATACAACATTAAAGAAGTGATAATCCGCGAAATATAGCATTCAAGAGGCTCTTAGCAATATTTCTCTCGAATTCTGCTTTCATTAGTTCTTCGAGTACATGAAAAGCTGCAGTTATTTTGAAAGAACAATTAACTCTTTTACTATATACATTTTTAATATTATATGTGAACTAAGACCCAAGAAATGTGTTAAGATAGTTGGGGCCAGGTGGTGGTTCACCTGGTTGAGTGCACATGCTACAGTGCTCAAGGACCTGAGTTTGAGTCCCCGTTCCCCACCTGCAGGGAGAAAGCTTTACAAGTGGTGAAGCAGTGCTGTAGGTATCTCTATCTATCTATCTATCTATCTATCTATCTATCTATCTATCTATCCTATCTCTATCTCGGTATCTATCTCTTCTGTCACCTCCTTCCCTCTCAATTACTGGCTATCTTTAGCCAATAAATAAAGATGAAGAAAGAAAGAAAGAGAGAAAGAAAGAAAGGAAATAGTCTACAACTGCACAAACCTGGCATTGACTGTGTGATTCTAATTAGAACCACTTCTGGGGGTTTCTATCATTGTCTTGAATGATATCATACTCTTTTTTTTTCTGTAATTTTTCTTCACAAAGATTTTGACATCCTCTCTCATATATTCATCAGATATCCCGAGGAGAGGTTTTCTTCTTTCTTTAATGTATTCTACTACCCACCCTGCTTAATAAAATCAAGAAGTTCAGTAATGTGTTTAAGGAATCACGCAAAAGGAATAAAACCTTTCAGGAAGAAATAATCACTTCATTTCATGCTCCATCATATTCCATCAGTAGTTGCAACTATTTAGTGACCCTGTTGATGGGGGTTGAGGTGAAGGGTAGCTTTCTTTGTTACCTATTAATCCCTAGTTCTGTGTCAGGTGTCAAGAAATGACAGAAAGCCTTATTATTTTATTTGTAAATATTAATCTTTACCAATAGTTATATTTAGATTAAAAAATTCAACTCCATTATGTTCCATTGACCTAGTCAGCAATTTCCAGACTTTAATCAATTGTAATTCATTGAATGTACCTAATAATAACTAGTATTTATTAAATATGTCCCCATTAGATAACTGAATATTTTTTCACTAGCTATAAGTATTAGACTATATGTTAGATGTTTGAAAAATATTTAATTTTTCAATGAGTACCACCTCAGCATGCTTCACTGCAGACTGTGTCCAGAGACGTCAGGCATGGAATGTCAACCCTTCACCCTCATTACTCAGGTGAGACCTTTCCTTTCATAGGATTCTCTAATTCCATTCCAGGAGGTTTACTTCCTAAAGAAGTCCCAAAACCTAAATATAGACCAGGTCCTATGAGATAGAGCATATGTTCACATGTACCCACAAATTAGGGCAAGATATATACCTGAAAGCAAAAGTACACAATAGTCTGTAGTGAGTCAATACGAAGTTCGTAATGAAATAGTGTCTACTTAGACATAGATACCCTCCTCACCTATTTCCTATTACAGTTCTCTCACTCACTCCAAAGCTAACCTTATCAAAGCAAGGATTACAAAAGCTGAATGAAGGCAAGAGACTGGCATACTTTAACGATGACTCTTTAGTCACTATCAGGCCACCCCATCAGCTGGGGCCCTAATCAGGAAGTCTGGAGATTCCCAAACAGACATGATGGGCCTAGACCTCGAATAAATCCCTTTCTCCATTGTTACCTGTCATTTCTATCAAGAACAACACAACAGACCCCTTTGTGGGTTCCCATGGGACCTTACCCTCAACTTGGATCAACAATGGTAAAGAGTGTTTCATCCTCCAAAGGGAGGATGGACAACATATTCTATGCTATACCTGAGGAAGATGGGTCCTCATATTGGAGCAGCTTGGAATGTTCCTATTCATGACCACAGAATGTGAGTTCAGGTCTACAGGGATGCAGAGGTCACATAGGCTCCTAAGCTGAATATGGGGCCCAGAACAGATCAAATTGATGGAGTTTACAGTCAACAATATTTATGCACCTTTCCCATAGTTGGGGGCTACTCTCTTCCCTGATCCAGCTTTTTGGTCCTTTTTCCAGCCATGACATCATCTCCCCAGACAATAACTTGAATCCACCTGCATATCAGATTTCAGGCTAGGGAAAAAAGAAAAAGAGAGAGAAAAAAAAGAACTAGTGTAGCCACAGGCCCTTTGGAATATAACTAAAATATGCCTACTAGCTATCTAGAAAATGGAGGACCTCCCGCCCAACTCTTCATCTGCACTATTCCAGCCTTTAGGTCCATGATTGGTCAGCAGTTTGTTTGGCTTTGTATATTAACTCTCTTTTCAACCACCAGGTTCCAGATACTAGCATGATGCCGACCAGACTTCCCTGGACAGACAACCCCACCAATGTGTCCTGGAGCTCCGTTTTCTTCCCCACTAAGGAAAAAGAGAGACAGGCTGGGAGTATGGATTGACCTGTCAATGCCCATGTTCAGCAGAAAAGCAACTACAGAAGCCATATCTTCAACCTTCTGCATCCCACAACGACCTTGGGTCCATACTCCCCTCTGGTTAAACAATAGGAAAGCTATCAGGGGAGGGGATGGGATACAGAGTTCTGGTGGTGGGAATTGTGTGGAGTTGTACCCCTCTTATCCTATGGTTTAGCCAATGTTTCCTTTTTATTAATAAAAAAATAAAATATATATTTAATTTTGTTTTCCAAATTATTAAATTAAATTTGAATCCCTAACCTCTATCCAACCAGATCCGGAAATTCATTATCAGCTACTTTTCCCTGCACCCTTTTAGAGTGACAATAAGTTATGCATAGCTGAATAAAGGAGAGGGGCCAACAAAAGAGTTCACTTGTATTGTGTGAAGCTTTGCCATGTATGTGATCCAGGTTCGCAGGTTAAGTGATCATGACTCTTTTATTCTTTCAGTCTCTATCTGTAAAAATCAGTCTAGAGTGGTGAAGTCTCTGAAGTGATCAGAGAGAGAACTCTTTAATCACTATTATGTCATGATCTTCATTAACAGACTCACTTTTCTTTGCTTGTTTTCTTTTGCTAACTTTATTTTTTATTATTGATTTACAAAATTATAAGATAACATGGATATAACTCCACACCTTCACCACCACCAGAGTTCCATGTCCCCATTCCTTCCCTCCACTGGAAACTGCAATAGTTCTCCCAATGTCACAGATATGGGTTGACTATTAATTCTGTATCTACCTACACTTCTATACTGCCTTCTCTTCCTTTCTAAGTCACACTTACTACTATTGTCCTTCTGCTTTTTTTTTTTTTCCTTCTCTATCCAGGCCTGCTGGAATTGGAGTTCAGAGGTCTCTGGTCATCTTCGCTTAACATTTATCCCCCTCTAGGAATATGGACCAAAATTCTTTATGAGATGCAGAATGTGGAAGGTCTGGCTTCTACAATTGCTTCTCTGCTAGACATAGGCATTGGCAGGTAGTTCCATAATACCAACTTGTTTCTTTCTTTCCCTAGTGGGGTAGGGCTTTGGAGAGGTGATATTCCAAAACACATTGGTGAGGTCTTCTGCCAAGGAAGTTCAAAATGGAGTCACAGTAGTATCTGAAACTTGGTGGGTGAGAGGAGTAAGATATGAGGCAGGACAAAATGTTTAATAAACAGTAACCAAAAAGTAAGAATAGATCAGATGACAATAGGGACTTTAGAGTAGGAAGAAGATAAGAAGTCTGTTTTAGGTATGCTCTTGGGGGCCCATGACTTTGGTAATTATTGCTTGGCTTAATAGATAACATGGAAAGGAACTAAAAATATTGTCTGAAAGATATAGTCAGAGTTGTGAATAGGACTAAAGAGAGGGATCAGGACAGAGAGTAGCTCACAAACTTGAAGAAAATATATAAATACAATTGATAGTTTATCATATCAATCTGAATCAGGGCCCATGTATATTCATATTTAGTACATGAGCCTGTGTAGCCTCCAAGGCCCTGTCAGTCTGTGTTTGCTGTCCATAGTCACAGCTGGGAACATTCTAGGCTGCACTCATTTCAAGATCTTCTCCTTGAGTGGCAGTGTATCTCTTTGGAGAGTGGGGCAGTCTTTACATTACTACCTCATAATGAGGGTATCATCCTGGAAAAGTCCATATGATGACTTCCTGATGGAAGTGACCAATGGAGAGAGGGATTTATTAGAGGTCTAGGCTTATTATATCTATAAGGAAATCCAAAGATTCCCTGACTACAGCCCCAATGATGGGGTGGCCTGAGAGTAACCAAAAAAGCCATCATTAAGAAAGCCAGTCTCTTGCCCGTTGCCAGCTTTTATAGCCCCTTCTTTACCTGACAAGCTTGGACTTTCTTCCAGTTATTAAAGCACTGAGTGCTGTTTAACATACTCATTTTTCAATCATTTTAGTAGTTCCTTAAAATAGGCAGCCCTTCATTTGTCTTCCACTGTGCAAGGAATATAGGTGATCTGTTAAATATTGGCACCTAATGTCTGCAGTTTCCTCTCTGGAACAATAATTCAATGACTCTTTCACAAATCTTCCATCTTTCCAAAGCAGTACATCTATGGATGCTACTTAAATCCCTTATAACTTCAGAACTTACAAATTAAGACCACTTCCAGTTTGTAACTTACAATTCCCTGCATATAAACATATTCCGCACTCCTCCCTACCCATTCTTGGACCTCTGTCTTTTCAATGGACTTTCACTTTTACAGAAAACGAATAGTATTGTTGATATTTTTGTATCTAAACATCTTTATTATTTTTTATTTATAAAATAAAGATATATGCAAGACCATAGGATAAGAGGGGTACAATTCTCACCACCAGAGTTCCATATCCTGTCCCCTCCATTGGAAGCTTTCCTACTCTTTATCCCTCTGGGAACCTGGATCCAGGATCATCATGGAGTGCAAAAGGTGGTAAGTCTGGCTTTTTTAATTGCTTCTTCACTGGACTTGGGCATTGGCAGGTTGATCCATACTCCCAGCCTGTTTCTATCTTTCCCTAGTGGAGTAAGAGCTCTGGAGAAGTGGGGTTTCAGGACACATTGATGAGGTCATCTATCTGCCCAGGGAAGTCAAGTTAGCATCATGGTAGTATCTTCAACTTGGTAGCTGAAAAATCACTAAGATATAAAGCAGAACAAATTGTCCAATAATTAGGAACCGAAAGGCAAGAATATAGCAGATGAGATTTGGGGTCTCCATTTTGAAAAAAACTAGTAGGTCTATTTTAGGTGTATTCTAAGGGAGTATTACTGATTTTACATTAAGCAACAAAAGAAATATTCTTGCAAGTTTACCAGGAAATTCCCATAATACACAATGAAAAAATGCCAAAATAAACAAGATGAGTTGTACAGACTAAGACTGAGATTGGTAGAAAATATGGCTGAGCATCATATGGTAAGCAGTTTCTTTTAATGCTAAACTCTTTTCATCACAAAAAAAATGTTCCTCAGAACCAAATATCATGTACAACCATTTCTAAAAGAATAAGGTACAAGTTGTCTTAGCAAAAAACAAAATAACAAAAGCTGTAGGAACAGGAATTAATATACAAAGGAAAAGATATTCCCGTCACTTTCGGTGGAGGTCACTAAAGATTAGACATCTCTAACCATAATCATACAATACTCATAATTATATCTTCAGCCAGTGGTCATCTTGGCAAAAACATGACAGAGGAAGAGATGACACTGTAGGGACCTGAAATAGATTGAGCTGAATGATTGAGTTCAACACACACACACACACACACACACACACACACACACTTCAATTCTGGGTGAATAATTTTCTTTGGTGGGTATAAATGAAAACTTCTGAAAATGTTTTCAGCTACAGAAAAGGTAGGACTAACACCCATCTAATCAGAAGAAAGAATGTGTAGCTACATTGCTCAGATTTACTCTGTCATTTTACTCTGTCGTTGCTAAGATTTACTCTGTGAGTTATGAAGTTAAAAAATAACAAAGATCAAGGAGTTCACATTGAGATAGTTGAGGGACTAATTTGGAAAGGCATTAAGCATTTTCATCTTAACATAAGACTGTAAAAAATCCTATAAGTCTTAACCATTTTTATATTCTGTTCACAAAACTTTTATTATAACAGTTGACTGTTTATTCTGTTATAAGCAGGGTTTTTTTTCCCTAGTTGTAAAAAGCAAAACTAGATGACAGTGAAAATGAAAATAGCATAGTTAAAGAAAACAGTGTTGGGCTGGAGAGATAGCATAAAGCTTATGCAAATGACTCATGCCTGAGGCTCTAAACTTCCAGGTTCAATTCCCAGAACCACCATAAACCAGAACTGTGGGGGGTGGGGGTGGAATTATGCATTGATTCTTACTGGGAATCTAAAGCTACATACAATAAAACTAAGTTGTTAAGAAAGTCAGCATTGCTATGACTCCATCCTGACTTCTCTGTACAGACAATCTTGCCAGTGTGTCTGGGAACCTCACCTCTCCAGAGCCCAACCCCAATCAGGCAAGAGGGAAACAGGCTGGGGGTATGGGTTATCCTGTCGATGTCCATGTCCTGTAGAGAAACAATTACAGAAGCTAGAACCTTCTGCACTCCTCAAAAAATTTTGGTCCATACTCCCAAAGAGGTAAATGATAGTGGAAGAAAACCAGAGGGCTCTGGACACCTAATCCACCAGGACCCAAAGTGTTTGTCACCAGGAATCTTGTTTTATACCACCACTAAAAGGGAAGCTAATTTGGAAAACACCATAGGAAGACAGACAGTGTTTCTTGTACTTGAGAGAGAAAAGGAAAAAAGACACTCAGAAGTAGTCATCTCTGTAGGTGGGACTTAGATTAGAAAGGAAGTAGAGGTGAGGAAGGAGGGTTCAGGTCCTGGAGCATGGTAGAGGAGGACCTGAGTGGGGGTTCGAGTGTTGTATGGAAGGATAAGAAATATCGCACATGTACAAGCTACTGTATTTTGATGTCAACTGTGAATCATTAATCTCCCCAATAAAGGGGGGAAAAAGAAACGAAAAGAGAAAGGAAGTAATGGCAGGACCATTGAAAAAAATGATAGATAGACAAACAGACATTGATATAGATATAGGTGATTTTAGAGTCATCCCATATCTGTGACCTTGGGAGAAGTATGGCAGTTTCCAGTAAAGGGGATGGGGACACAGAACTGTGTTGATGGGAACCATATTGAATTATTCCCCCATTATCTTATAATTTTTTTTTAATTTTTTTTATATTTATTTTATTTATTTATTCCCTTTGTTGTTTTTTTTATTGTTGTAGTTATTATTGTTGTTGTCGTTGTTGGATAGGACAGAGAGAAATGGAGAGAGGAGGGGAAGACAGAGAGGAGGAGAGAAAGATAGACACCTGCAGACCTGCTTCACCGCCTGTGAAGCGACTCCCCTGCAGATGGGGAGCCGGGGTTGGAACCGGGATCCTTATGCCGGTCCTTGTGCTTAGCGCCACGTGCGCTTAACCCGCTGCGCTACAGCCCGACTCCCCCATTATCTTATAATTTTGTAAATCAACATTAAATCACTAATAAATGATTTAAAAATTTTTATGAACTTCATTTACAAAAAATATGTAACTTATCATTTATTATATTAGTAAAACAAAGAAAAACCATAAAATCATATGATTTTATGTCAATAATCACTTTGGAATTAAAACATTCACTAAGAGGGCCAGGTGCTAGCTCACCTGGTTGAGCACATATGTTACCATATACATATGTACGTGTGTGTACCAGGGTTCAAACCCTCTGTCCCCACCTGAAAAGAGAAAGCTTTGTGAGTGGTGCATCAGATCTTCAGGTGTCTCTCTTCTCTCTCCCTCTCTATCTCCCCCTACCCTATCGGTTTCTGGCTGTCTCTATCTAATAAGTAAATATAATTTAAAAATAGAAAAATAAATAAGAAATTTGTTAGAAGGACTGACTCATATAATTACATCTAACAAGTTCAAAATCTGCAGTGTGGACCAGCGGGCTAGAGACCCAAGTCAATGTTGCAGTTTAAGTCCACAGGTAATCTATTATTAGAAGAATTCCTTCTTTTCTTGCTCAGAGGAGAACAATTTGACTTATTTAAAGCTCAGTGATGTAAATGTTAATTTCAACTACCAAAAATAATAATAACAAAATACCCTCACAGAATCATTTGAAATGTTAAGCAGTATGACCCAACCAAGTTGCTATTTAAAACAAGCATCCCATGTTTCAAAACTAGTGATAACATTTTCAAATATTATAAGCATTATACTCGTACTGAAAATTAACTAAGACTAGTATTCAGGTGGTCTGATAGGTGGCATGCACATTGGATAAAGCACTGGACTCTCAAATATGAGGTCCTGAGTTCAATTCTTAGCAGCACGTGTACCAGAATGATGCTCTGGTTCTCATTCTCTCTTTCCTCCTATCTTTCTCACTAAGAAATAAAATATTAAAATAAAGATTAGTATTCGGTTACTTCCCCCCACCACTAAAAATTTGGTGCCTGCATTATAAATCCACCACTACTAGCAGCCATCTTTCCATTTTATTGGTTAAGACAGAAAGAAAATAAGAGAGGAGGGAGAGAGAGAGAGAGAGAGAGAGAGAGAGAGAGAGAGAGAGAAGGAGGAGGAGGAGGAGGAGGAGGAGGAGGAGAAGGAGAAGAGAGGAGAGGAGAGGAGAGGAGAGGAGAGGAGAGGAGAGGAGAGGAGAGGAGAGGAGAGGAGAGGAGAGGAGAGGAGAGGAGAGGAGAGGAGAGGAGAGGAGAGGAGAGGAGAGGAGAGGAGAGGAGAGTAAAAGACACCTACTGACTTGCTTCACTACTTATGAGGCATTCCCCCTGCAAGTGGGAAGCGAGGGGCTTGAACATGGATCCTTCTATGGCCCCTGGAGCTTAGTACTATGTGCATTTAACTGGGTTCACCACCCCCTGGCCACCCCCTCCCACTAAAACATAGTTACCATTAAATGTTAACTTTAAAAACACACCTTTCAATTTTGAGGTTCTCATTTTTAAAATAGTCTAACTTTGCTAGCAAGGATACTTTACTGACCTACATGAAATATGCAGAATATTCAGATTCCTACAACTGCAAATCATCATTTTGTCAAGATTAGTAATGTCCTTTATCTTTCCAAAGTACGCAGCTGAATATTAGAATTCATTAGTGAACATTTTTCTAGTGACTCAACTCAAGATATACTTTTGTATACACTGAAAATATTATAGCCTTAATTATGGGTGGTATTCACACTTTAATTTTACACTTAGTAGCAGACTTCCTTAAGCATCATCATCAATTATCTGCCAGGGCTTGGCTCGTTTTCTCAATGCTACCTTGTGAGACGTTAATTTTACTCCAACCATTCATATCCTCCTTACTCAAGGCAATAAACTATCCTTCTTGACACAGAAGTCAGTCGGTATATCTTATAGATTATCTTCTCTTGTCAGTATCATCCTTCCTGAAGCCTTAATACTTAACAGTTGACACATTATCAAAATCTAGTAGATGACTACCTGCCATTGGACACAAGTATATTTTGATTGTCTGAGCATTGATCATAATAAAGTGTCTTTCTTACCTTGGAGGCTTATCAGAATTCATTACAGATTTTTCAGACTATGGATTGTTAGTCCTACTTAATTTTAGCTTTGCTAATGTCAAGGTAGGTCATAGTCTAGATCATGTAATCTCAAGGAAATGAAGAAATACTCCTCACTAGTGTATAAAAGAAAGCTACCTAAAAGTTGCATGACTTTAATTTTTGTTGTCGAACTGAAAATCGTTGGGGTAGAAGTTTACTATTAAAAGTAATTATAAAGTTACTTTAAGATTTTGATTACAGAAAGTTAATGGATGCCTGTCAATGAATTACTAAAGATGAGAGGTAGCAAAGCAGAGAGAATAGTGAGAGAAAATATATTTCCTAACTGTGTGGGGACTAGGAAGCAGATTTCCAAACAAATGGTAAACACTAAAAGATATTAAGTAATTAATATCAAATAGAAGCATACTTGACGCCATGACAGGCTCTATTCAGCATCAATCGAAATGTGAGACCAAGAAATAGTAGGGTGCATATTATGTATCAGCAGTAAATAGATCAGACAAATCATTTATTACATGTATGTCTATGTACACAAATAGATATAATTATAGATATAGCTATAGATATGCTATAACTATATACACATATGCATATTTGCAGTCACTGGGGAGGTGTATATGTGAGACCCAGGTTTTTTTTTAATTCTTTTTTTTATAAAATGGAAATATTGACAAGACCATAGGATAAGAGGGGTACAATTCCACACAGTTCCCACCACTAGAACTCCCTATCCCAATCCCTCTCCCGATAGCTTTCCTATTCTTTAACCCTCTGGGAGTATGAACCCAGGATCATGATAGGGTGCAGAAGGTGGAAAGTCTGGCTTCTGTCATTGTTTTCCCACTGAACATGGAAGTTAACTGGTCAATCCATACTCCCAGCCTGTCTCTCTCCTTCTTTAGTGGGACAGGGCTCTGCGAAGGCGGGGTCCAGGACATATTGGTGGGGTTGTCTGTCAGGAAGTCAGGTTGACATCATGCTAGCAACTGGAACCTGGTAGCTAAAAAAGAGTGAAGATATAAGGCAGAACAAATTGTTGACTAATCATAAACCTAAAGACAAGAGTGTTGCAGATGAAGATGTGGAATCTCCATTTTGGAAAAAGCTCGTAGGTCTATTATAGATATATTCCAAGGAGCCCATGACTTTACTAGTTTTTGCCTGAGCCTGACATCAAATATGCAGGTGGACCCAAGTTACTGTCTGGGGAGATGGTATCATAGTTGGAAAATAGACCAGAAAGCTAGATCAAAGAAGAGAGTATCTCCCAAATATGGGGAAAGTATATAAATATTGTTAACTGTAACCCCCATTGATATGATCTGGGGCCCATATGCAGCACAGGAGCCTATGCAACTTCTACATCCCGAAGATCTGAGCTCACATTCTGTGGTCATGGCTAAGAACATTCCAGGCTGCACTAATTTCAGGACTCATCTTCCACAATACTATATAAGCCCTAGCAGAGTGGTGCTCTGGTTTATATTCTCTGACTCACATAAATTAATCTTTAAAAATTAAAATATATTTTCTCTATGATTGTTTCAATGAGCATATATCTTCATGTATATTTTTGAATTACTATTTTTTCTTTTCTTGTTTTCATTTGTTTATTTCTCCTTTTTATGTTTTTATTTATAAAATGGAAATACTGACAAAACTATAGGATAAGAGGGGTACATTTCCACACAGTGCTCACCCCAGAGCTCCATATCCAATCCTCTCTCTTGATAGCTTCACTATTATTTTTATTTTCTAAATACACCAAATTAAATGTTGTGGAGCATACAGAAGTTATACTTTTAAGGTTTTTAAGGCATCTCTATATGTTTTTCCCTAATGACTGCATCAATTTAAATCCCCACCAAAGTATACATGGGATCCTTTTCCTCCGTTCTCTCACAGTATTTCTTTCTTGTCTTTTTTATAATAGTCATTCAGTTCGTGTGTCACCTTCCTTTGTTTTTATTTGTTATTAATAATATCTTTAAAATTGTAAGATTACAATGTATAAGTTCCACACCAAAAGTTCTGTACGTCCACTCTCCCACCTCCCAAGGATAGCCACCATGGTTCTCACAAGTATTAGAAACAGTTTGCTTGCTTCTGGTGTTTTTTGTCTGTTTTAACTGTTTTCTTTTCAATTTTTTTCTTTATTTATTTATTGGGTAGAGACAACCAGAAATCAAGAAGGAAGGGGATGATAGAGAGGGAGAAAGAAAGAGAGATACTTGCAAGACTGCTTCACCACTCATAAAGCTTTCCCCCTGCAGGTGGGGATCAGGAGCTCAAACCCAGGTCCTTGTGCATGTAACACATGTAACGTGCATTCAGTCAGGTGCGTCACCACTCAGGCCCTGTTTTTTGTTTTTATATTAGCAAATTTATGTGAATCAAATCTCTATATTCCACATATAAGTGAAACCACTTAGTAGTTGTCTTATATCTCTTTACTTATTTCACTAAGTACTATCACCTTCAGTGCCACCCATTTTCTCCTAAAGAACACAATGCCATCTTTTTATCATAGAGTAGTATTTCATGGAATGTATATCCTATAACTTCATTAGCTAGTCAACCGATGATGGGCATTTAGGCAGCTACCATTCTTTGGCTATCGTGAATAATACATCTATGAACATAGCGGTGCAGATGTCCCTTCTAATTAGTGTTTGTCCCCTGGATAAATGCCTAAAAGTGGCATTACTAGATCATAAGGTATTTCCATTTTTATTTGTTTAAGGCCTGTCCATATAGTCTTCCAAAAAAACTACGCCAGTTTTCATACCCACCAGCAGTCTTACAGAATTCCTTTTTCTCTAAAACATTGTCAACACCTGTCATTTTCTGGTTTGTTTATGTTAGTTATTCTTCCAAGGTGAGATGGTATCTCAGTGTAGTTTTAAGTTTCATTTCTCTAATTAAAAGTGGTTAAAAGTGGAGGATTTCCTCATATATCTAAGAGCCCTTCATCTCTCTTCTCTAGAAAACCATCTGTTTAGTTCTTGAGCCCACTTTTTTTGGGGGGAAACCCGCTTTTTCAGTGTGTTATTTTAATTTCTTTTGTTGATCTGTACCAATTTTGTATATATTTGATACCAGTTGCTTATCTCTCTTTCTCTTTTTGTAAGTCTAGCCAGTGGTTTATCTATTTTACTTATCCTTCCAAAGAACCAGAACATGGTTTCACTAATCTTTTGGATCATCTTCCTAGACTCCATTTCATTAATTTATGCTCTGATTTTGCTAGGATCTCCCTGCTGTTGTTATAGCCTCGGGGTGGTGGTGGTGGTGGTGGGGTTACAGCCTTACAACCATGGAGAATTCCTTTCTCCATAGTGTTCAAAGAAAAAGCAAGATTTATAGGCCCAAAATTCCCTGTCTTCTTTCCTCTGGCCATGTGCTCTGTTTTCCAAGTAGCAAAATGGCACCTTTGTGCATGGCTTCTGACATTTTTACTGATCCAACCATTTTAAATGATGTTTAAAGATCACTACACCCAATAAACTCTAGACTTTTATTGCTAAGACTAGAGCTTCCTTTTTGTTGAAACTGAAGCAGAGTTATGTGATTGAAAAAATTCAATGAATCACTATAATTCATGAGATTAATTGTGAAAGCATTTTTCTTCAGTTACAAAACTGTGGTCATTTTACCTCTAAATTGAGTAAAGGAAATCATCGTAATTTCTGCTTAAATCTTGAGTCTCCTCCCATTATGCTTAAAATGACTTCAGATAATGGAGTTGTACAACATGAAGGGAGATCCAACATATATCTAGCCATTCTGTTCTTGCTCAACTGCATTTTCTTTCAATTTTCATCAGAATTAAGGGAGGAAAATTAGGTTGAAACATGTCTGACTTCATACAGAAATTTCATGAGAAACATTTTTAAGAGACAAGATAGTAGTGCTAAGCTTTAGTGGAACAGAAAAAGTTGTCATATTTCTTGTGTGATTTTCATTTAGAAGTAAATGAAATTATAATAGACTTGGAGAATGTGAAGCAGACATCATTCACTGAACTCCTCTCCTGAATATCAAGGTATCCTTTTTCAGCAAGGTAACTTATTTTACCACAGGAACATGGTAAATGTTATTCTAAAATAGATCACTACAAAAAGAAAATACTAAAAGATTAACATGAGTAATAATAAATATTCATGAAATCAGGCAATTGCACACATAACCACTGCTTTTTTATTGTTCAAAACTGAGCTGATTAGCATATATAACCATTCCTTCTTGAAAGAGTTCCCCCAGTATGGATCAACCTGTCAACGCCCATGTTCAGAGGGGAAGCAATTACAGAAGCCAGACCTTCCACCTTCTGCATCCCACAATGACCTTGGGTCCATACTCCCAGAAGGTTAAAGAATAGGAAAGCTATCAGGGAGGGGATGGGATATGGAGTTCTGGTGCTGGGAATTGTGTGGAGTTGTACCCTTCTTTATCCTATGGTTTTGTCAGTTTCCTTTTTATAAATAAATAAAATTTAAAAAAATACCATTAAAAAAAGAGTTCCCCCAATTTAAACACCAATATTTGGCACAACTACTCTTGCAGACGGTGTGTAGTAACTGATGTAAAAATCCATGCCATCAATACAGTGATGGCAAAATGCAAAATATCATTTTTCAAAGTAGTTATCTAAGGTTAAAGACAACCTAGGAAGTATGAGGCTATTAAAAATGAGGAGATAGATATAGATATAGATATATAGATATAGATATGAAACATTGACAAAACCATAGGATAAGAGGGATACAACTCCACACAATTCCCACCACCAGAACTCTGTATCCCATCCCATCCCCTGATAGCTTTCCTATTCTTTAACCAGAGGGGAGTATGGACCCAAGGGCATTGTGGGATGCAGAAGGTTGAAGGTCTGGCTTCTGTAGTTGCTTTCTCGCTGAACATGTGTGTTGACAGGTCAATCCATACTCCCAGCCTGTCTTTCTCTTTCCCTAGTGGGGAAGGGCTCTGGGGAATCGGAGCTTCAGGACGCATTGGTGGGTTGTCTGTCCAAGGAAGTCTGGTTGGCATCCTGCTAGCATCTGGAACCTGGTGGCTGAAAAGAGAGTTAACATATAAAGCCAAACAAGTTTTTGACTAATTATGAACCTAAAGACTGGAATAGTGCAGATGAAGAGTTGGGGGGGGGGGCTCCATTTTGTAGATAGCTAATAGGTATATTTTAGTTATAGTCCAAAGGGCCTGTGGCTATACTAGGTTTGTTTGTTTGTTTTGTTTTGTTTTTTCCCTGAGCCTGAAATCTGATATTCAGGTGGATTCAAGTTATTGTCTGGGGAGATGATGTCATGACTAGAAAAAGGACCAGAAAGTTGGATCAGGGAAAAGAGTAGCTCCCAAATAGGGAAAAGGTATATAGATATTGTTGACTGTAAACCCCATTGATTTGATGTGATCTGGGGCCCATATTCAGCTTAGGAGCCTATGTGACCTCTGTATCCCTCTAGATCTAAGTTCACTTTCTGTTGTCATGAGTAGGAACATTCCAAGATGCCCCAATATTGACCCATCTTCCTCAGGTGTAGCGTAGAGTATGTTGTCCAGCCCTCTTCAGAATATGGAACATTTTCTACCATTGTTGATCCAAGATGAGGGCAAGGTTCTATGGGGGCCCACAAAGGGCTTTGTTGTTTCTGTTAGAGATGACCAGTAACAATGGAGAGAGGGATTTATTCAAGGACTAGGCCCATCATGTCTGTTTGGGAATCTCAGGACTCCCTGAATAGGGCCCCAGCTGAAAATGAGGTTTAAGGAGCCAAGCAGTGGGGCAGCTGGTTGAGTATGCATAGGTAACTTTCAACCAATTTCTCCAGCCTCATTAACATTATTATAGGAAAATCTTCATTGTTTGACAAAAGTCTCACAGTTGTCATTTCAAGCTCCAGAAATGCCTTTCTTCAATATGTATTTTTCATTATGCTTAAGATATATACCAATGGATCTAAAGTGCAAGTAGCCATTTTGAGTGTTGTGATGGCTTCACAGTTGTGTGTGTATGTGGCAAAACTTATTATGAGATTTTTAGATTTACCAGTATACTATATGTCAACTATAATTTGATAAAGGTAAACCCAAAATGGAGTTAGACATTTGCCATATTTGAAATCCTTTAAGACTGGCACTATAAAATACGTGAGTAGGATGTATTGAGTTTAAATCTCTGTACCAAATGAGAGTGGGGAAATCTCCAGCGCTGTGATTCTCCATCTCTCTCTCTCTCTCTTCCTCTCTCTCTCTCTCTCTCTCTCCCTCTCTTCCTCTCTCTCTCTCTCTCTCTCCCCACCCCGTGTGTGTGTGTGTGTGTGTGTGTGTGTGTGTGTGTGTGTGTGTGTGTGTGTGTGTTTAAGTGACAGCCTGGGAGTAGAGAAATCACACATACATATAAAGTCCTGCCACTTTGAAAAAAATTAAAACACTTCACATAGTTCAAATTACTACATGGAACACAAAGTCCTTCATAAATAGACTGGTTCGTCTTGTCACTCTCTTATCTTGTCACTAACCTTATACTCTACTTGCACTGTCATAAAGAACTCCTTCTTGTTCATCAGCTGTGATATTTCCTGATTTTCTCTCTTTCTCCCTAACATTTTCAGACATCAGGGCATGTTTACCCTCCTCTATGTTCATGCCTCATTAATTGTTCTTCTGCATGCAGTATTTGATTTATCCATCATCTCCTTTAGATTTCTGTGATCCAGAGGTTGGATATGGTGCTCCTCCCAAGTGTCCCTCAAGCTCCCCAAGCACATTTTCATTATTCAGTCACAGATTATTTACTTTTTTTCTCTCCTCATTTAGACCTTCAGCTCACTGTTAGGAAACTTAATGTCAATAATCCTGTAATCTTCAATTCCAAAATCATGTCTGATGTATGGCAGACATATATCGCTTGTTAAAGTAAGCACATGTTTAACTTTCTTTTCAGTAACCAGGTTCCAGATGTCATCAGGATGCCGGCCAGGCTTCCCTGGACTGAAGACCCCACCAGTGTGTCCTGGAGCTCCGCTTTCCCAGAGACCCACCCTACTAGGGAAAGAGAGAGGCAGACTGGGAGTATGGACCGACCAGTCAACACCCATGTTCAGCGGGGAAGCAATTACAAAAGCCAGACCTTCCACCTTCTGCAACCCACAATGACCCTGGGTCCATGCTCCCAGAGGGATAGAGAATGGGAAAGCTATCAGGGGAGGGGGTGGGATATGGAGATTGGGTGGTGGGAATTGTGTGAAGTTGTTTGTACCCCTCCTACCCTATGGTTTTGTTAATTAATCCTTTCTTAAATAAAAGAAAAAAATAATAAAGTTACTGAAAAAAATAAAGTAAGAAAATGTGTTGAAAACTGATATATGGACTTATTCTGCACTATGAATAAGGAAAAACTGACTATGCAATTGGTTAAATGGAACCTATTGCCTAAAAGGGAAATGAATAAAAGGCTAAAAAGACCAATGTGGTAATACTATAAATAGTTTGTATACCATTAAAGGAACTCAATAACATTGGCTCTGCCTTATGTAGTAGAATATTAACAGGGGTGGTATTTACACATAAAATCATGCTCAGATGGTGAGAAACAGAAAACTTCCCCTCTTTGGTAAAGCCAAGGCAAGGTTGCACATTATCACCACTTCTATTCAACATAGTCTTGGAAATCCAAGCCATAATAATCAGGCAAGAGAAGGGAATCAACAGGACACAGCTTAGAAGAGAAGTCAAACTGTCACTATTAGCATGTATATGATTGTATATATTGAAAACCACAAAGAATTCAGTAGAAAACTCCTCAAAATTATTAAACAAAATAGGAAAGTATCTGGCAACAAAACCACTATTAAAAAAAATCAGTGACAGTCCTCTATACAAATACTAAATTAGAAGGGGCTGGGTGGTGGTGCACCTGGTTGAGTGCACATGTTACAATGAGCAAGGACCCAGGTTCAAGCCTCCGGTTCTTACCTGCAGGGGGAAAGATTTTCGAATGGGGAAGCAGGGTTGCAGGTGTCTCTCTGTCTAAATTAGAAAAAGGAGACAATCAGAACTCGGTCCCTTTTACTATAGCAGCAAAAACAGTCAAATAGTTGGGAACAAAGTTAACAAAGGAAGTAAAAGACTTGTACACATGGGTCACTCCTCAAAGAAACAAAAAGATATTCAAGGAGATGAAATTGCTGAGGTCAGAAACAACAGGAAGTAGCTGGGGAACACAGACACTGCTGCACTACACCAGAACAGATGCTCTCCAGGCATACCTATATGCCTGGGGGAAGGAAATTTTTGCACAGGAAATGGGAGTGATAACAGGTGTGGGTGTGGGAGTGGGTGTGGCTTTGAAAGGAGGTGAAGGGAGGGGCTTGTATGTTTACAAGTTAGATTTATGGCATGAATGAGTGAACACACATTTAGAATAACAGTAAGGATTGCACTCAACTCACTGAGCTAGTTTATTTGGTTAGGAATTGTAACAGCAGTGACACCCTCTGTTGAGCATGTGTTACTGTGCAAAGTGCCTGGTTTCAAGGCCCTGGTCCCCACTTGCAGTGGAGGAAGTTTCATGAGTGGTTTAACAGTACTACAGGTATCTCTCTTTCCCTTTCCCTTTCTATCGCCCCCTTCCATCTCAGTGTTTCTCTATCTCTATCCAGTGAATGAATGAATGAATGAATGAATGAATGAATGAATGAATGAATGAATTGATTAATTTAAAAATTACATAAAAGGAATGGGACTGAGTACAACCATGTCTATGAATGCTTGCTTATGTTTTCTTTTTCTAGAAACAAATAAAAACTCTAACCAAATGCACCTTATAGTATGTCTAATCTAGGAACCAGGTGGTTGTGTGTCTGGTGAAGGCACATGTTACCATGCACAGAACCTGGGTTCAAGCCTCTGGAGGAAGCTTGAAAAGTAGTGAAGCAGCGCTAGAGGTATTTCTTATATATTCCCTCCCCCGCCCCTTTCCTCTCAACTTCTTTCTGTCCTAGCAAATAAACTATAATAAATAAACCTTTTAAAGAAGTATTTCTAATCTGTGGGCTGGGAAGACAGCATAATGATTATGCAAAAGATTGTCATGCCTGAAGCTCCAAGGTCCCAGGTTCAATCACCAGCACCACCATAAACCACAGTTTAGCAGTGCTTTGGTCTTTCTCTCTGTGTCTTTCTCTCTGTATCTCTCTCTCTCCCTCGCTCTCACTCTCTCCCTTGTGTTCTCTCTCTTTCATTAAAATAAAATGTGTCTGAAAATTATTCCTAATCTGAATCAACAACTTATTTACTTAACAGAATAAATGCTTGGTTATTGAGATAAATGAACTACCATTCTTACAAAGTAGTTCTGTTTCTCACTGCCATTCTGGGATGCATTGGATTGACCTTCTCGTGGTGCATCCCGTGAGTACCCATTCATTGGGGAAACTGACAATCCTTCCTAGCCAACTGAATCCACATGGATTCCAGTCACTTTCAAAGCCAGCAACAAGCAGCTCCTGACAGCTTTCAACCTGACATTGTTGACTGGCTGCGGAAGAAGGGCAAACGCTAGAAGAAGAACTGCCATTCTTCTGCAAGCAATCTCAACTAAATGGAGACATGCATTTTACTGACTTTTCTGGAGACTTGTTTTGATGAACCTAATAGTCTCTGGCAAAGACAGAACTTAGATAATTCAAGTACTAAAAGGGGTACATTACTCATGGTTATAGATCTGTCCTTATTGCCTCTTCAATCAAAGTCTTCATTTCAGCTTATTGGGTCGGCTGTTTCACTTAAATAACAGACACTTTTTACTACAGTTCTGATGACTACAAAGACTACAATCTAGGCTCCATTTGGCTCACTTTCTGGTGAGAAATTGCTTGCCAGCTTGTATCCTCATGTGACAGAGAAAGAGTCTTATTGGTGCCTCTTCCCCACCTGGATTGTGAATCTAGTTTATTACCTTACTTAACTATCACCTCTTCACAAGCTCCTCTCCCAACAACAATCATGTTGAATGGTATGGTTTCAACATTTGACATTTGAAAAGAGACATTCAGCTCATAACACAAATTTTTAAACTTTCTATGAGACCTACCTTCAATTCTATATTTAAGGAAAAATCAAGGTAAGACTTACTTTTCAGTCCTCCACCCTCCCTAAAAAGTAAAAATAATAATAATACTGTTTATAGATAATTGGGGGGTATTTGTTTTTTGAAAGCTTACTTTTTTTGAACATTTTATTTATTTTATTTAAATGAGAGACATACAAAAAGACCAGAGCACTGCTAAAACTCTGGCTTGTGGTGGTGCTAAGAAGTGAATCTGTCTCTATCTCTATCTTCATCCCTCTCATGAAGATAAGCATTTCTTTTTATTGCCACCAGTGTTATCTATCACTAGGGCTTGCTGCATTGGATCGACCTTCCCGTGGTGCATCTCGTGAGTACCCATTCATTGGGGAAACTGATGATCCTTCCTAGCCGACTGAATCCACATGGATCCCAGTCACTTTCAAAGCCAGCAACAAGCAGCTCCTGACAGCTTTCAAGCTGTTGGTCCTGCTCTTCGAGTCCTCCAACTTAATGTTGAGGGGCTGTCCTTTGCCAAACGCGTTCTTATTGGTCAATTGGCAATACAGCATCAGGCAGATGTTATCTGCCTACAAGAAACACATATAGCAGTCGATGAAGCTGCTCGATTTACCATCAACCATCGGTGGATTCGATTTAATATGCTATAATCTCCATCCTAAACACGACCGAGCCATCTACACCAAATCGTGTCTTGCGGACGTTTACCATACGGCCTCTTCGACCTTCTACGACTCCATTACTATTGGAACTATTCAGCTCATCAACGTATATAAGCCTCCCAGTGCCTCATGGGATAATGAGGTCCTACCTAGCCCGAATCACCCAGCCATTTACAGTGGAGACTTTAACAGTCATCACCAAGACAGGGGATATTCCTCCACTCGTGCTGACGGCTCTATCTTAGCCGACTGGGCTTCAGCGAATGACCTCTCCCTATTATACGATCCCAAACAGCCAGGCTCTTTTCACAGTGCTAGATGGAATAAAGACTCGTCACCTGACCTGTGCTGGATTAGCACAGTCAACGGTCAAGCCTTTCCAGCTACGAGACAAGTTCTCAAGATCTTCCCGCACAGTCATCACCACCCAGCTATCATCCACATTGGTCTCCAGCTCCCACTGATTCTGTGCTCAGAGAAACTAAGATGGAACTTTCGGAAAGCAAACTGGCATCTGTTCAGTGATCTTACCAACAAATCTATTCCTGCAATTCCAATTAACTCTATCCCCTCTGAAGATTCCTACAGGCGCTTCCACCAAGCCATCTTCAAAGCAGCTTCCCAAGCCATTCCTCGTGGGAGATGTGTTAACTATACGCCTTGTCTTGATGCTGAATGCGAGCAACTACTAAAGCAGTATGATGAGTCGGGTGACCCAGATGTGGCTGACCACCTCATTGCCTCCCTGGATGCAGCATGCCAAGCCCACTGGCAACAACTCACGGAAAGTCTGAACTTCACCCACTCAAGTAGGAAGGCCTGGAAGCTTCTTCACAGACTGGGTGCCGGTAGCCAACCCCCTGCCATCTCCCATCCTCCCGTATCTCCAAACTCAGTGGCCAGTCACCTAACTCATGTTGGATGTGCTAAGATCGACCCAGTCTAGAAAAGAGAAATTTCCCACGAGTAGTCATCCCACTTCCGGTTATCTTGTCCATCTCCAAAACTCTCTCCCTTTACACTGTCTGAACTGGAAGACGCTTTGAAGAGGGTTAAACCGGGAACAGCTGCTGGCTATGATAACATCACCCCAGAACTCATTCTTAACCTGGGTCCCGCGGCAAAGAAGTGGCTCCCTTCATTCCTGTCCCACATCTAGGAATCTGAGTCTATGCCCAAAGTTTGGCGTCGTGCGAAGATAATAGCAGTTTTGAAACCAAAGAAAGACCCAACACTGGCCGCCAGCTATAGACCAATTTCTCTCCTTTCCGTGTGTTACAAACTCCTTGAGAGGCTGCTTCTGTCATGTATTTCTCATCTTACAGAGAAATTCCTATCACCCACCCAAGCTGGTTTCCGCCCAGGAAGATCTACCTGCGAACAAGCCCTGGCCCTCTCAACTTACATTGAAAATGGATTCCAGAAGAATTTAAAGACGGGTGCTGTCTTTGTTGATCTCACAGCAGCCTGTGACACGGTCTGGCACCGTGGTCTCCTAGTCAAGATCTCAAGATGCCTGCCTCCATGGGTGGCCAACACTATATCGTTTCTTCTCCAAAACAGAAGATTCCGGGTGCATCTGGGTGACAAGTCTAGCAGATGGAGACTTGTCTCAAGTGGCCTCCCCCAGGGCTCTGTTCTGGCTCCTACGCTATTTAATATTTACATCAATGACCTCCCAGAAACTTCTTCAAGGAAGTTCATCTACGCCGATGACATCTGCTGTGCAACTCAGGCATCCAAGTTCGACATCCTCGAGGAAACACTCACGAAAGACATGTCTCTGATATCTGATTACTGTAAAAACTGGCGACTAATCCCTAGCACTGCAAAAATGGTATCATCTGTTTTCCATCTACACCATGCCTCGGCCTCGCGTGAGCTTAATGTGCAGCTTGGCAATACGAGAATACGGCATGAAGCCCAGCCAGTCTATCTTGGCGTTACTCTTGATCGCACCCTGTCATTTCACGAACATCTCATAAAAACTGCAGCAAAGGTGGGCACGAGGAATAACATCATTGCAAGACTGGCCAGCTCCTCATGGGGTGCGAGCGCTTCCACACTACGATCATCCTCTCTGGCATTATGCTATTCCACTGCAGAATACTGTGCCCCAGTATGGTTCCGTAGCCCCCATGTCCTCTTGGTCGATTGCAAATTATATTCCTCCATGAGGATAATTTCTGGAACCATCCGTTCCACCCCGGTTCCATGGCTGCCAGTTCTTAGCAACATCGCCCCGCCAGATATTCGTAGGGATGCGGCATCATCTAAGTTCATTTCCCACGTCTACGCTCGACCGGACCTGCCAATATACGTGGATATCTTTGCCCACCCTGTCCAACGCTTGACGTCTCATCACCCAATCTGGTCCCCTACGCCTACACTGAACTTCTCTGTTCCAGTCTCTTGGAAACAGAGCTGGCAGTCAGCTGAGGTAAAGAACAAACACCTCATCACAGACCCCTGCGAGCGTCAACCCGGCTTTGACCTGCACGTTATAATTGGGCCCTCCTCAATCGCTATCGAACAGGCCATGGCCGGTGCGCCGCTATGTTCCATCGCTGGGGAGCCAGAGATGACCCGAACTGCCCCTGCGGCTCCAGACAGACTATGACCCACATAGTCAACGACTGCCACCTCTCCAGATTCAAAGGAGGTCTCGAAACTTTACATCAGGCTCAACCTGACGCTGTTGACTGGCTACGGAAGAAGGGCAAACGCTAGAAGAAGAAGAAGAAGGGCTTGCTGCCACACTCTGAATCCACTACTCATGGCAGCCATTTTTCCCCTTTTTTCTTTTCTTTCTATCTTATTTCATAGAACAGAGAGAAATTGAAAGGAGAGGGGGAGATAGAGGAGAGAGAAAGATACTCACCTGCAGACCTATTTCACCTCTCATGAAGCTTCCCCCTTGCAGGATGAAACTGATGTTTGAACCCAGGTATTTATTTACACATGATAATGTGTGTACTCAAATGAGTTCACTACCACCAGGCCCTACAAACATGTTTTTAAAGATACAAAATTTTCTGAGTTCCAAAAGAAAAGGCACAAATAAGAGTCATTTCTTTCAGGACAAAATGTGTTCCACATAGTACCTTTCAGTCAAAACTCCTAGGCATTTTACCAACTCAATAATAATAAAAACGAAACCTGGTCTTGAGTCAAATAACTCACAACTCTTAAATGTCTAATGCCATTTCACTGCTTTGTGCAGTAGGATATTTTATAGCTATCATAACTTGTGCATGGCAGAAAATTTTAATCTGCCATATATATTTATGTTATAATTGTCTTAGAAGTTTGGAAATTTAAGAAACTTATACAAGTTAGATAATAGGTCACACTTTCCTAACTGTAAATATGTATATATATATATATTTTTTTTTTAACCGCTTCAAGACTTGCCATCTCAGTGCTGCTTTTGTTTGGAGTGGTTTGTTTTTGCAAGTCATGCATAAAAATCAAAGAAAAGAGTAGAGTAGCATGCCACAAAATAAAAGCACATTGAAAATAATTCTATTCAATTTTACATTATTTTATTTTTTACTGCCACCAGGGTTATTTCTGGGGCTCAGTGTCAGCGCTACAAATGTACCAACTCCTGGATGCCATGTTTTTTTTTTATTATACTTGCTAGGACAGAGAGAAATTGAGAGAGGAGCAGGAGATACAGAGGGAGAGAGATGGGGCCAGGTGCTAGCGCACCTGGTTAAGTGCATATAGTGTAAAGCTCAGGGATCAGCCCAAAAATCCCTGTTCGAGCCCCTGCTCCCCACCTGTAGTGGGTCACTTCACAGGTAGTGGAGCAGTTCTGTCTTTCTGTCTCCCCTCGTTGTCTTCCCCTCCTCTTTCAATTTCTCTCTGTCCTATCTAACAATTATAACCAAAAGAAAGAAAGAAAGAAAGAAAGAAAGAAAGAAAGAAAGAAAGAAAGAAAGAAAGAAAGAAAGAAGACTGCCAGGGGCAGTGGATTCGAAATGCAGTAATAACGCTGGAGCCCCAGCGATAACACTGGAGGCTAAAATAAAATAAAATTAAAATTAAAAAAAGATAGGAAAAGAGAACGACAGACATCTGCAGATCTACTTCCCCACTTGTGAAGCATGTCCCCTGCAAATACGGAGCAGGGGCTGGAATCTGGGCCCTTGGACATGGTAATGCAGATGCTTAAATGGGAGCTCTACTGCCTGGCCCCCTTAATTTTATATAGCTAGATTAATAAATATTACAGTTAAATCCCCGCATTACCACGTGAATGATTTCAACAACCCTAGCAGTTTTT